>NW_025544781.1:866573-987139 GCF_000003525.1 Blastomyces dermatitidis ER-3 | reverse complement strand
TTTTTCTTCTTAATTTTGAAAGATCTCTGATCTGTCGTTGTGAATAGACTAACTGTGTGACCGTATCTGAGACCAGAATCAGATTTTTTGATAGTTTTATTACTAGTTTCACTGATCTCATTACACAGTTTTAATATTAGATAGTAGTCTCATACTGTCTCAGTGAGACTTACTGTCTACTCTTATCACATTTTTCAAATGAAATCATGATTTTTACTTCTCAATTTAAATTATTTTTATTGCTTTAAATGACTTTAAATCTCATTTAAGTGTTATCAAAAAGCATTACTTTTTAAAACATTAAAAATAGTCTAAAAAAAACCTTAAAATGTCTAAAAATAGTAACTTTATGCCAAGAATGAAACTAAATGAAATCAAATAAAATCACTTTCTCATTTTTTTCAAGTCATGATCTCATTTTAAAATCTGATATATAGTAACTTTGCATGGTTTTTTGATAGTCAGTCCCAGTGAGATTCATGTCAAGAAATGTATGAGATCAGATCAAATGAGATCAAACATGAAATTCATAGTTTCAGCAGCCAGTCTAGCCCGATTTTCAAGATTTGACTCAACAGTTCAACAGGCGATGATCTTCTGAAGCTAATATTAATGTGACTCATCACTTAATGAACTCATTCACTCAATGAACTGCTATTTTTTTCATGAATCTCTGCAACTCTTCAATTTCAATCACTCATCATGCCACTCAATGAAGTGATTATAGAGCAAGAAATTGCTCAATTGAATCAATAATTGATTTCTAAATATGCTGCAGTTGTAAAGAAATTCAGAATCAATTGTATTATCTTGATACAGCAGTTCAAAGATTAACAGATCTTCAGAACAGAGATAACATTAACTTACTATCAGAATCTCACAAATACTGAAGAATAATATCTTCTATTTCATATTAATCAGTTATTCAATCACAGCTTCTCTATGATATCTCAAATACTGTATAATTTTGTATTTAAGATCATCAAGACACAAGTGAGAATCAACTGAGTATCTCACAAAAAACACCTCCTCATCATGAACTCACTCAATTTTTTGAATAAGAACCCGCTGATAGATTCATTGAAGAGCCCTCGATCATACAAGCATTTTGACCCCATCGCCGACTGCATACCTCATGTGGTGGTGGAGTTATCTAGCCAAATGTGAACCAGACGTGGTTCGAAACTCCTATGTGGGATTATCCCCCATTTCCCCCTACTACACCACAACCCCGGGCCAAATTGCCATACAAATTGTAAGGTGAAGAGACCTAGCCATATGCATCAATCTTCTTGATTTTGGAAGATCTCTGACCTGTAATTGTGGAGATATCTGAAGAGCAATCTCCGCGAAAACCCTGTCCATCTTTGATGTTTCAAAACATCAACACCAAGTCCCACTCATGTACCGCCCTTCCCAATCTGGCCCATCTCCGGCAGAAAGATACAAAAAGATACCTTGGCAACAGTATTCAATACATAATCAGCAGATAACTACAAAATCAGTCTAACTTAGACTGGCCGCCAGGACTATGAATTTCACATTTGATTTCATTTGATCTGGTTTCATACATTTCTTGACATGAATCCCGCTGAGACTGGCTATCAAAAAAACATGTAAAGTGACTATATATCAGATCTTAAAATGAAATCATAACTTGAAAAAAATGAGAAAGTAATTCTATTTGATTTCATTTAATCTCATTCTTAGTATAAAGTTACTATTTTTAAACATTTTAAGGTTTTCTTTAGACTATTTTTAATTTTTTAAAAAGTAACACTTTTTAATAACACTCAAATGAGATTTAAAGTCATTTAAAGCAATAAAAATAATTTAAATTGAGAAGTGAAAATCATAATCTTATTTGAAAAATGTTATAAGAGTAGACAGTAAGTCTTACTGAGACAGTATGAGACTACTATCTAATGTTAAAACTGTGTAATGAAATTAGTTAAATTGATAATAAGACTATTAAAAAATCTGATTCTGATCTCAGATACAGTCATATAATCAGTCTAGTCTAACTCAAGATCTGACTGAGTCTTTAATCTTTGCATAGTGAGATATATTAAATCTAGTTTTAATATCTCAATATTCAATAGAATCTGCAAGGAATTGAGAACAGTAACACTAGGTTTCTATTAAACTTGAGAATTAACTCTATATTAATATAATCATTGACAAAGTCTTCTATTTTAAGCTATAAATAATCAGTTTCTCTACATCTCACTGACAATATTTATATTATTATATAGAAATGAACTTATATTCTCTATAATATCAAGATTCTGAAGAGGAAAAGTCTTGATAGAAGATATATAGTAGTGTATATCTTAACAGTTTCTATCTCATTCTTCTACTGCAGTTATTGTAAAAAAAAAAGATTTTAGAACTAGTTTTTTACTTCTCTTGAAAAAATAAGATATTTTTCTCTGAGTTTTATATAATATTCTTATAAAGAATTAAAAACAGAGTTGTTTTCTATCATAATTTTATATTCTTTTAAGTAAGAATTACTTTTTCAGTAACTGAAGAGCTTTTATTAATACTTAATTCTTTTTTACAATCTTTATTAACTGATTTGAGTTGCACACTTGTTGTGTGAGGAGAATTGAATGATTTAGAATAAAATTGAATAGTTTTAATCAATTTCTCTGCAAAAAATTAACTTATTTTTATAATTTAAAAGAATGTATAATTGCTGAATAATAACACAGTCACTTCTGAACATGCTTATGAATGTAAAGAGGTCATAGCAGCCACTAATTAATTTAGTATAATGTATATAAGAAGCTGATATATATCTGTAATTATACACTGACTTAAGTAATCTTTGAATCACATCTGATAGTATGTCTAAAAACTGATAAGAAGTGCAGACTTCTTCAGAGTATAATAATTTCATTTACAAAACAATTCATAGTTATCATATCAGTGTGATTCTAAAACATCTCAAAAGATAATGTATAAGAGAGTAGTAAGTGAAAGAGTATTCAATTAATACTGCTCTGCTTATTGAGGAAAAACTTCACACTCAGATGAATATTATATATACAAATGAATAAGATATGAGAAAGAAGATAAGAGTGATGAATCAGATTTAAAAAAGTTTGCTCTCTACTCAGAAGAATAAAAGAGGGAAATACTTATCACTGAAGTTATACAATAATAACAGAAATTATAAAATGATATAATAATAGATACTATACAATTAATAAAAAGTCATTAAAATAAATATCTTCTCTAATTAATATGAATAATACTCTTCTCTGTTATCTGAACTGAAAGATATACAAAATCTCTCAGAAGATTTACTTAAAATGATAAGAAAAATAGTTAAGATTATTAAACTGAAATTAAAGCTCTGTATATAGACTGGCCGCTGAGACTATGAATTTTACATTTAATCTCATTTGATTTGATCTCATACATTTCTTGACATGAGTCTCATCAGAATTAAGTCTCAAAAAAATCTGAAAATGAATTATTTCTGAGAGAAATGATATGAAAAATGACTAGATTTAATTCAAGAACAGTGAAATGAGAGTAATTTCTCAGAATAAACTATGAAAGATGATTATTCTTTTAAAATCAAAATGAGACTGAGACTGAAGATTAAATTCAGTCTCATTTAATTCATTCAGTAATTGCTTATATAATGAGAATTTGATAATGATTATTGATAATACTTATGAAATAACTAAATATATTCTTGTACAAGTTTATTCTTTACTTTCTTATAAAAACTACACTTCTCTGATATACTGTGATCAGAGGTATTAAACTGTCTGATAATTTCATATTTTATAATTATAAGTTTCTTGATTATTTCTTCTTATAATTGTTCTCAGTGATAGTAATAAATATTTTAACTTGAGTTGAACTTTCACTCCATTCTTATCTCTATTAATGAAATTGTCAGAATATCATATATTATCAGTGTAATAGTTGAATATATACTCTCAATAATTTTTTATAACTCTACAATTGATTTAGCATGTAAATTTATTGAATTATCTTGAAGATAGTAATTAAATTCAGTTTTATAAGTATATAGTTTTATCTGATTTTCAGTTATAATTAATATATATAAGTTCTGTTTCAAAGTTAGTATTATAGTTCTATATAATATGAAGTATTATCAAAGATTGTTACTTACTAGAGAATTGTATTTCACTGTCTTCACATCTTTAATATCTAGTTATTCAAATCTCTAATAGTTGATATTATACTAGTCTCAGACTAATTTAATATACAAGTCTCATTTCTTCTCTATTCAATCTTAAGAAGTGTAGATATTAACTTAATAGAAGAAATCTAGTAGAGCTGCTACAGTATAATACTCTGTAAAAGATTGTTCAGTTTTACTGTAATAATATACTAGATTATTTCTTACAGTAATAATAGCCTGCACTATAATATTATTTCAGACTGAATTTCTTTTTAAGTGATTTAACTGCTTCTTAAGATAAGTAAATAAACTATTATACATTTATCAGACTGACTGCAGCATTAATGTATAAGTAATTAAAACTGTCTTTATTATCTTATAAAACTGAAACAGTAAATCAATCACATATTTCAACTGAGTTCACTTTATATTAGAAAGTTTCAATATCTGAATCTTTTTCTGATCAAAGTGTTACACTTAATAATCAATTATCTAATATAATGAAAGAGTCTGAATAGTTATTTTATATATTAAACTTCACTGTATTCTAACATTCTGTATCATATTCAGTGATATGACTGATTTGTTTATTTATTAAATATTATAGAATTGTTATTATTATTTAAAGAAGATACAAATTGTATTAACAATGTTTTAAATCTGTGATATTTAAATTATTAATCAATTTATTCAAAATTAACAGTAGTGTTATCAAAAAGCATTATTAAAAAATAATATTAAAAAGTATTATTAAAAAACATTATCTTTTATAAAGTGAATATAAAAGTTACTTAAGTAATAACTTTTATCTTATTCTCATCTTAAGAATCAGTCATCTCATTATTCTTTATCTTAATATTAAGATTCTTTATCAGTGTTTATATCACAAGTTGAATCATATAAGTAATGTAGAAGATATGACCTTGTTTATTATTTTAAAAATGCAAAGTCAATTTTTACTTCAAGCTATTCATTATAGTATAGTTATTCACAGTATTATCTGTTATAATTATAAGAAGACTGAGACTAATATCTTAATAGTTATTTTTAATCACAGTTATTAATATCTCTGCTATATAATTCTCAATATAACTACTAATCAATGATTTAAATTCAATTAATGTCTTTTAATAAGTTCAGTTCTTATGTAAGAAATCCCGCTTCTCGCGGATTCTTTATCTCTATTTCTATCTCTTGTGTAATCAATAGGGCTAGCGGCTCTTGACTACACACAACTATATAGACTGGAGTTCATGAATACTATTTATAACTCAGCTTGAATGCTATTATACATTTGATCTCTACATTTTATCTTTCTACTGTGAATACTTCTAGTAGTTAACAGTATATATCATGTCAAGCTGTAAATATCTGAATAATTGTCTGTAAGCACTTATTCTTACATTTCAAGCTCAGTCAGTCAGTAATCATCTATTATAACTGAAAGAACTAGAAACTTGTATACTTCAATCTCTGCAAACTCTACTGCAGACACTCAGAAGCAGTTATCTGAATCATGAATAACTCTTATAAAAGAAGTCTCAGAGAACTTATCAATCACTTACAGAACATTATTCTCTGCATCTATAACAGAGAAACTCTCTGAATCTATGAATGAATCAATCTTAGTGAAGAACATTCTTAAGCATCTTCTACAGAATTAAGCTATTTTTCTACAAGAAATGCTTACTGTCTGTAAACACTCTCAAACTGTGTCTCTAGACATGATCTTCAGAGATATCTGTGAACTGAAAAGAAACTTTCTTAAGCTGTGATTACTTAAGATCACTTATTGAACTACAATCTATAAAAGCTTTTGCAAGTTTGTATTTGAAATTGACTTACAAGTCTGACTGTGTGACATGAAAGATGAAGAAGCTGTCATCTATATAATAACAGATCTCTATTACACTGAAGTCAAGAACTGACTGAATTATCTAGAGAATAATTATAAGAGATTCTGCTGATCTGTTCTTAAGATCTATCTAGAGAATAAGTTGAGAGACTCTGCAAGTTGAACAGAGAATATCTGAGCTGTGATCATCAATATTTGAAAAAGAGGTAAGAAATCTGATAAAGACTACTTACAGCACTTCATGAAATTATGATATGAATTAAGATCTGTGAAAACAGGGCTCTGAAACAAGACCTGAATGATGATATTTATAAAGAGACTGAATAAAGACATGCAGAACAAGCTCATTGAGTAAGACTCTAAGTTCTTGACTCTGAAGAAACTGATGACTCTTATTCATCACTTACAGATTACTGTGAGAGTCACAGATCTGCAGAGAGTGAATCACTGACTGACTCTATAAGAGTCAGAATAACAGAGAACAGATTTATTAGAAAAAGATGATAAGACACAGAGAGATTTATATCTGACTGCTGAGCAGAGAGAAAGAGCTTCACAAGCTCTTATAAACAGAGTGTATAACAGAGAGATTAAGGAAAAGAGACTCTGCTTCATCTGTTCTAAATTAGAATATCTTTATACAAACTGTTCAGATAAATTAAAATAGAAATTTGAGAAGTCATAGACAAAGTCAGTAACAGTCTTCTTAAGAGTCTTGAAGCTGATATCTGAATCTGTTACTTCTTCAATGAAAATGCTTACTTATAGAGAGAGATTATATCACAGTACTGCTGCTCTACAAGCATGAAAAGCATTGATAAACTCAGAATCTCAGATCACTATGATATCTCTAAAGCTTGTGAAGTGTATAAGCTGAAAGATAAAGACTGAGAACCTGCTCTTGCAATAAGCAGAGTGTGAGAACTCAGATCTGAGAGCTGAGAAACTTATAAGAATCATCTTTGAATTGCAAAATCTCTCTGAAATCTGAAGAAGATTTGCAGAAACTGTGATTATCACAGATATTACAGATGACATGTACTTAAAACTTATATAACTTCAAAGACACAATCTGTACATAGCTGTCTATGAGTCAGGTTTATACTTCTGATCAGTGTTGATAGACTCACTTATAGAGATAGAATCAGTTGATACTGCAGAGTTGATTAGAGAAGACAAGCTTATCTATATAATAACTTTATAAGTGTCTGAGAATCTCACAGTTATGAAAACTGAGCTTCAGATACTAAAGAAATACTGAGATCTTACAGAGATGTTCAGCTTAGTAAAGACAGCTGAGCTTTCTTCTCACTATGAGAAGAATCTGATAATAGATTTGATAGAAGAGTAGAAATTCTTCTGAGAATTAATCTATAAGCTCTTTCATCATAAGACAGAGATCTTGCAGATCTATGTGAAGAAGAATCTGAAGAATGACTTTATCTAATCTTCACAGATCTCTGTGAGAGTCTTTGTGATATTCATAAAGAAGAAGAATGAAGATCTCAGATTATATATAGACTACTGCAATCTGAACTTCAAGATAATAAAGAGCTGTTACTCTCTGTCTCTGATTGAGAATGTAATTAACTGTCTTATAAGAGCTGTCATATTCACATAACTGAATATGATTAATATATATACACATCTGTGAATACAGTCTGAGAATGAATAAAAGACTGTCTTTAAAACTGTACTAAGATTGTTTGAATATCTAGTGATATCTTTTGATCTGACTAATACTTCTATGACATTTCAGTCTTTCATTAATAAAACACTTCATGTATATCTGAATATCTTCATGATAATATATCTGAATAATGTGATAATGTACTTTATGAAGAAGGAAGAATACACTGAGCATGTGTGAAGTGTGTTGAAGATCTTAGATAAGACAGAACTGTATATTAAGCTTATGAAGTGTAACTTCAGTGTCTACTGAATTAATTTCCTAGAATATATAATCACTACAGATGATATTCAGATGAAATCTTTGTAGATTGAGACTATTCTATTATGATCAGAGTTAACTAGTATTCATGAGATTCAGATCTTTCTGAGCTTTGTAAATTTCTATAGATAATTTATCTTTATATTTATGAGAATCTTCTTGATTCTTACAGATATACTGAAGAGTGAAAATAAGAAGAAGTTATTCTGTAGATGAAGAATGAAAAGATTATTGAGAAGAGAGAACTGTGAGAATTTTCTTATCTCAGAAGCTCACAGAGTCTTTGTAAGATTGAAACAGATATTTATGAATATAGTGATACTGTTTTACTTTGATCTCTTACTCTTAATCAGATTGAAGACAAATGTCTTCTTCTTTGTAATTTCAGAAATAGTCTTATAACTATAGTTAAATAAGAACTGAGTTTCAGTGATCTTTTTCTTATGAAAGATGCAATCTGTGAAGATCAACTATAATATTTATAATCAGAAGCTTCTTATAATAGTGAAATTCTTCTGTTACTGATATCACTACTTTGAGAACCTTGTGACAGTGATTACTGTTAGAACTGATCATGACAGCTTACAACAGCTTACTTTAACTAAGAAACTCTTATAATAGCAGGTTTACTGAGCTCAGAGACTGAGTGAGTTCTGGTTCAAGATAGAACATATCAAGAGAACTAAGAACTCAGCAGACAGACTCTCTTACAGATCAGACTATATTAAGAAGATCAGAGTGACAGATATAGAGAGACTAGAGAAGACAGAAAAGCTTTATAAAATACTTAGACTGAGTGTTGTGAAGAGATTGACTGAAGAGTCTCTCAATCTCTTATAAGAGAAGAAAGAAGAGAAAGAAAAGAAGTCTGTATAACTACTCTTTATAACACTGAGAGTTAACACTCTGAGAATCTCTGTGAGAATTCTTGAAGAGAGTATCTATAATCTGAAGAGTTTGCAGGCTTTGAGAAGTGCTGTGAAAGATCTGATGTAAGAAGAAACAGAGTATAAGTCTTCACAAGATCTTCTATTCAGATTGTCTGAACTGTAACTGAAGAATGAATATACTTAGTATATTTGAAAACTGCTTATGACAGAGATCAATTCTGCAGAAACAAAGAATTGAAGAAACTTAAATAATCTCTTATAAAGAGAGGGCTGGATTTATATATCTGTGAATGAGTTTCTATGCATAGAACTCATTAAAAGATATTATAACTCTTCTCTAGCAGATCATTTTATAGATACTAGAACTTATAAGTTACTTATAAGAAAATACTTCTAACTGAAGATGTGAGAACTTGTGAAGAAGATAGTGAATTCTTATACTATTTATCAGAGTTTGTGAATAGTGTGATTCAGATCATATAAAGAACTTACTTCTCTACTCATCTCACAGAAATCTTGAAAATAGCTAGAAATGAATGTCTCTATAAGTCTCTCTGAAAGTAAGAATATATATGATGTCTGCTTTGACAGTGTGCTAGTGATAGTGAATTACTTTATCAAGATAACACACTTTATATTCATCTGCAAGAACTTGAAGTTAAAGAATTTGACTTATATCTTTATCTGTGATATGATCTGATTGTATGAGTTATCTGTGAATATTATCTCAGATAGAGAATCAATCTTTGTAGAAGAGTTCTGATCTGATTTAATAACTATACTGAAGATCTTATAAGATCTAAGCACAGCTTTTCATTAACAGACAGATGATCAGATAGAATATCTGATAAGTATATTAAAACAGTATCTGTGATACTTTGTCAATTACAATCAGAATGACTGAGTGTATTGATTATTACTTACAGAGTTTGTATACAACAACTCAAAGTATGTCAGTATAGATAAAACTCTCTTTGAGATGCTTACTGAGACTCATCTGCAGATAATCTTGATAAATCTGCAAGAGTACACTATAGAGTGTGATGATGCCTGTGAATGAGCTGAGAGAATTCAGAAGATCTGAGAGAAAGCTTATGAATTCTTGAGAAAGACTTAAGAGTATTAGAAGAGATACTATGACTTCAAGTATATTATAAAGAGTTTTAAGAAAGATAATAGAGTCTGACTAAGTCTAGAAAACATCTTTATATGAAGATCTAGTAAGAAGCTGAATCTCTTACAGACAGAGCCTTGCAAGATTATAAAGAAAATTAGTTTACAGTTCTACAGATTGAAACTGTTATCTGAATTATAGATATATAATATTTTTCATGTCTCTTTACTCTGTAAATATAAGAAATTCTTAGAAGAGAACTCTGTGACTCATCACTCTATTCATGAAGTACTAGAGAGTGAAAGAGAATATCAGATTAAAGAGATTATTAACTCAGAGAAGTAAGATTATAAGCTCTGATTCAAGGTTCAGTGACAAGAGTATTCTAACAAGATAAATGAGTTCACTTAAGAATCATCTGAGCAGATAAGATATCTGCAGAAGCTGAGACATGACTTTTATACTGTGAATTCTGATAAGTTAGAATGATACAGTCTTTGCTAAGAATCTGATTATAATAAAGATATTAACACTGTCATTTGTAAATTCTAGTCTATAAGATAATGAGTTTCTATCAGAATGAACAGTCTGCAGTGTATATAAGAGAAGAAGAAATTATATTCTTATTAAAGCTAAAAAATAAGAAAAATAAACAGGGCTGTGAATACAATTTAGAGATTAATAAAGAAAAAATAAAGAAAACTCATACTTACATTCTCAATACTTGTAACACTTAATTCTCTCACAACTATTCATTTCTTTCTTTAAAGAAGTAGAGAGTATCATGCCTGTGATACAGATAATTATTGTATTTAATGTGAAGACTGTCAGAAATGCACAGACTTCAGAGAAGTTGAATATCAGAGTGTGTACAGTTACAGCAGAGTCTTGAAGACTGATTATCTGTGTGTGTGATCAGATATTTCTTATAAAGCTGTGTTCACTTTCTCAGTTATACTGAAGTATTCAGTCTGAAAATAATTGAAATGTGAAGAGAGAGCTCATCTGCTTAGATTAACTTCTGTTATGAATTTATAATATTTATATTACCTTGATTACTCAGATTTTATAAGTATTCAGAAACTCATCTCTCATTGACAATGAAATTACAGAAATGCATCATAGTATGAGAATCATTGATAGAGAATCTAGACATATTTACATATATCTGATCAGAGATTGTGCAGGTAGAGAGAGAGTGATTGTAAATCTATGAGACTGCAGAAGACACTGACAATACTGAGAGCTTTGTAAAAACTGTTAGCTAGAGTCTGTAAGAAATTACTTGTGAGAAGACTTACAGTAAAGAAAGAAACTGCACTGCTTGAAGTCAGAAGCTGATCTGAGAGAGACAGAGAATTAACTGCTGATCTGAAGATTGAGTGCAGTGACAGAGCTGAGAAGAGTGAAGATATAATTATGAGCAGTAATATCTCTGCTTCATCAGTCAGTAAAAAGTGATCAGAGAAGTTACAGAGACACTTATAAGAAGCTTAGTAGTAATCAGATATTATTTATAAAAATATTGAAATTGAAAAATTTTTTTATTCTTAAGAAGTTCTTGAATCAATATACAGATATTGTCAGAAATACTCTCTCTCTATTATCTGAATGAAAACACTTCACAGATGAATGAGAATACTCACAGTTTATAAGAATAAAAGCTGTTATAGAAAAAGAAAAAAGAAGATGAGATTCTGTGAACAGATCTGAAATATTTATACTACTTTAGAGAGATTTACTTATACTATGAGTGATTCTGTGAAACAGTCAGATCACTTTAGTAAATAAAAGTGATTGTGAATCACAGGCCTGAATCTTTCTATATAATTATAAAGAGTGATTGCAGACTGTGAATATCTTGATTCTATAATTCTACAGAGTTGATGAAAGAATGAAAAATTCCTTACAATTCTACAGTGTTAAAGAACAATGATTTATGAGAATGAGTGAAAGATTAACTTGTGAATACTTTTCTTTGATGAGAATAATCTCATAGAGAGTGATTCATCTATGAGATGAATCTGTATAATGATTATACAAGAATCTTGTGAAAATAATTAAGAGTCAACTGAAACTCTTCTATATGAAAGATGTGAGATAAATCTGTATAATAGTCAGAGAAGAATCTATAGATTATAGAGAATCTCATGAAATAAGAAACTGAGTAACAGACTCTTTTTTCTTTATGATAATAAGGGATTTTTCCTCACTGAGATTTTTTATAGATATAAAGGATTTTTAGTGAGTATCACTGCAGTGCTGAGCTGATTCTATGAAGTCACTCAGTGAAAGGCTTTGCAGATGAAGTCTTAGAGAGAGAGAGATATATAAGAAATCTCACTTCTTATGAATTCTTTATCTCTATTTCTATCTCTTGTGTAATTAATAGAGCTAGCAGTCATTGACTACATACAACTATATAGACTGGAGTTTGTGAATACTATTTACAACTCAGCTTGAATACTATTATATATTTAATCTCTACATTTTATCTTCCTACTGTGAATACTTCTAGTAGTTAACAGTACATATCACGCCAAGCTGCAAACACCTGAATAATTGCCTGCGAGCACTTATTCTTACATCTTATCAATGTAATAATATGTAACTTCTATAAATATAAGATTATTTATACTAGTTTATACATTCACTCTAAGAGACACTCTTTGATGATTCTTCAACTCTGATTCTAGATATTATATATTAACTTTGTAGTATATCTCAAGATTGAACTGAAGACAGAATTAATATAAATTATAAAGATTTAAATTAAGTATTTGAAGAAGTATTCAGAATTCAGAGTTTTCAATTGATTAAAGAGAAAGATTCAGAGATATATATATATAAAGTAATTATTTACAGAAGTTATCAGATGAGAGTTATAAAATCAGAGTACTGATATATAATTATTTTTACATAATTTTCTTCAAATTAGAAAGTTAGTATTATTAAAAATTATTATCTAATAGAGTAATTTATCAGCTTAGTAGTAATTTTCTGATTATTTTTCTTTTATTATCTGTATTCTAATAACTTCAGATGTTAGAAAATTTCTTTAGAGTTATAATCAGTTTACAATGAATGTTTCTAAATAAAGTTATAGTAATTATAGCAGAGAGATGACTCTTCAGTAATTTATAATACAATTTATTAATAATTATTTCATAGTTTATCTTAGTGTTTGTGTTAAGTTTTTCATAAATTTCATAGTCTGAAATCAGATGTGAAGAATGAAGTAATTATTTACTATAATTAAAAGAGAGCATTCTGTGTTGAATTATAAATAATATAGACTTTGTAATTTACAGTGATTTCTTGAAGAGTTTATGAATCTTTAATAGAAGTAAAAGAAGTGAAAGAAGTGAATTCAGAAGATATAATAATAATTTAAAAAAGATAATAATTTACTTTTAATAACTGATCACTGATGTGTGTAAGAAGATTTAATATAAGAGAAAATAATCTTCTTTCTTAACTTAGTTATAATTTTAGTACTAACTCAGATTGAATATCATCAATGTATAAAAGTAAATAAATAATCATAATTAATCTCTATCATATTTCTTGAAATATATTAATATTATAAAAGAGAGTGTTATCAAATTGTGTTATCAGATAATATTATTAAAAATATATTAATATTATAAATATTAATATTGAAAAAATGTTGATACTTATATATTATAGTGATATGATAATTAATGTAAGAGGTCTACACTGAATAGATTAATATAATATTGATAGATCTTATATAACAAAGAGAAAAATATTAGAGAAGAAAAGAAAAAGAAAGTGTAGAAATCAGTAATTAAAGTGAATATTTATACATGTATATAATAATGTATGTAGTGAAGCTTCAGAGCAGAAGAATCTATATATGTTTATAATAACTGAGAATCAGTGATTGAGAATAGACTGGTCACTGAAATTATGAATTTCACATTTGATCTCATTTGATCTGATTTCATACATTTCTTAACATGAATCTCACTGGAACTGACTATCAAAAAAACATGCAAAGTGACTATATATCAGATCTTAAAATGAAACCATGACTTGAAAAAAATGAGAAAGTGATCTCATTTAATCTCATTTAGTCTCATTCTTGACATAATGTTACTATTTTTAGACATTTTAAGGTTTTTTTTAGACTATTTTTAATTTTTTAAAAAGTAACACTTTTTGATAACACTCAAATGCGATTTAAAGTCATTTAAAGTAATAAAAATAATTTAAATTGAGAAGTGAAAATCATGATCTCATTTGAAAAATATGACAAGAGTAGACAGTAAGTCTCACTGAGACAGTATGAAACTACTATCTAATGTTAAAACCGTGTAATGGGATCAGTCAAATTGATAATGAGACTATCAAAAAATCTGATCCTGGTCTCAGACATGGTCACACGGTCAGTCTAATTGAGAATGACTGAGAATCAGAGTGTATATATTCAAGAGTGAAGCAAAAGAATCTATGAAGTAAAGTAGAAGAATCTATAAAGTATAACAGAATAATCTATATAATTAATCAGATACAGTCTGTCACATTAACCTCTCTCTTTTAGAAGCAGCTCTCATCAGTTAAGAGTCACTGTTTCAGATAACACAGAACTTAAAGTTCAGATCAGTTGATTATAGCTAACTTATTTCATAAAATATTATCAGCTGTGACTGTGAGATCTCTTATCAAGAATATTCTCAATCTCTCACTCAAGCTCATTATCTTCTTCTATGATGTCTGATAACTGTCAGTCAGAAGTCAGTTGAGAAGAAAACAGATCAGTGATAACACAGTGAAGCAAGCTTGTATAAAATACATTATAAATCTCTGATAATATATTAAGACAGTAGTTATAACTATCTAGAACTTCTATTACTTTATATCTGATATAATAGTAATCTAGTGTACAAGATGAACATGTGATTTATATATTCTTAAGATTCAATTATATCAGATCTTCTATTTTATATTATTTAGTAAGATCTTGATAAATATTAATTTAATTCTCTTAATCTTATTTTACAGTTGTTATGAAGACCTCTGCTCAATTACAGATATTTTAGAGCTTTGTTACTATATTATCAGTAATCTGAATCAGACTGCAGAGGTCTGATATAAACTGTGTGATCTCTAGAAGATTCAACACCTTTATATAATAACTGTGTATAAGAAAGAACAGGCTTATATCTGTTAAAATAGTATCTTATTCATTAATAGTGATCTCTGCATGTAGAAGCAGATCATATTAATCATCTTATAAGTGATTGTAGAACTTATAGAGATAGTTCTTTATAATCTGAATTATCTGTTCTGATGCATTATTAGTCTCAGAGTGATAGATAGTTAATAGACAGTATATAACCTTGAAAACTTGACAGATTCTTATTCAGAGAGTACTTATAAATTAACAGCTCTGATTCAATACTATTAATCTCAGTAACTCATATATTTAATAGAATGAACTCTGTAAGAAGACTTCAGTGACTTATTCAGTATTCATCTTATAACCTGATGATGTAGTGATTAACTATGCTATCATAGAGTCTCAATTAGCGGCCTTTTCTCTGAGAAATGAATGTCAAGAGAGAGCAGATTTGAACTCTGTAAGAGCTATCTTAATCACAGCTTTCACTGTTAAGTTATAAAACAGTATCAGAGATCTCTGTGTACACTATAGTGAATCATTGTTAAGCTTAAAATATTCATCTCAGAGGTTTCTGAGTGCTAATTCTCACTGATCTTAGAATTAACAGCTCTTCAGACACTTTAAGTTAGATCAGTACTAGAGTGATTAAGATCTAGAGTATCTGCAGAATAGTAAATTATTATCAAGCTTAACTAGTCAGATCTTATCTCTCTCACTCTAGACATTTACTTCTGAGAAATAGATTTAAAAACTATCTGATTAGAATACTCTGAGTCTAGTAAGAATTTAGATGAGATAAGATCTAGATATTTTTAATAGATAATTAGTGTAAGCAAGACTATAACAGTAAATTGATAGACTGAAATACTGAGATTGACAGCTGAAAGATTAGAGACTTAACTAGAATTAAGTAGCTCTGATATTATTCTTAGTGAGAATCTCACTTATGAGTAAGCTAGTTATAGAAGCTAGTTGAGTGACAGCTCTTTAGAGAAAATGATAATCTCTGAAACAGGCCTGAGAGAACAGAGACAGCAGTCAGTTATATAGAGTATTAAAATATATATATAGCTTAAGATGTAAACTGCAGAGATCTTATTCTGTAGAATTTTATTTTATTATAGTCTCTCTTTACTGTACTTATTTCTTTCTGTTCTTTTCTATCTATCTATTTAATGTGTCTATCTTTAAGACTATGTTCTGTTCTCTTTTTCTTTGTCATGATATTTTCAAATGATTTCAAAGTATCAGAAGATGTTGAAATACTGTAATTTATAAACAGTTTTTATATTCTGAGCTGGAATTTTCTGATTTTGCATATCTGAAATTGATAAGTGTATAATAGTTGACTCTATAGATATAGGAAAAACTCTGAGAACTAAAGATTCTCAGATAGATATCATAGTCTCTAACTATATACATCTATAATTGAAGAATAATAATAATAATAATAGTATTCATCTTATTATAAGATTTCAATATTATATCTTTACTTAGTCAGTTAATAATGATCAGAATGTTTCTATAACTCTTACTTTTAAATAGATTAATAGTAAAGTCAATTACTACATCTTATCAGATTCTATTAGAAATATTAAGTAATTTCAGTAAATCTTTTCTACAGTTCTTTTATAAAATAATAGAAGAATAGTAGTTACAGTTTTGAATGAAGTATCTAATACTGTTTAATATCTCAGGTTAATAGAACTCTTAGAAGACTATTCTATACAGTTATTCACAGTCTGAATAATCAGTTATATATAAATTATGCATCTCTTATATTATCTGAGTATGTAAGAGTTTAAAGTAGAAGACTCAACATTGCTTACAGAACTATAGAGTATTATTATCATTAATTGAGCATTCTGAGATATTAGTTCTTATATATAGTTCTGAAGAGAATCAGAGTGCTTCTTAATATACTGCTTCAGTGAGTGCTTAAAGAAGTTTATCAGTTTAAGCTGTTACATGTCATAATTCATTCAGTGTAGATTTGAGAGAAGTTAAGATATCAGTATCAGTGTCAGTGACAGTTCAGAGAGAGAGTATTCTAATCAGAGAAGTATGTATAGTGTCATAAGTCATTTTATCTTAATTAACTAATATCTTCAGATCTAGAAGTCAGTGTTCTCAGTTTATTCAATAAGTATCTATTATATTAGAAGACATATCTTACTCTTATTATAAGAGAGTATCTATCATCAAGTTCTGACTGTCAGAATGATAGTGTATTGTAAAATGAAAGCAGTTTAAGAACTCACATTATCATATCTATTATTCAGTGAGTTTACAGATAGTTATGAAGTATTTGAGATTCTTATAATCTATGACTATCTCAAATTCAGAGATACTTCAGAGTTCGGAGTCTTATTCTTCTAAACAGTGTATAATTGTGAGAAGTTTCTTATCATAGATCTTATAATTGCATTCAGCAGAACTCAGTTTCTTAGATATGAAAACATATAATTATAGAATATTTTTATCATCATATTATAATATCACTTCTTCTATTACATAGTTAGAGAAATCAGCTTTAATAACTATCTTACAATCAGAATTAAATATTATCAGTAGAGAGATATTAATAAATATTTTCTTTATCTATGTAAATACAGCTTCAGTATCTGCTGATTATTGAAATACTGAGTCTTTCTTAGTGAGTTCTGTAAGTGATTTTATAATATCTGAGAAGTTTTGTATAAATCACTGATAGAAGTTAGTAAATTCAATGAAGCTTTATACATCTTTACAGTCCACAGAATCTCTTATTCAAGAATAGCAGAGATCTTTTCAGAATTCATTCAGATTTTCTTATCAGCTTCTATGATGAAATCTAAGTATTTAGTACTCTTGACTTTGAAATCACACTTGTTAATATTAATTAATAGTCTTACTTCTTATAGTTATTATAATATTCTTTATACATACTCTTGATATTTCTTTCTGAATTCATCAGTGAAGATGAGAATGTCATCAAAACTGTCATATTATCTGATTTACTATCAATTGATATCATACTTTTCCTCACTGTATCCCAAGAAAGAGATTGTAAAGATTTTATTGATTTATCTTAAAAATCAATTTTAGTTTATTAGATTCTCTTCAAAAATCTAACCTAGTTACTGAACTAGTGTGAAAAAAATCAGGTGTTTTATACACAAAAGTCTGCTATTCTTCTTTTGAAATAGTCTGACCAACTTTTCAATTGAAAACAGACTTAGAAACCTCTTAATTGAAACAGTCTGACCAACTTTTCAATTCAAAAGAGTTTAATAAATATCTTAATTGAATTAGTCTGATCAACTTTTCATTGAGTAAGAATAATGAGTTCAAAAGTACACTCAGTTGATGTGAAAAAAGATGCTTTCTCAAATGCTATTCCTGAGATTGAAATTCTGAAGAGAAGAAAGAAAGAAGAAATAGAGAAACAACAAGTTCTTGAAATACAGGAACTTGAAAAAGCAAGTAAAATTCTTGAAAAGCAGTGTCTGAGTGAGATGAATGAAGAAGTTCTGTTAATTCTTCATGCTCAGACTAGACAACTACAGAAAGTGATCAAGTTCAAACTTGAAATTTCAAACACAGTTCAAAAAACTTTGAAAATTTTTAATACAATCACTGACTCTTCAGTTTACTCTTCTTTCTTTTCTACTTCTTCTTCTTCTTCTTCTTTAAATCAGAAGAAAACATATGCTCAAGCAGCTGAATCTGCTGCCTCTAAACCTGCTGTCTCTAAATCTGCTATCTCAAAATCTGCTCAAAATTCTGAGAAAACTGAGAAGAATACTGCTCATACTTCTAGTGATAGAAGAGTGGAGAAAAAAATGCAAAAAGAGAAAAATCTTCAAATCTTCAGAAATAGAAGACTTATTCTCAAAGTCTCAAATCAGGACATATTGCAGAGAAATAAGCTAAACTCAAACCTCATTTTCAGAATTAGAAATGAAATCAATCAGCAGTTCTTTTCTCAGTTAATAACTGATATTGAAGTTCAAAAACCAGTTATAGCTTCAATTGAGTCATTCTTCTTTGAAAACTTCATCATTCTGACTACAATGTCTGAATTCAGTGCTGAATTCCTTATTCAGAATGAGAATCTCTGAAAATCAGCAGTAGAATCTTTGTTAAACATAATAATTCTATCTGAGAGAGATGAAAAGTGAGATAAATTCATTCTTCATGATATTTCAGTTGAAATTTTTGACTGTGAAGAAGGAATGCTACTTCTCAAAAATGAATTAGAAGAATACAACTCTATTCAACTGAGAAAGAAGCCTGTATGACTAAATTCAATTGAGTTCAGACAAAGCAGAAGAAATGCCTCTGTTCTAGTATATACAAAGACAATGAAACAGTCAAAGATCTCTGAAGTAAGAGTAGCAGGTTTGAAAATAAGAGTTTATAAATACAAAGACTCAAGAATGAATCTCAAAGCTTAAACACAGTGTTCAAACTGTCAAAGATATAAACACTTTGTAATCTCCTGTTTCAGAGACTCAAAATGTGCATTCTATGCCAGAGATTATAAAACTAGTGAGCATAAATATGAAACATGCTCAAAAAGAGATGAAATATGTCAACACACTCTGCTTAAATGCTCTAATTGCAAAGAAAAACATGCATCTAGCTCAAAAGAATGTATATTTACTTCAAGAACTCAAAAGAACTGAAGAAAAGATGAAGCTCAGAGTAAATCTAGAACTGAAGAGAATAGTCAAGTCAGTAAACTCACAACTGTAAGCTTAAAAAGAAGAAACTCTCAACTGTCTAAGTCTTTAAACTTCAATTCTCCAGCTAAATGTAAACAGAATTTGAATTCTCAAACTTCTGTTAAGATTAGAGAATTGAGAAATGACTCTGATGATAAACTAGATATAATGCAAGCAGTTAAGATTTCTACTTTTCAGAACAGTTATAATCTACTATCTAATAATAGTGATTAGATTCTACTCTACTCTCTTTTAGTATGAATATACAACAAAAACAACAAAAAAAGTTTAAAAACTCTTCAAAAATCATATTTATTCAAAATAATGAATAGAAACTCAAATTGCATTTATTCTTATCTTCAAATTGCATTTGAATAAAAAGTTGATTTTGTACTGCTTCAGGAGCTGAATTTTAATACTGAGCAAAAATATGTCATTTCTCATTCAAGCTACTACTGCTTTTTATCTCAAAAGTCTGAGATAAAGTCAAGAGTAGTGATCTATGAAAGAAAGAGATCAAGATATTAATTTAATCTAAGATTTGATATCATGTCTGACCCTGATATTCTGATGAGTGACATTATAGATAGAGAAAATGAGTTTGATACTATACAGCTCATAAATATCTATAATGAAAAGTCATTGAAGAAATATAACAATATCTGGACAATTGATAGAGAATTTCTGAATATAACTTCATCAAGAAACTCTATAATTGCAGGAGACTTCAATGCACATCATCTCTGATGAAATTCAGAATGCAAGAGAGTAGTGAGAGCTGATAATCTGATTGAATGAATCTTTGAGCATTCAATAGATTTGATTAATAAGTCTGATCAACAAACATTCTTTAGAAAAGGCATGAAACAGAAGTCTATTATAGATCTAATCTTCATATCACAAAATCTAATAGAAAGAAGACTTATAAACTGATTTATTAATTCAAATGAGACATCAGAATCAGATCATGAGATTATTCAATTTGATATTAAACTGAGTGAAAAACAAATGAGTGAAAATCCTCTTCTCTCTAATCAGTATAACTTTGAAAAAGCTGATTGAAAAGCAGTTGAAGAAAGCATAAAACTGTTAAAATCTGAAAGACAGAATGAGCTATATTGAAATTCTGATCAAGATATCTCAAATGAAATGCTTGAGAATAGAGTGAAGCTTATTACATCTATTATTCTAACAAGTGTTAGAGATAATATTTCAAAGAGAAAATCTTCTGAGTATTCAAAACCTTGATGAAATGAGAATATCTCATCTAAAAGAAAAGAATTAGCTACTGCTAGAAGAGATTGAAAGAATGATATAATATCTGATGAAGAGTTCAAAGCTATCAGAAATGAATATTTTTCAGATATTAAAAGAGCTAAAACAGACTGCTGAAATAAATTTCTTGAAGAAGCACAAGAGAAGAAAGTTTTTAAAGCTTTTAACTATACTAAAACAAGAAGTGTAGCAAAACTTCCAGTCTTAGAATATGAGTTTCAGAATGAATCATATACAGCAAACTCTTTTGAGAAAAAATGTCAAGCTTTCATGAGAATTCTTTTTCAGAACTCACCAGATTCAGATTCAGATTCAGAGAAAGAGAATATATTACTTCTCAATTACATTGATGAAAATGACTGAAAATGACCTGATCTTACACAAGATAAATTAGAGTCAGCTATCTTCTCAAGTTCTGTTAAAACTGCTGCAGATTCTGATTCAATTAAGTACTTAATTATTCAAAATACATATTTCTACTTAAAGAATGAATATTTTGAGCTCTTTTTCAATCTCTTGAAAAATAGATATCATTCTGAATGCTGGAGAGAAGCCACTGAAGTGATTCTTATAAAACTTAATAGAAAAACTTCAATTTCTAAGTTATATGAAGTAATATCTCTATTGAACTGCCTAGGAAAGGTTTTAGAAAAGATAATAGCTACTTAACTATCTTTTATAAGCTCTATAGATGATTCTCTTTTATTCAGTGAATAAATGAGAGATAGAAAACAGTGTTCTGCAATTGACACTGTTCTCTCAGTTGTTCATGATATTCAAATAGCAAAGCATGAGAGTCTGGTCTCAACTGCAGTTTTTATTGATATAAAAGAAGCATTTGATCATGTTTCAAAGTCAAAGTTAATTCAGATATTGAAGATATTAAAACTGCCACTTTCTCTAATAAAATGAGTTAACTGTTTTATATTTAAAAGAAGTATACAACTCTTCTTTGATGAAATGAAATAAGACAAGACTGAGATAAAAATAGAAGTATCACAGAGATCTTCAATCTCATTCATTTTATTTGCAATATACACTGCATATCTATTTAAAAATAGAAATATGAGAATAGTACAATCTCTGAGTTATATGAATGATATTGGTCTAGTCTACAGCTCAAAAACTATCAAAGAGAATTTGAAAGTAATTGACGAAGCTGTAAAGAAAATCTTTGTTAGAGCAGATATCAATCAAATTCAATTTGATATGAATAAAACTGAGTTAATTCACTTCTTTCTGAGATTCAATGAGAAAGAACTATCTCTAACTCTTTTAAATAGACAGATTAAACCCAGTGTAAATGTTAAATGATTAGAAGTATGATTAAACTTCAAGTTGAATTTTAAATATCACATTCAACAAAGAACTGTCAAGACAGAAAGACTATTGAATAACATAATCAGACTATTAAATACAGAGAGAGGTCTATTCTTCCAGGCTATCAGACAGTTATATATAGCCTGTATTACATCAGTAGCTGATTATGAAGTTCAAGTTTGATGAAATAATCAAGGGAATTTCACTGAACTCTTTCAAAGTCTGTAAAACAGAGTCTTGAGAAGAATTCTGAGAGCATTCAAATCATCTTCTATTAAAGCAATGGAAATTGAAGCTTCAATTTCTTCTTCTACTATTAGATTTGAAAAGGCCTGTATAAACTATGCTCTGAGAGTTGTAAAGATAAGCTTAAATCATATAATCAGAGAAAGAGTCTCTTCTTCATTTTCATTAATTAACTCTGGAAATGAACTGGATTGAAATAGATTTCTTGATTGAAATGAAAATAATTCTTCAAAGAAAATGCCTTCTCAACTGTACAGACTATGCTCTCTGATTAAAAATCAATTTTCTTCTTTATGTGATTCAAAGGTTGCTTAAGCCAGCGTATGATTACAGGCGTACACCGGCTTCTTATATATTGAATCTTGTACGCTAAATTAATTAGCGGCCGCTATGGCCCCTTTACATTCATACGCGTACACTAGTAGTTCGGAAGCAGCTGTGTTATTATTCAACAGTTGTATGTTCTTCTGAATCACATTCTCTCTCATCAGATTCAGTTACACTCATGTGATCATATCATACACCCTAGCTTCATGTGGATTAGCTCGCTACTAGTGTTTCACAATCATGTAACCTATTTCTGATTCAGCTAGCATTCTGTATACACTCTCACAAAGAAACTTTCACTATATTACATCACTCATTCACTAACTTTTCTCATTCTTCAATCATCTTCTTCATCATTATCATCATTAAACACTACTATCTCATTCAAGATTTCTGTCTCTTCTTCTGTTTAACTCTTTTCATCTGTTCATCTATCACATCATACGCGTTTCTGACAATGACTTCTCATTCTCATAACAAGCATTATCATAGTGCTCACACTGAGCAGTTCATTAGCAGTAAGTGTAATACATTGTGAAACATACATAGTCAGGACTTATTTATCTTCTAACAATTGTCAGAACATACTATCATGAATGACATATCTTCTTCATCTTCTTATACACTCTCTTCATCTTCTTATACATTCTTGACTGTTTCTCTTCTCAGTGAGTTTCTGATCATGTTTTCTGACACAATTTTATATGAACACAGATGCTGATATGTTTGTTTTTATTTGTATAGAATCTTCACATGTTGACAGATCTGCATTCACTAATAATAGTGAACTCAATGTTGAATCATTGATTGAGAACTTGAAGAATACAATAATGAAGAAATTGCTTATATCATGTGTGATCAGATCTCTTACATCTCTCTCTATCTTCTCTGTTTCTTTCTCTGCTGCTCTCTCTCAATCTTCTACATCTGTCTCTGTGTCTGATTCCTCTCTCACTACCTCTGTTCCCGCGACCCTCACTTCTGCTACTTCTGATTTTACTATCTCTGCTTTCATTACCAGCTCTCCCCATTTCAGAAAGATATTGTATAGACTTAATAAATCACCTCTCTCAGTGTATACACTCTCACTCTTCTTACTGACTCTCAGAATAATTTATTGTATGAAGACTGCATATAACATAACTATCTGAAGCTCAGTCATGAACACTGATTATTACATTCATTTTAAATATTTATGATAAAGCAATTGTTCATTTATATCAGAGAGTCATTCTCTCTCTCAACAGTGTCAAGATTATAAGTCTTTTTCTTTTTCATCTTTTCTTTCTAACACTGATTTTTCTGTTCTTAGGAAAAATTATTATAAGTTTTACTATGCATAAAGTTGTGATGTTCACAGATATCAAGAAACTTTTTACAACTGTAAAGTTCAATATTACAGAGACATCTGCTCTGATGAATTTCTTCAAGATAATAAATCTATATCAGCCTATTCTCTGACATCTGTCATCTGACTTTGTAATGCAGATGAAAGATATCTGTGTTTTCAGAAACAGAAACACAGATGTTGTACTCTTTTATACTCACAGATGTGAGACTTGTACATCTTATCTGAAATGTTGTCATGAAAATGAGTTATTTATATACTGTGTTCTACTTTCTGTATTCTCTCATGTTTCTCTCTCTCTTTCTGAGAAGCCTTGTGTGTGTTGTAATTATGTATACAACTCTAAGATCAGTGATTGTTTATTCAGTAACTGTTTTCATCTCTGATTTTTTGATTTTCATATGCTAACAATAGTTCTTAGTTGTTTCAGTGTCAGAGATCATTCTAATTGAAGATGATAACACTGCAGAAACTACTCTCTCTCACTCTCAAGCTTCTTCTGTTGCTTTCTCTCCCTTCTCTGTGAGAAAGGTTGTGCACATATCAAGTCATAAGCATTCAGTTCTGAGTGACTCTCACTGTTATTCATCTGATTCTGCATCTTCTTCTTCTTCTATTTCTTTCATCTTCATTCTCTCTGTTCTGACTTCTGGTTCTGCAGATCCCGCACTCTTCTTCAATTTCTCTACACATACACATGCATATTTCTATATTAGCATTTCAGTCAATCTTGCAATAAATGACATTAATATTGTACACAGAGCAGTAGAGAAATCAGAGATATATACAGCATTATTGCAAGAGTAGCTTGCAGCCCTCAAATCTCTTACAGATCTTGAGTTTTGAGATTTTCTTTGTTTTTGATATTTTTTCAGATGATGTGATGTTGGAAATAGATTAAATATATGATGTATGAAAATGAATGAAGTGTGTATAATAACATTTGTCTTTTGCAGCTGATTCTTACAGTTAATGATTAATTCATTATCTCTTTTCTTACACTTTTTCTTTATCTGCTAGTCATTACTCTTACACAATCTCTATATAATACAGTGTTCAGTGACTAGATTCAGTAGCTTTCATCTTTTATAATTCTGTCTCATGCATTATACTGTCTCTCTTCACTCACTCAGACTACTACAGTGAACAGCTCATTAAAACTAATCTCATCTGATCTCTGAGCATTCTCAGAAATTGAGATGACTTAGTCTCACATATCTGTGAATGTTTCAGATAGTTCATTCTCTGTGATCTTCATAATTGAACTGATATAAACAGTTGAATTCAACTCTGAATTCCTTTTTCTTCTGCAATCTGATTCATATGCAAGTCTGTCACTTTGAGACTGCTCTTTACTGTGTTGCACTCACTGTCTGCAGCATATTATCATATGATCAGCTACAGTCTCATCACTTATTAAAGTGTGATATTTATCTGATTTCTTCATTTCTTCTTATTCTTTTCTTATAATCATGAAAAGATCAGAATAAGTGAGATCATCTGATTCATAAGTGTCTATGATTTCTCTTACTTCATGAGACTTTTCAATTATAAGTCTCTTCTTTTTCAACACTGATGATAGTGCTATGAATGACTATAATTCACTCAGATCATACATCTTTGCTTTCATAAGTTATGAATTATTGATTAAGTTGTGTAAGATCTGTCTCTCTGATTCTTTCAATGTGTACATTCTCAGAGAATGTGATTTGAGTATTTTATATGACTCAAACCATCTAAATTGAAACTTCTTAGAACTCTCATTGCATACAAGAACTCATGTTCTCATCTTGAGACTTGATTTCTTAACAAGTGAGTCTCATATTCTTTTCAATTGAATTGCTTGATTCAGAAGTAACTCATTAGCTTTTGCATATGTGTGGCTGATCTCTTTCAATCTTGATTCTGCATTCATAACTGTTGCATCTGCAACTGCTACTGCTGTGTTCATAACTGCTGTTTCTACTGCATCTGCAACTGCTGTTTCTGCTGCATCTGCAACTGCTCTCTCTCTCACCTTTTCCAAAGCATTCTCCAGGATGCGCGGATGCAATCCATACAACAGGTAGAATGATGAATACTTGATGACTGCATACTGTCAAATCTGCATGGCTAACAGCACCTGCCCGAGATATTCATTCCATAGTCTCATAGACTTGCTCACTAGATATTTCATCAGCATGTTGCTCAAGATTTCATTCAAGTGTTCCATCTTTTCATTTGTCTGTGAATAATATGATGTTGTTCTACAATGTCTTGTCTGTAACTGACTCATGAAATGCCTCACTGCTTCTTCTACAAGATTCACACTGTTATCAGTTAGAATCTTGTGCGGTATTCCATAGTTGATATAGATCTTATCATGTAGGAACTTCGCTATCATCTTCTCTGTCATCTCTGAAACTGCTTTTATAACTGGCCAGTCAGTAGCATAATCAATAGCAGTGATTATTCATCAATTTCCATTTGATGTTCATGACAATATGTCTATGAGATTCACCTCTCATTATTCAAATGATTGTATTATACACTTCATCTAATGTTGCACTTTCTCATATTCTAACCCTTTCTTAGATTCTTTTGCAATCTGACAATTCAGGCACTCATGAGTATACATCTGAATGTCCTCAGCCATGCTTGGCCAGTATACTCTTGATTTGAGTATACTCATGAGTTCAGAGCTTTCTAAGTGACTGAATTCCTTGTGCATGTGAGTCACTAAGTCATGTCTAAATAAAGGTTTTAGATAGAGAGCTTCTGCATATTCTAGATCATAGTAAAGCATAACATCATTTTCATTTCTCAATTTCCTCAGCTTGAAGTTCAGAAGCATCTCTTCTACTACTCTTATGAGATACTTATCATCTGACATCTTGTCATTCTTCAAGTGAGAGATTATAATATTCACTCATTCTGATTCCTTGCATTTTCTCAGCATATTTAACATAAATGTCTCTTATACCTGATTCATAGAACTCTCACTCATGAAATCAGATCTGTGATTGATTGTATCTGACATCACTGCATCTGATCTCTTTCAGTATTTGATATGAAGATTGTATACTTAGAACTCTGAGATTCAACATACTAAATGTTTGAAAGATTTTATCATTGATTGTAGATAGACAAGACTTTTATAATCTGTGATCACTGTTGTTATATACTCATTGTCAATATATCTATCTCACAACACCAGTGCATGCTTAATTACTAGCAATTTCTTTTCATACACTGAGTAATTGAGCTCAATGCCTGATAGTTTTCTATCATTGTATGCTATCAGATGCAGCTTGTCATTCTTACTCATCTGTAGAAGAGCATCTCTGATAGCTTATTCAGATGTGTCTATCTCAATGTAGAAAGGTTTATTACAATCTGATTGAATAAGTACTGAGAATATTATTACATATTCTCTCAGTGTGAGAAAAGCCTCTTCACATGCAGTATTTCAGATGATTGAATAAAACTTCTTCTTTCACAGATTTGTATTCATTTCTCTTAAGAGATCTGAGAGTGATGCAGATATTCATGTGAAATTCTTGATGAATCTGCAGTAGTATGAGATCAACTCAAGAAACTGTCATATATGATGTATGTTTCTCAGCCATGATCAATTCACTATAACATTCAATTTCTTCAGAATGAGATGTATACAGTCATCATTCACTATATGTTCTATGAACTTCAACTCTTCTGTTTCAAACACACACTTGATTGATTTGACATAGAGCTTATACTCTGTCAGAGTTATAAGCACTTTATCAAGATGCTTCAGATATTCATTGTATAAGTTTGAAAAGACTAAAATGTCATTGAGATATACAAGGCATGAGATTTCATTCTGTTTATAAAGAATTGTATTCATTATCATTTGAAAGATGACAGATGCATTTATCAGACTGAATGACATTATCAGAAATTCAAACTTTTCTCATTATGTATTAAATGCAGTTCACAGAACTGACAGTTTGTCTACACAGATCTGTCAGTATTCTGAGAGAAGATTGATCTTTGATAGATATCAGGTGTTTCTGACTGTATTCAACTATTATTGAATTCATGGCAGTGAATATTCATTCTTGATTGTAAGCTTGTTAAGTGCTTGATAATCAATACACATTCATCACTTCTCATCTGCCTTTTTCATGAATAGAACTGAAAAGCCTCACACACTTGATGAGAGTTGTATAAGATCACATTCTAGAAGGTTGATAATCTGACACTTCTGTTCTTCAAGATGCATTTGTGACAGAGAGTATGCATTCTGATTGACTGGTTTTGCATTCTCTGTGTCAATCTCATATACAAATCCTTGTTTCAGCAGTAATTTCAGTGAAAGATCTGTTTGAAAGATCTTTTCATACTTCTTCAGAAGCTTCTTCATACACTTATTCTTCTGTATATTCTTTATCTTGGTTTTCTCTGCTTCTGAGTCCTGTATGATATACAGAATGCTTTTGAATGAGATCTTGCAAATCATTCTCTTTACTTATTGATATATAAGCAGATTTAACTCTTCTATATCAGAGATATGAAATGTCCTTCTCATATCAGTTGATAGAATCATATGAACTATTTTCTTTCTATCAGTCAACTGCATATGACATGTACATCATTGAATCTGCAGATTGAACCTTTGAAATCAGTTGAGTCTGAGAATAAGATCATATTTCATGTTCTGCAGCTCTCATGCTCAAATATAGCAAGATTATTCTCTGAAGTGCAAGGAAACTCTTACTCTTGCAGATAATATCAAATATCAGTTATCAGATAATCTTATATATCAGAGATTCTTCACTCAGCAGATCTCTTTCAATCTTCAGATTATATAATTATTAATATATTGTATAGAAGCTTCTGTATCTGCTAACACTTTTGCAGCCATCTCTCAATTCTTACTCAAGTGCTCTCTATACATTAATATTTCAGGTCTCAAGACATTGAGATGAGTGTTCACTTCATCATTCTCATCTGTATCTTATTCAGAAGCCTGCTTCTTCTTTACATTCACAGAATTCAGAGAGTCATTCAACACAGGCATCTCTTTCACTTTGAAGACTTTTTATAGAATATCAGTGAGTGTCTCTGAGCTCACTGATTCTGCTAGTTTTTTAACTCTCTTGCTTCTCTTAACTGTACACACTGAGTGCAATCTTTTACATCATGATTTTAACATTCACAGTTGAAGCAAGCTCAATGCTCATAATATCAAGATTTTCACTCAGAGAATCTCTTTTTCAGAGAATTCAGCACTTTAATAATAGCATTCAGATCTAGATTTATCATGTTCAAGTGTGTGACTTATATTATAGAAGTCTGATTATCTGTTCTTCACTAAGATATACTCAATTGCAGTATTTTCTATTATAATTAACTTACTTATTCTCATATAATGAGAATGTTATATGCTTTCTTCACTGTATCTGATTATGAGGTTAAGTATTTTCATTTCACTCTCAACTCAGATGTAAGATCATGAATGAAGATCTGTAAATAGAAAGATATTGAAAGCTCTTCATTCAATGTGAGATAGTATAAGCTGAAGTGTGTGAAGTATAATATAAGATTATTCACTTGTCTACACTCAGTAAAGCATTCATAATACTTATCTTATATATTCACTTTCTCAAAGTTATACAAGATTCACTTGAAAAACTTATTTCATATTTATGAAAATGAATATCACTTCAGATCTGTAAGATTCATCTTTTTATTAATTATTTATAATAACTTCACTTTTCTGTGTAGAAATGTGACAGATCTTAAGACTTGTTAAAATTCTGTTAACTGTCTGTCTATGAGTTCATGTTCAATTCAATAATATAATCATATCTAACTTAGTCAGCTGATTGCAGCATTATTTTTTCAGTTATTATTAAAGCTTAGTAACTCTGACAGATCTCTCAGCTTGATGTATTTCATACTCAGATTCTTATTCTGCACAGTGATCTCTGATGATGTGTACACTTCTGAAGAGATTATGAATAATTGTAGTGAGATCTTCAGATTCAGTGTAGTTATCTATCTGTATAAATGTTCAATCTTCTGCTGCAGATCTAAGATCTGGTTTTCTCTATTTTTATTAATGATGACAATTGTGTTGATGAAGCTCTTCATAGTGAATGCTTGATCTGCAGTGAATGTCAATTATTGTTTGACTTTTATCTCAGTCTGTCACTGTGTACACAAGATCTCAATCTTGTTTAGAATTCTCATATATATACAGAGCTTCAATTCTGATTCAGCAGTCTCAGTCACTTTTCTTACTACTTTGAGTAAACTCTCTGAGAGGTTCTACATATCTTTCAGTTCAGATAGCAGAGAAGAGTATTGTTCATATCAGCTAGAGAAGATATTCATTTCAGTGATTGATTTCTGATTGATTGTATAATATCTATCATTATATCACTATATCACTGTATCATTATATCACTATATCATTCTATCACTATATTATTATATGATTTCTGTTATCATCATACAACTCCGGTGGTGATCACTCTCTCTTTTATTCTTCTTTTGAGTAGAGAGCAGACTTCTTTGAATCTGGTTCACTGCTCTCATTTCCTTTCTCACATCTCATCTATTCGCATACATGGCATTCGCCTGGGTGTGAAGTTTTCCCTCAATAAGTGAAGCAGTATCAATCAGATGCTCTTTCACTCACTACTCTTTATACACTATCTTTTGAGACATTCTAGAATCACACTGGCATGATAACTATGAATCACTTCATAGATAGAATTATCACACCCTGGAGGAGTCTGCACTTCTCACTGGTTTTTAGACATGCTATCAGATGTGATTCAAAGGTTGCTTAAGCCAGTGTATGATTACAGGCATACGCCGGCTTCTTATATATTGAATCTCATATGCTAAATTAATTAGCGGCCGCTATGGCCCCTTTACATTTGTACGCGTACGCTAGTAGTTCGGAAGCGGCCGCGTTATTATCCGACGGTCGTACGTTCTTCCGAACCACATTTAAATGTTGAAAAAGTTGATTATGAGAAGTTATCTCTCTGAAGAGAAAAGCTTGAATCTCTTATAGACTTATAAATAAGTGAACTATTAAAAGAGAAAGAATATGAACAGCATTTGAAGAGAATTTCTACAATCAATATAAAAGACTCTATTCTGATTTATTCAGATGACTTAAAAAATGAGAACTTGAATAGATTAGGCACAGGCATTGCTTATACTGAAGATAATATCAATTTTATCTTAGATTTCTGAAATCTAGACTCTGAATGTGAAGTCTTTGATGCTGAACTATTTACAATAGTGAAAGCTTTCAAACTCATTAAAATAAAATCTTATAAAAGAGAAAATTGTTTGAAAGAGATATGAATATTCTCTGATAGTCAAGCTGCTTTAAAAAGACTTAGAAATAGTTAGATTCATAATGATCAAATGAATCTTGAACTGATCTTAAACTCTATTTTGAAAATTCAAAAGAGAAGAATATCAAAGCTGATAATTCATCTGCACTGAGTTCCTGCTCATATGAATATTCATGGCAATGAATTGACTGATTCAGCTGTAAAAAAGAGTGCAGAATTAAGCAGATCTATTCAAAAAATTATGTTCTGATCTTTTATAAAGAGAAAAATAAAAGAATCTTGTTTAGACAAGTGAAATGAAAGCTGGCAGAAACAAAAGAAGAGTATACATTATTCAAGATTTGAAACAAAACCCAAGTGAAAATCTTGTTTAATTAAATGTAAAAAGAAAATATTCTCATCTATAATACAGCTGAAACTAGGACATGACTATTTCAAATCTTATATACAAAGATTTGATGATAGATTTAACTCAATAGAATGCTCATTCTGTAATACAAATGAGAATTCTGAGCATATTGTAATGCACTGTGTATTATACAATAGTCTCAGAGCCAGATTGAAAGAGAAGTATGATCTAAATCAATTAAATATGAGATTCTTATTCTCAACTGAGACAGGAATTAAATACTTAATAGACTTTCTATCAGAAACTCAAGCAGCTACAAGAAAATGACTAAATTCAGAATTATCTGAATATGAAGAGAAGGAAATCAACCAGATATAGTCTGTTCAAACAGCTATATACTATCTTTTAATAATTTGTTTTGTTACAGTCTTTCTTTATTTTATCTTTTTCTTTCAATTTCTTTCTGTCTATCTATTTAATGTGTTTATCTTTAAGACTGTGTTCTCTTTTCCTTTGTCATGACATTGTCAAATGGTTTCAAAGTATGAGATGATGTTAAAACACTGTAATTTGTAAACAGTTTTTGTATTCTGAGCTGAAATTTTCTGATTTTGCATATCTGAAATTGATGAATGTATAATAGTTAACTTTACAGATATAGGAAAAACCCTGAGAACTAAAAGTTCTCAGGTAGATGTCATAGTCTCTGACTGCATACATCTATAATTGAAGAATAATAATAATAATAATAATAATGAGAATGTCATCTAAATAAACAGATATAAATTTATCAAGAAAGTCTCAGAGTGCTTAATTAATATACTTCTGAAATATACTGAGAATATTGATCAGTTCAAAGAGTGTGACTACTCATTCAAAGAGATTATATCATATTCAGAATGCTGTAAGTCACTCATCTTCTTCAGTAATGTGAATCTTATGAAATGCAGTGATAACATCTAACTTTATAAATTATTAAGCTTATTCAATATAAGCTAGAGTTTTATTAATAAGAGATAAAGAATAATAATCTTTCTTTATTATTATTATTATTATTCTTCAATTATAGATGTATGCAGTCAGAGACTATGACATCTACCTGAGAACTTTTAGTTCTCAGGGTTTTTTCTATGTCTGTAAAGTTAACTATTATACATTCATCAATTTCAGATATGCAAAATCAGAAAATTCCAGCTCAGAATATAAAAACTGTTTACAAATTACAGTGTTTTAACATCTTTTAATACTTTGAAATCATTTGACAATATCATGACAAAGGAAAAGAGAAAAAGAACACAGTCTCAAAGATAGACACATTAAATAGATAGATAGAAAGAAATTGAAAGGAAAAGATAAAGAAAAAGATAAAGTAAAGAGAGACTATAATAAAACAAATTATTAAATAATCTTTCTTTATTAATCTGTTCAATTCTTGATAATTCACATAAAATCAGAGTTCTTTATCTGATTTCTTTGCAAAGAGAATAGAGGCTGCAGTAAAAGAGTTACTAATATATATAAATTCTTTATTCAACAGATCATTAAGTGTCTTTTAAAGAAGAAGAAGTTTATCTTGAAACATGTTATAAAAAGAGTCTTATAATGATTCAGAGTTCTTATCATTCTTTTTCTCTAACTTGATACTGTGATTCACTTCAGAATCTTATAAGAAGAGTATATTTATAATATTATCTTATCAGAAGACATCTAGATATTTATAATATTATTAAAAGAGTTTTGTACAAGAATCTATTATTGTAACACAGAATAACTTTTCTAGAGTCTTTTTAATATTAATCAGACTGATGAAATAGATTGATATATAATTCTGCTATCAGTGAACTTGTTAATAACTCTGTTAGTAATTTTAATAATGACTTCTTTTTCAGAGTATTTTATAAGCATTGACAGAAATCTGTGTAAGATTCATAGTCTTGTAAATATCATCTTCATGAATTCTATTATTGTTAGAGAATATCAAGCTTCTGTTTCAAGTATTTAATAAGATGTCTTATTCAGATAGTCAGATAAGTTCTAATATAAGATTGTAATCAAGATTATTAACTTTATATATATAGATATCTTAATATTGATATTCTTTCACATCTATAGTCAGCTTTATTATATAATAGATACAAATGTCTTTTGAATCATCAAATTCTGTGAGAAGTTGAGATTTTGATAAGAAAATATACTGAAGATTTTATTATTATATAGTGATATAGATCACTGTCTATCATGACTTTCATATTATATATGTTATTAATTATAGTAGATATAAGAATCACATTCATTATTATTTTCTCTTTAAATTATTGTTATCTGACCTCTTCAAGCTTCTGTTTGTGAATTTGAACAGAAGCTAATCTTTTTTCTATTTCATTGAAGTATTTTTATAGTTATCTTCTGAATCTTTCTTCACTGTAATGTGATTGATGCAGACAGATACTAATTCATTCTTTAAATGAGAAGACACTGATCTTTCTCTTGATTGAGAAGATGTCAGTCTTTCTCTTAAGTGTGAAGATATATAGATTAATTAACAGTTGAAAGTAATATGTTCTAATCAGTTACAGTTAATGTATACTTCATATTAACATTGATCAGTGACTTTCTCAGAAGTGATCTCAGAGACTCAGAAGTCTGTTCAAACAGTGAAAACTCTTACTTATATATAGACATTTGAATCTATTCAGTTTATAACATCTACATTATTGCTGTTCTTCAGTGTGAGTGTATAAATCACTGAGATGTAATATCTTCTATCACTGTTCTGTATACTCTTGAGCTGAATAAGACAGTTATTCAATATTCAGAGCTGTGTGCAGAAGTCTTTATAAGTCTGATCTTCATCTATACTTATAAGAATCTGTAAGAGTTCAAAAGTTAATATCTTCTTAAGTATACTAATCTTTATTTGATTCTCTCAAGATTAATCACCTGCTTCTAGAATCTTGATGTTGAAGTCAGAGATAAATGTTATAAGAGAAGTGTTTCTCTGTTAAGTACTCTATAATTAATCTAATACTTTCTGTTGTATGACAGTGTCTCAGAACAGAATATTAAAATGTTTGATAATATTATCAGATGTTTGTAATACTGATTCACATGCTTTCATTTATGAGTGAAACTTCTATTTCATATAATTCTTCAATTGTCTATTGATATACTAATCTTGATTAATTAATGAATCAATAACATCTTCATCTACACTCAGTTTTATAAGCACTTTCATTCTCTATGATGAGTAAAGAGTAGACTGACTATCAGAATTATGAATTTCATATTTAATCTTATTTGATCTGATCTCATACATTTCTTGACATGAATTCTGCTGAAACTAATCATTAAAAAAACATGCAAAGTAACTATATATCAGATCTCAAAATGAGACTATAACTTAGAAAAAATAAGAAAGTAATTTCATTTAATTTCATTTAGTCTCATTCTTGACATAAAGTTACTATTTTTAGACATTTTAAGGTTTTTTTTAGACTATTTTTAATTTTTTAAAAAGTAACACTTTTTGATAACACTCAAATGAGATTTAAAGTCATTTAAAGCAATAAAAATAATTTAAATTGAGAAGTGAAAATCATGATCTCATTTGAAAAATATGATAAGAGTAGACAGTAAGTCTCACAGAGACAGTATAAAACTACTATCTAATGTTAAAACAGTGTAATGAGATCAGTTGAATTAATAATGAAATCATTAAATATTCTGATTCTAATCTCAGACACGGTTACACAGTCAGTCTAGTAGAGAGTGAGATCAGAAGTATTAAAATATGTGAGAGTATCTAAGTGTTCTTTCATCACTTTTATATTCAATTCTATAGATGTTGAAATTGCATGAGTTAGTTGTTAAATCTCTTTATATTGAAGTTGTTGAGTTGCATGCATGTCAGCTATTTATTACTGTTATAATTTCAACATTGCTCAGAGTCACTGTGACATTGTATCTATGCTTACATTCAAGAGTTTCATATTATTATTAGACATGATTGTATCAATCATTGAATGTGTAATTATATGAATATCTTATACATCTGAGTGTCAGAACTCTTAAGTTTTTCACTAACATTCTCTTGTAAAATCTTATTACAGAGTCAGAATAACTGATAAGTAAGCTTTTATCTGAGAACTCAGTATCTGCTTAACTGTTTAACTGTTTCTCTACTTCTTATATATTATTATGTGTTCAGATATCTCTTGATAGATAATTATTTCTGATAAGAAGATAATATGTGAATAATTATTTTCTAATAAGAAAATAATGAATATTTTTTTAGTGTAAGAGGCCTACACTGAATAGATCAGTATAATATTGATAGGTCTTATATAATAAAGAGAAAAATGTTAGAGAAGAAAAGAAAGAGAAAGTGTAGAAATCAGTGATTGAAGTGAATATTTATACATATATATAGTAATGTATATAATGAAGCTTCAGAGTGAAAGAATCTATACATGTTTGTAGCAGCTGAGAATCAGTGATTGAGAATGACTGAGAATCAGAGTGTATGTATTTAAAAGTGAAGTGAAAGAATCTATGAAGTGAAGTGAAAGAATCTATAGAGTGTAACAGAATAGTCTATATAATTAATCAAACACAGCCTATCACAGTTGAATATATATATATATATTATTTCTGACATTGATAATTGATTACAACTTGTATAATAATTTTTAAAAACTCAAAATTAATTTCAATTATTAACTAATAGTTATGAACTTATAATTAACTAATATAAAAAGAAAAAAACTTTTTCTACTTATTATCTTTCTTCTCTTTCTCATTCTTCTCATTATTCTTTATAATTCACTTCTTATTCTTATTCTTCTTCTTCTTCTTCTCATCTGAGATGATAATTATCTTAAAATCTCTCTCTGCTATTTTCTTAGAGAAGAGTTCTCACTGCTCTCTTTCAGTCAGATTAATCTATATCTTAAAATCCTGCATTTTCTGATCTACTGTCTTGAGTTTCATCTCAGTGATAAGCAGATTGACATACTCAGAGAGTAGAGCTGTCTTCTTAATATTCTGAATTATGAAGTGTATTCAAGATCTGAATAAGATCTTAATTCTCTTCTTCTTTATCAGCTTCTGCTAATTAATTAGAGAATAGAAGTGTTATCAAAAATCATTATCTTTTAATAAAAAACTTATCAGTTTTAACTTCTTTATCTTCTACTCTAATATCTTCTTAATCTTCTTCTGTTACTGCTTATTTATAGTAATACTCTTCTTCTTTCTCTCTCTCTTTATTTTAATCTTAAATTATTCTCAGAACTTCTTCTAATCTTACTACTACTATATAAGACTCTTCACTGTCTTCTTTTTCAATCTCTTATAAGTGATATTATTCATATTATTTCTATACTTAGTTCAGTCTAAATCTATCAGAAGTATTACTTAAAATTGTTATTATTCTACTCTCTTACAGAGTCTCTTCAAGATATTATAATATGTCTTACAATCTGTCTTCTTATACTTAAATATCTTCTTCTTCTCTTTCTTCAATCTGTGACAGCACTCATGTGTCTTGATAATTCACAGAACTGCAGAATATTTAAAGAGAAATAACATAATTAATTTTAATAAGTGTTGAGAGAGAGTGAAGACAGAGAAGACAGCTAGTAATTATATAATAATAATAATAATAATAATGATAATGATGATAGTAGTGATGATAATAATAATAATAATAATAATAATAATAATAATGAAAGAGAGAGTGCATTGAAATATATTATTAACTTATCAAATATAAAGGCCTCGGTGGCTGAATGGTTAATGCGGCCACCCGGTAGTGCCTTGGTGTGGGAAACCAGAGCATGTGGGTTCGAAACCCGCAGAGGATACATTAAATCCGGAACTCAAGCACCTCAGGTTTCTAATAAATACAGAGGTGTACAAATCACTCTGATAAAAATTGCTCTATGTTTCTGAGCTGGGAAGTTATTATTGCATGTATCTAATTGTCACTTCTTTGTATTTTCTATGTTCTTGTTATCTTGATGTGGTCTCAACACCTGTATTTCCTCCTGTATAATCAACACTTAGTCTGTATTTAACATCACACAAGGACTCATCATAAGCTCCGCTTGTATATGAGTATAATGAAAGAATAATAATAATAATAATATCAAATATAAAGAGATAAAGAAACTATTAATAGCTTTCAGAGATATATAGAAATAACTACAGTGTTATATAGTAATATTATCTTCATTTAATATATACACTATTGATATTCTTTATATGTATTTATTATATAATCTATATCAGAGATACATGCAGAAAACAGATCTTTATTACTAGAGAGAATAATTACAGTAATTCTCTATTTTTATATTATAAAGATAAGTTATTTCTATTTCTTTCTTCTCTTTTTTCTCTTCTTCTTCAACTCATCACTAAGTTCAAGCTGATATGAAAACTATTAAAACACTTTTAGAAACTTTTAAATTAAAGAGTATAGACTAATCAAATTTTAAATACAGATAAATTAAATTATATTTAATAATATTAATTATTTATTCTTCTCTTAATAAAATAATAGTTGTATCTTTCTTTTCTTCTCTTAAATAAAACATGATCTGTGAAAAGTAAGTATTATATCAGATTATAATAATTAACATAGTCTCAGTATATAGAGCTGTATATATACAGTATATACTGAACTGAGAGACTGTAAATTATAAACTGATAACAGTATCTTAGAGAGAGCTGTACAGTGTGAGAAAGCTACAACTCTCAGTTATATATATAGAGAGTAAATTACTGCAGTAAGTATATATATATTATATGAAAGTAATACTTTTTAATAATACTCAGTCTCTGATATCATGAAAATAGAGTCTCTCTGTAAGATTTGTTTTTATCAGAAGTTAAGAAATTTTATATTCTTTAAGATTATCTTTATATATCTTATCTATGAAATTGATAAGAGAAATCATTGATTTCAGTATTCTACTCTTAATATTATTTAAATAACAGTAGAGTTTACTCTGATCATACTTTTTAAGTATATATTTTCTAATTATTTATATTTATACAGATATATACTGATTATTTATTAGATAATATTAAGATAATAGCTTATTACAGCTGTATTACTCTCACTATAAGAAATACACAGTTAATAATAAATATTATAAAGACTTTAAGAAGTAAGTATTTTAAAGATACTATAGCTCTATAATCTTAATTTTTTTCATTTTTATTTTTTATTTTTTTCTTTTTCTTTTATTTTTTTTTCTTTTTCTTTTTTTTTTATTGTGATTTTTTATTGTTTTTATTTTATTTTTTATTTTTTATTTTTATTTTTTTTTATATTTTATATTTTTTTTATAATTAAAATTATATGAATTATAATCTATGTTTAGAAAAGTAATAATATTTAATAATACTCTTTATTAAATTTTTAATAAATGAGTACTATATTATAATATTATGTAAGTGAGAAATAATTTTATAATCTTATTTAATACTATTCTCAATAATGAAATTAGAATAAAAATGTAACTAAGAATTTAAATATATTCTTTATCTAAGACTAGATTTTTATTTGAAAAGTGAATCTGAGATCTTTAATATTTAAAATAATATAATTTGAAATTAATGTAATAAATATAAATTATAATTAGAAGTAATACTTTTAAATAATATAATAACTGTAAAGTTTAATTCTAGTCTCAGACATGGTCACATGATCAGTCTACTTACACAGATGTTTTTAAATAAAAGTAAAAATAAAAATAAAAATAATGTAATTCTTTGTAAAAAAACATATTATCTGAGCTATAATCTGTGAGATAATTAATCTGTTGTATTCATGTGAGAAGAGCTAGTTATATTTATATTATATATAAGATCACGTGTAGATGAAGTAATTGCTATAGCAATATCACTGAGACAGACACTGTTACAGATTAATTATATCATACTTACTTACTCTCTGTAGTGAGTGTGTCACAGTGTATAGAAAATCACACTGTAAAGAAAATATTTTCAATATCTTCATTCTTCATCTTTAAATAATTATTATTAATTATAATCATGCCTAAATCTTCTAATTACACTGAGAAGCAGTTGCAAAAAGCTGTTAATATATATAAAAGTAATTTAAAATTAAAAATCACATCTCTGTTATAAGAATTCAAAGTCTTATATACTATTTTATATAAGAGAATCAATGAGAAGAAATCAAGAACTATGAGAGTTTCACTGAATTAAGCATTGAATAACAGTCAGAAAGAGACAATTAAGATATGAATTTATCAGTTAAATATTAATTTTTACTTATTCACTATTAAGTATATTGAAGCTGTTATAAACTGTATATTAAGACAGTATTATACAGATTCAGAGACTGCATCTCTTACAGTAAGTAAGATATAAATATATTAATTTATTAAATATCTATCAGATTACAAATGAGTTAAGTAAAAACTTATAAATTTAAAATAAGTATTTTATGAGAATATAAGCTTCATTATTAACTGATTTAATTGATATAAAGCTGTTTTCAATTAATATTAATTTTTTTACTATGATATCTATAACTTTGATAAGATTAAATTTCAAGAAGAAGAAGAATATAAATAGTGAGTTATAATTATCTTTAAAGACATGAATTCTATTATACAGTTATTATACTCTTATGAATTAATAACAGTAATGAAGTGTATCAGTATAGATAATATAGTATTAAATTCATTAATTATAATAAAATTGAAGATTTATCTAGAGAATTAATATATACACTTTAATTTATCTGATAACTACATTATCACTGTATTTAAGTCTGACTTTATAAATGATAAGATTGAATTTGAATAAATCAAGCAATTCAATAAGATAATAAAAAAGTGTTAAATGAACAGTATTATTATTATTATTATTCTTCAATTATAGATGTATACAGTCAGAGACTATAACATCTACCTGAGAACTTTTAGTTCTCAGAGTTTTTCCTATATCTGTAAAGTTAACTATTATACATTCATCAATTTCAGATATACAAAATCAGAAAATTCCAGCTTAGAATATAAAAACTGTTTACAAATTGCAGTGTTTTAACATCTTCTGATACTTTGAAATCATTTGACAATATCATGACAAAGAAAAAGAGAAAAAGAACACAGTCTTAAAGATAGATACATTAAATAGATAGATAGAAAGAAATTGAAAGAAAAAGATAAAGTAAAGAGAGACTGTAATAAAACAAATTATTAAAAAATAGTATAAAGCTGTTTTAACAGACTATATCTGATTGATTTTCTTCTCTTCATATTCAGATAATTCTGAATTTAGTTATTTTCTTATAGCTGCTTAAGTTTCTGATAGAAAGTCTATTAAGTATTTAATTTCTGTCTCAGTTGAGAATAAGAATCTTATATTTAATTAATTTAAATCATACTTCTCTTTCAATCTGACTCTGAGACTATTGTATAATACACAGTGTATTACAATATGCTCAGAATTCTCATTTACATTGCAGAATAAGCATTCTATTGAGTCAAATCTATCATCAAATCTTTGTATATAAGATTTGAAATAGTCATGTTCTAGTTTCAGCTGTATTATAGATGAGAATATTTTCTTTTTACATTTAATTAAACAAGATTTTCACTTGAGTTTTGTTTCAAATCTTGAATAATGTATACTCTTCTTTTGTTTCTACCAGCTTTCATTTCACTTATTTAAACAAGATTCTTTTATTTTTCTCTTTATAAAAGATCAGAACATAATTTTTTAAATAGAACTGCTTAATTCTGCACTCTTTTTTACAGCTGAATCAGTCAATTCATTGTCATGAATATTCATATGAGCAGAAACTCAGTGCAGATTAAATGAACAGTTATCAACTACTATTAATAAATAATTATAATTCTTATCTTATAGAAGAATTTATTCAATACTGTAATCTTTATAAGATTATTCTATTTAGATTTTCATCTTATATAAGTTATATTTTATAATCTCTTAATAATGTATCTTTTCAGCAGTATAAGTATTATTATATAAAGATAGTTAATAAGACTACTTGCTATGAATATAAGTAGTATAATAATAGATAATTTCTTACTAATCTGAAGAGTATCTGACTGTAAGTATTTAAATTTAATACTATAAGAGCTGACTTTACTGACTGTGAAATATATTCAGTTAATTATAATATAATTCTTAATTAATTAAGATCTCTTATTATTGATGATACTATGAATCTCAATATATATAATAATAATAGTGATATATGTGATTACTTTATTCTGCTGCCCCGGTGGCCGAATGATTAATGCAGCCACCTGGTAGTGCCTTGGCATGGGAAACCAAGGCGTGTGAGTTCGAAACCCGCAGGGGATACATTAAATCCGGAACTCAAGCACCTCAGGTTCCTAATAAATACAGAGGTGTACAAATCGCTTCAATAAATCGCTCTATGTTCCTGGGCTGGGAAGTTATTATCGCATGTATCTAATTGTCACTCCTTTGTATTTCCTATGTTCTTGTTATCTTGGCATGGTCTCAACACCTGTATTTCCAACCGCTCCACCACGAACTCGCTCGATTTTTCGAATAAGAACCCGCCGATAGATCCATCGAAAAGCCCTCGATCATACGAGCATTCTGACCCCATCGCCGACCGCATACCCTGTGTGGTGGTGGAGTTATCCAGCCAAACGTGAACCGGACGTTGTTCGAAGCTCCTGTGTGGGATTATCCCCCGTTCTCCCCTACCACACCACAACCCCGGGCCAGAGTGCCATACAAATTGTAAGGTGAAGTGACCTAGCCATATGCACCAATCTTCTCGATTTTGGAAGATCCCCGACCTGTAGTTGTGAAGATATCTGAGGAGCGACCTCCGCGAAAACCCTGTCCATCTTTGATGTTCCAAAACACCAACACCAAGTCTCACCCTCGTACCGCCCTTCCCAATCTGGCCCATCCCCGGCAGAAAAATACAAAAAGATACCTCGGTGATAATATCAAGCACATAATCAACAGACTCTTCTGAAGTGCAACCTCCACGGTCCGCCGCCAGTGTACCTAGACTTCAACACCAAGTCTCACCCCTGTACTACCCCTCTCAATCTGGCCCATCCCCAGCAGAATGATACAAAAAGATACCTCAGCAACAGCATTCAATACATAATCAGTGAACAATGAGTCAACAGCACATCAACAACTATAAAATCAGTATACTTCAAGATCTGACTGAGCCTTTGATCCCTGCACAGTGAGATATATTAAATCTAGTTTTAATACCTCAATATTCAATAGATTCTGTAAGAGATTGAGAACAGCAACACTAGGTTTCTATTGAATTTGAGAATTAACTCTATATTGATATAATCATTGACAAAGTCTTCTATTTTGAGATATAAATAATCAGTTCCTCTACATCTCACTGATAATATTTATATTATCATATAGAAACAGACTTATATTCTCTATAATATCAAGACTCTGAAGAGAGAAAGTCTTGATAGAGAATATACAGTAGTGCATATCTTAGCAGTTTCTATCTCATTCTTCTACAGCAGTTAATGTAAAAAAAAGATCTTAGAAATAGTTTTTTACTTCTCTTGAAAAAGTAAGGTGTTTTTCTCTGAGTTTTACACAATATTCTTACAAAGAATTAAAAACAGAGTTGTTTTCTGTCATAATTTCATATTCTTTTAAGTAAGAATTACTTTTTCAGTGACTGAAGAGCTTTTATTAATACTTAATTCTTTTTTACACTCTTTATTAACTGATTTGAGTTGCACACTTGTTGTGTGAGGATAATTGAATGATTTAGAATAAAATTGAATAGTTTTAATCAATTTCTCTGCAAAAAATTGATTTATTTTTTGTCAGTTTTTCTCTCAAAAACTGTCATATCATCTGATTTATTATCAATTGATATCATACTTTTCCTCACTATATCCCAAGAAAGAGATTGTAAAGATTTTATTGATTTATCTTAAAAATCAATTTTAGTTTATTAGATTCTCTTCAAAAATCTAACCTAGTTACTGAACTAGTGTGAAAAAAATCAGATGTTTTATACACAAAAGTCTTTTATTCTTCTTTTGAAACAGTCTGATCAACTTTTCAATTGAAAATAGACTTAGAAATATCTCAATTGAAACAGTCTGACCAACTTTTCATTAAGTGAAAACAATGAGTTCAAAAATACACTCAGTTGATGTGAAAAAAGATGCTTTCTCAAATGCTATTTCTGAGATTGAAGTTCTGAAGAGAAGAAAGAAAGAAGAAATAGAGAAATAACAAGTTCTTGAAATACAGAAACTTGAAAAAGTAAGCAAGATTCTTGGAAAGCAGTGTCTGAGTGAGATGAATGAAGAAGTTCTGTTAATTCTTCATGCTCAGACTAGATAACTACAGAAGATGATCAAGTTCAAACTTGAAATCTCAAACACAGTTCAAAAAATCTTGAAAATTCCTAGTACAATCACTGACTCTTTATCTTGCTCTTCTTTTTTCTTTCTTTCTACTTCTTCTTCTTCTTTGAATCAGAAGAAAACATATGCTCAAGCAGCTGAATCTGCTGTCTCTAAACCTGCTGTCTCAAAACCTGCTCAAAATCCTGAGAAAACTGAGAAGAATACTGCTCATGCCTCTATTCATAGAAAAGTGAAAAAGAAAATGCAAAAAGAGAAAAACTTTCAAATCTTCAGAAATAGAAGACTTATTTTCAAAGTCTCAAACCAGGACATTCTGCAAAGAAACAAGGTAAACTCAAATCTCATTTTCAGAATCAGAAATAAAATTAATCAGCAGTTCTTTTCTCAGTTGATGACTGATATTGAAGTTCAAAAATCAGTTATAGCTTCAATTAAGTCATCATTTTTTGAAAACTTCATCATTCTGACTACAATGCCTGAATTCAGTGCTGAATTTCTTATTCAGAATGAGAATCTCTGAAAGTCAGCAGTAGAATCTTTGTTAAACACAACAATTCTATCTGAAAGAGATGAAAAGTGAGACAAATTCATTCTTCATGATATTTCAGTTGAAATTTTTGACTGTGAAGAAGGAATGCTACTTCTCAAAAATGAATTGAAAGAATACAACTTCATTCAACTGAGAAAGAAGCCTGTATGACTAAATTCAACTGAGTTCAGACAAAGCAGAAGAAATGCCTCTGTTCTAGTATATACAAAAACACTTGAACAGTCAAAGATCTCTGAAGTAAGAGTAGCAGGTTTGAAAATGAGAGTTCATGAATACAAAGACTTAAGAATGAATCTCAAAGCTCAAACACAGTGTTCAAACTGTCAAAGATATGAACACTTTGCAATCTCATGTTTTAGAGACTCAAAATGTGCATTCTGTGCCAGAGATCATAAAACTAGTGAGCATAAATGTGAAACATGCTCAAAAAGAGGTGAAATTTGTCAATATACTCTGCTTAAGTGCTCTAATTGCAAAGAAAAACATGCATCTAGCTCAAAAGAATGTATGTTTACTCCTAGAACTCAAAAGAACTGAAGAAAAGATGAAGCTCAAAGTCAATCTAGAACTGAAGAGAAGAGTCAAGCCAGTAAACTCACAACTGCAAGCTCAAAAAGAAGAAACTCTCAATTATCTAAGTCTTCAAACTTCAATTCTTCAGTAAAATGTAAACAGAATTTGAATCCTCAAACTTCTGTTAAGATTAGAGAATTGAGAAATGACTCTGATGATAAACTAGATATAATGCAAGCAGTTGAGATTCCTACTTTTCAGAACAGTTATAATCTACTATCTGATGATAGTGATTAGACTCTACTCTACTCTCTTTTAGTATGAATATACAACAAAAACAACAAAAAAAGTTTAAAAACTCTTCAAAAATCACATTTATTCAAAATAATGTGAATAGAAACTCAAATTGCATTTATTCTTGTCTTCAAATTACATTTGAATAAAAAGTTGATTTTATACTGCTTCAGAAGCCGAATTTTGATGCTGAGCAAAAATATGTCATTTCTCATTCAAGCTACTACTGCTTTTTACCTCAAAAGTCTGAGATAAAGTCAAGAGTAGTGATCTATGGAAGAAAGAGATCAAGATATCAATTTAATCTAAGATTTGATATCATGTCTGACCCTGATATTCTGATGAGTGATATTATAGACAAAGAAAATGAGTTTGATACTATACAGCTCATAAATATCTATAATGAAAAGTCATTGAAGAAAAATAACAATATCTGAACAATTGATAGAGGATTTCTGAACATAACTTCATCAAGAAACTCTATAATTGCAGGAGATTTCAATGCACATCATCTCTGATGAAATTCAGAATGCAAGAGAGCAGTGAGAGCTGATAATCTGATTAAATGAATCTTTGAGCATTCAATAGATTTAGTTAATAAGTCTGATTAACAAACATTCTTTAGAAAAGGCATGAAACAGAAGTCTATTATAGATCTAACATTCATGTCACAAAATCTAATGAAAAGAAGACTTGTAAACTGGTTTATTAATTCAAATGAGACATCAGAATCAGATCATGAGATTATTCAATTTAATATTGAACTGAGTGAAAAACAAATGAGTGAAAATCCTCTTCTCTCTAATCAGTATAACTTTGAAAAAGCTGATTGAAAAGCAGTTGAAGAAAGCATAAAACTGTTAAAATCTGAAAGACAGAATGAGCTATATTGAAATTCTGATCAAGATATCTCAAATGAAATGCTTGAGAATAGAGTGAAGCTTATTACATCTATTATTCTAACAAGTGTTAGAGATAATATTTCAAAAAGAAAATCTTCTGAGTATTCAAAATCTTGATGAAATGAGAATATCTCATCTAAAAGAAAAGAATTAGCTACTGCTAGAAGAGATTGAAAGAATGATGTAATATCTGATGAAGAGTTCAAAGCTGTCAGAAATGAATATTTTTCAGATATTAAAAGAGCTAAAACAGACTGCTGGAATAAATTTCTTGAAGAAGCACAAGAGAAAAAAGTTTTTAAAGCTTTTAACTATATTAAAACAAGAAGTGTAGCAAAACTTTCAGCTCTAGAATATGAGTTTCAGAATGAATCATATACAGCAAACTCTTTTGAGAAAAAATGTCAAGCTTTTATGAGAATTCTCTTTCAGAACTCACCAGATTCAGATTCAGATTCAGAGAAAGAGAATATATCACTTCTCAACTACATTGATGAAAATGACTGAGAATGACCTGATCTTACACAAGATGAATTAGAGTCAGCTATCTTCTCAAGTTCTGTTAAAACTGCTGCAGGTCCTGATTCAATTAATCACTTGATTATTCAAAATATATATTCCTACTTAAAGAATGAATATTTTGAGCTCTTTTTCAATCTCTTGAAAAATGAATATCATTCTGAATGCTGGAGAGAAGCCACTGAAGTGATTCTTGCAAAACCTAATAGAAAAACTTCAATTCCTAAGTCATATAGAGTAATATCTCTATTGAACTGTCTAGAAAAGATTTTAGAAAAGATAATAGCTACTTAACTATCTTTTATAAGCTCTATAGATGATTCTCTTTTATTCAGTGAATAAATGAGAGATAGAAAACAGTGTTCTGCAATTGACACTGTTCTCTCAGTTATTCATGATATTTAAATAGCAAAGCATAAGAGTCTGGTCTCAACTGCAGTGTTTATTGATATAAAAGAAGCATTTGATCATGTTTCAAAGTCAAAGTTAATTCAGACATTGAAGATATTAAAACTGCCACTTTCTCTAATAAAATGAGTTAACTGTTTTATGTCTAAAAGAATTATACAACTCTTCTTTGATGGAATGAAATAAGACAAGACTGAGATAAAAATAGAAGTATCACAGAGGTCTTCAATCTCACTCATTTTATTTGTAATATACACTGCATATCTATTCAAGAATAGAAATATGAGAATAGTGTGATCTCTGAGTTATATGAATGATATTGATCTAGTCTACAGCTCAAAAACTATCAAAGAGAATTTGAAAGTAATTGAAGAAGCTGTAAAGAAAATCTTTGTTAGAGCAGATATCAATCAAATTTAATTTAATTTGAATAAAACTGAGTTAATTCATTTCTTTTCTAGATTCAATGAGAAAGAACTATCTCTAACTCTTTTAAATAGAGAGATTAAACCCAGTGTAAATGTCAAATGATTAGAAGTATGATTAAACTTCAAGTTGAATTTTAAATATCACATTTAACAAAGAACTGTCAAGGCAGAAAGACTATTGAATAACATAATCAGACTATCAAATACAGAGAGAGGTCTATTCTTCCAGGCTATGAGACAGTTATATATAGTCTGTATTACATCAGTAGCTGATTATGAAGTTCAAGTTTGATGAAATAATCAAGACAATTTCACTGAACTCTTTCAAAGTCTGTAAAACAGAGTCTTGAGAAGAATTCTGAGAGCATTCAAATCATCTTCTATTAAAGCAATGGAAATTGAAGCTTCAATTTCTCCTTCTGCTATTAGATTTGAAAAGGCCTGTATGAACTATGCTCTGAGAGTTGTAAAGATGAGCTCAAATCATATAATCAGAGAAAGAGTCTCTTCTTCATTTTCACTAATTAACTCTGAAAATGAACTGGATTGAAATAGATTTCTTGATTGAAATGAAAATAATTCTTTAAAGAAAATGTCTTCTCAACTGTACAGACTATACTCTCTGATTAAAAATCAATTTTCTTCTTTAAATGTTGAAAAAGTTGATTATGAGAAGTTATCTCTCTGAAGAAAAAAGCTTGAATCTCTTATAGACTTACAAATAAGTGAACTATTAAAAGAGAAAGAATATGAACAGCATTTGAAGAGAATTTCTACAATTAATATAAAAGACTCTATTCTGATTTATTCAGATAACTCAAAAAATGAGAACTTGAATAGATTAGACACAGACATTGCTTATACTGAAGATAATATTAATTTTATCTCAGATTTCTGAAATCTAGGCTCTGAATATGAAGTTTTTGATGCTGAACTATTTGTAATAGTGAAAGCTTTCAAACTCATTGAAATAAAATCTCATAAAAGAGGAAATTGTTTGAAAGAGACATGAATATTCTCTGATAGTCAAGCTGCTTTAAAAAGACTTAGAAATAGTCAGATTTATAATAATCAAATAAATCTTGAACTGATCTTAAACTCTGTTTTAAAAATTCAAAAGAGAAGAATATCAAAGCTGAGAATTCATCTACACTGAGTTCCTGCTCATATGAATATTTATGATAATGAATTGGCTGATTCAGCTGTAAAAAAGGGTGCAGAATTAAGCAGATCTATTCAAAAAATTATATTCTAGTCTTTTATAAAGAGAAAAATAAAAGAATCTTGTTTAGATAAGTGAAATGAAAGCTGGTAGAAACAAAAGAAGAGTATATATTATTCAAGATTTGAAATAAAACCCAAGTGAAAATCTTGTTCAATTAAATGTAAAAAGAAAATATTCTCATCTATAATATAGCTGAAACTAGAACATGGCTATTTCAAATCTTATATACAAAGATTTGATGATAGATTTGACTCAATAGAATACTCATTCTGTAATACAAATGAGAATTCTGAGTATATTATAATACACTGTGTATTATACAATAGTCTCAGAGCCAGATTGAAAGAGAAGTATAATCTAAATCAATTAAATATGAGATTCTTATTCTCAACTGAGATAGGAATTAAATACTTAATAGACTTTCTATCAGAAACTCAAGCAGCTATAAGAAAATGACTAAATTCAGAATTATCTGAATATGAAGAGGAGGAAATCAATCAGATATAGTCTGTTAAAACAGCTATATACTCTCTTTTAATAATTTGTTTTGTTATAATCTCTCTTTACTTTATCTTTTTTCTGTATCTTTTTCTTTCAGTTTCTTTCTATCTATCTATTTAATGTGTCTATCTTTGAGACTGTGTTCTTTCTCTCTTTTCTTTTGTCATGATATTATCAAATGATTTCAAAGTATCAAAAGATGTTAAAACACTGCAATTTGTGAACAGTTTTTGTATTCTGAGCTGGAATTTTCTGATTTTACATATCTGAAATTGATGAACGTACAATAGGTAACTTTACAGACATAGAAAAAACCCTGAGAACTAAAGTTCTCAGGTAGATATCATAGTCTCTGACTGCATACATCTATAATTGAAGAATAATAATAATAATAATAACACCTGTATTTCCTCCTGTATAATCAACACTTGACCTGTATTTAACATCATGCAAGAACTCATCATAAGCTCCGCTTGCATATGAGTATAATGAAAGAATAATAATAATAATAATAACTTTATTCTGCTATCTGCAGATTAATTATTAACTGTCTTCTTATAATTAATCTCTTCAGAGATAGTTATAAAACTATATTATTAAATTAATACAGTAGTTAAGATCTTAGAAGATATAAAGAATATTCTTATATCTGATTTAATAAGACAGTTGAATAAGATCTTCAAGAGTAGTATAATTCAGATAGAATTAAATATACACTATAAGAGTAAACTTACAGATTATTATTAAATAAATAGATATTAAGTTATTAAATTCTTTCACAGATAGATGTAAGTAGATAAAGTTCTTACTATTAAGAATATTAATTATAAGATTGCAATCTATAGAGTAGATAAGATGAAAAAGATATTTAATAAAACTCTTTAATTAATTGAAATTAAATTTATAAAATCTACAGTTACTTAATTATAATAAGATAATTCTATAGAATCTTAACTTACAGTGAATTCTACATCTTCTAATAAGTATATAGATAATCTTTATATTATAGATAGATATGATGATGATTATTAATTAATTTTTGAAGATTACTATATTCAAAATATTTTCTTTACAGTGTGGTTTTCTGTACACTGTGGCGCACTCACTACAGAGAGTGAGTAAGCATGGCACGGTTAATACCTAGGTACGGAGTACACCTACCCTAATCACGTGCGACCTATCTTATATACCTAGGTAGTCTCACACCTTAGATTACAGCGTTATTCTCCAAGATATTTTTAAAGAAATTAATAGTTAATAGATTAAACTAATATTGACTAGGTAAATAAAAAAAGTGTTGATAATTATTTCAGTGATTACAATTACATGTTTTATATATTTTATAGAGGATTTTCCTCACTAGATTATAATACATGTGTATTTCAGAGTGATAAAGTTCAATTTGATGTTCAGAAAAGTGAGTCAAAGGTTGGCACTCCAATCAATAACTAGGCTGAGGATGCTGAGATAATCCAGTTCCATCCACAACACAGAACACAAGATAGATAGTTAAGACTAATCCTCACATTGCCATCGGGCCACACAATGTCGACCGCGCCGAAATCAAGATGGGCAGAGGATAATGCCGAAACAGAGGCTCTTCTTGCGCAGAAAAGACGAGAAAAGGAGGAGCGGAAACGGATAAAGGCAGAGAAACAGCGCCAACAAGCGGAGGCTCAGAAACTGCTTGCACAAAAACATGTGAACCAGAGGCCAAATGGCTCTTTGCAAGCTCTAGAGGAAGGCATGAATGGCGATGCAGGGAGGCCAACCAAGCGGCGCAGGTTGTCGAATGAACCAGAATCACAGCCCGGAATTACTGTTGATCAGAAACCTATTCGCCTGCTACGATTTCCTGCCCCAGAATGGGGACCGTGCAGGCATGTGGACAATTTCGAACGGCTAAATCGCATCGAAGAAGGGTCGTATGGTCTGGTATCGAGGGCGAAGGAGCTGGCAACTGGCGAGATTGTCGCGCTGAAGCGACTGAAGATGGAACACTGCAACGACGGTTTTCCAATCACTGGACTGCGAGAGATCCAGACCCTGCTGGAGTCCAGGCATACAAATGTTGTCCATCTACGCGAAGTTGTGATGGGCAATGACATGGATGAGTAAGTCCGCGCGTTTATTTATATGCAAGTTCTTCTGAAAAGCCCGGATACCGGAAATCATTAACCAGCTCGTCTCCTCATGTACTTCCCTCCCTCTTATAGCGTCTACCTCGTCATGGATTTCGTCGAACATGACCTCAAGACGCTCCTCGAGGATATGCGCGAGCCGTTCCTACCATCAGAGACGAAGACGTTACTTCTACAGATCATTTCCGCAACGGAATTCTTACACTCTCATTGGATTATCCACCGCGATTTGAAGACATCAAATTTACTGATGAATAATCGAGGGGAAATCAAACTTGCGGACTTCGGAATGGCGAGATATTACGGTGACCCGCCACCAAAATTGACCCAGCTAGTGGTCACCTTATGGTATCGCTCTCCGGAGCTTCTACTTGGAGCAGATAAATACGGACCGGAGATCGACATGTGGAGTATAGGATGTATATTCGGTGAGCTTTTGACGAAAGAGCCGTTATTCCAAGGGAAGAATGAAGTAGAGCAACTATCCAAGGTACGACCGACCTCTCCTACAAAGCTCCATCTCATCTATCACAAGTTGAAACCACCGCTGTTAACGCTCAAACCATACAGATCTTCGCCCTCACGGGACCGCCGACAACCCAAACCTGGCCCTCCTTCCGTTCCCTGCCCAACGCCAAATCCCTCCGTCTCCCCACCAGCGGTGCTCCACCCACCACAACCTCAGACGCCAGCATTCCCCTCCTCCCCCGCTCGAAATTCCCCTACCTCACCACTGCCGGCCTAACCCTCCTCTCTCACCTTCTCGTGCTCAATCCGGCTTCCCGCCCGGACGCTGCAACATGCCTCTCACACCCGTACTTCGGCGAAGATCCCAAGCCCAAAGCGAAAGAGATGTTCCCCACGTTTCCGTCTAAGGCGGGTATGGAAAAGAGACGGAGGCGGGAGACGCCGGAGGCGCCGAAGAGAGGGGAGGAGGCGCCTCGGTTGGATTTTGCGAATGTCTTTGGAGCAGGCGGTGGTGATGGGAACGGGTCTGAGGCGGGGGCGGGTTTCGCGTTGCGATTGGGATGATTGGGATTGTTTCCCTGGAGTAGGTGCCTGGCTTGGACTTCTGGGCTTCAAAAATTTGAAGGGAGCGATATTTAGAATGGATTGCGGGAGTAACTGTGACATAGTGAGAGTTGGGAATATCATTTTGTTTTTTAGGTGGTTCAGATCTGTGAATGTATGCATGTTTTATTATACACACTACTACTGTATAGCACATATATTATCTAACAAACAAGTTAGATATTTGCATTCAAATTTATACTTCAGATGTCTGTGTCTGTGCTGGAAAATATGACCTTCCTCACTCATTCATCATCATCAATTCACTTTACAGGAAACAACATCCATTCACTCTGCACATATGTATCAAAAAGAAAATCAAAAATGGGGAAGACGTAGAACATCTCTCATTATTTCCAACATGATGCTTCCCCTGCCCTCTTTGCACGATCTCCCGTCATCAATACAGGATGGAAAAGAAAGGCCTGACAGATACATATCGTGCAACTTTGATTCGTCCTATCGATGACTTGGCTCCTGTTCTTCTTCGCTTTCTCTCTCTTCCCCTGATTATCTCCCACGCGCGCACACGAGAAGAATGACCCGGGGATCGAACATAGTCGAACATAGAAGGAATAAAATCCCATCAAGAAGCATCTTGAACATATCCACTCAACCCCTCTAGAGAAAACAACTGACATATGGGGTATTGTTATTCATAAACCTTCTATTTCGACTTGAATTGAAAAGGCATGTCATTACGTCATCTTGAGACCACAGACGGTGTAAGGTTATTCAGAAGCGACGGAAATGGTTTTTTTTTGCTTCCATTCCCCAATTTCAGAACCAGCGTCATGTTTCCGATGCAGCTGTTGGCTGGCTGGACTGGATAGGTAGGAGTGCTCCTTTTGCATGGCAATAATATGTTCAAGGTGCTGCGCAGTGTTGAGACTCCGAGGAGAAGACTGCATAAAAATGATTCTCTATCGTTGATACAACAAAATAAATAAATAACAAAATTAGCAATGAAAATTTACAACAATGGGGGATAGAATCCTGATGGATACTCAAGCTCATGGAATTTTTTCTTTATTTTGTTTTTATGGATTATAAAAGCCATCCATCCATCCTTTTTTCAAAACAATCTCATTTGAAGCGATGTTGTGCTCAATTCTGCTCGCGTCCCGAATCTTCCGATCTTCCCGTTTCTGCCAGAACAATGGGAAAGAAAGGAAAATGTGGACGGGATAGCGGAACGACGACTGTCCGGCAACCGATGCCGGATATGACAGTTTTCATACCCTCCGACTGGCTTTCCACTTTCTTATTATTGCCGGGTCAGCAGAATAAGAATAACAATAATTGCGAGACAAGTGTTAAGGTTGCTAATCTCCGTTGGTTTTTTTTATATCCGAATCCGAGGTTTTTCGTGCAAAATTTCGAATCACCTGGAAATTATGAGTACCGGATTATTGTCATAATTGTTATTCCCATTTTTATTCCCTCGGAAACATCAGCGTCTGAGGAAGAATTTTCAGAATAGAATGATAGCGAGATGGATGCGAGAAATTCTGCCCCAGGTTTGATTCAGCCGTATTAAATTATTTAGCCTCTGTCCCCTCTTCTCAGGCAGCAGCATAAACACATCTCCTTTTCGCAACACCGATCCCTGCACAACGTAGACAACAATCTTGTACACTCCACATGCTTTTCCTGTGACATGACGGGTGCAAGACTGGTCAACTGATGCAGTTATCTGTTAGCAGTTGATACCTCTGCTGAAACAAGTATCATTGATGCACAAACACCTGTCCTTCCAGCTCCCAAGCGACCCGGAGCAAGAATCCACCCGAGGCCGGTGCCGAGAAGACCAGATCAGATAAGATAATGGTCTCATCACGCCCTCAATCAGTCCAGCGAGCTCAAGGATTGCTGGAGCTTCCCGCCGCAGTTGTGTTGTAAACTTGTGGTGAGCTCTTCGCTTTCACGTTTCGCATCCCAAGCTTCTAGCTGGGCTCCAGTAAGTGAGCTGAAAATGCGGGCAGAACGCGAGATCCACAAGGCAATCGCCATCACGCCGTGTGACCAGGGAGAAAAAAAAAAGAAAAAAAAACACTTGGCCAGATAGGAATATGCTACCACAGAGAAGCGTAAATATAAAGTATAAATAACATTAAGTCGATCACTCTCACAAAACCAAAGACATCTGCTACTATTCCTAATGTCTTGCCCTGTCTAGATGGTTTTTTCTACCGCTTTCTGACTCAGAAATCGGCGCTAAAGGTGTAACTTATATAGCTAGGAGATGGGTGCTTTTCACAGCCCAGTCCTACCCATGTTGGAGCGTTTGTTTTATTAAAAAGAATTTCTTGGAGCTGAAGGGGATGAATGACGATGAATCAGTAATGCGCGATGCAAACGGCCCCTGGATTTTCACGAGAAGGGTTTAACCATTGAACGGAGAGATATTTAGTTATTCAGCATTGCCTCTTCAATAAGTAGTTATGGATCAGGCAAAAAAGTCGCATGGTATAGTTAGGTGCTTCAGGGGCTCAAGGGCTCAAGGGCCCTAACACTAACACGCAGCTGAAAATCCTGCAGAGTCGATGACAAGTTGTTGAGATTATTTTCTGCTAATTTTCTGCCACTCTGCTCTGAAAGTCTAGACTCCAACTCAACCTCTCTTTGGTGAGGTGGGGTCCGCAAGGGGAGGAGGCAAAATGGAACCCACAACACAGGAGTTGGGCGGATTCGGCTTGGGCGTTGTTGTGTTGAATACAATACATGACCAAGCCAGGAACTTGAAAGGAAAAAATCGCGGTGGGTTTGAGTCGGTGCAGTGACTCATGAGCGAGGGTTGGGGGTAATCTGCGGATGATGGATGAAAGAGAAGGTGAGACAAGGAAATAATTACGGGTTGAGATCATGAAAAGATATTTCCTGTTGAAGGAGAAGGGGTGTTCCCCGAGTTTTCGCCTTTTGATTCAAGAGGAGAGAAAAGAGAAAAAGGGAAAAAATCCAAGATTCTTGATAGAAAATAAAGCTATGCGTCTGACAAAAAGAGAGAAGAGAATGGCAGAGAGACCTTTCATCCCCTCATTAATATTGTTTAACAACAGCATGGAAGCTGCCCAACCATAATAACACCCGCACTTCTGAAACATGGTGGGAAATCCTTCACTCTTCTCAATCATGAAACCTGTTTTGCTTTACCATTTCATTTATGCATGCGGCATTCTGTGAACATTTGCAAGCAATACACTTCACTGGCAGGCATGCCCCTCTTGTTCCTCCCACGATTTTACTTTTGATTTACATCCATACATTAACTTACATTATACAAGAGATGAAAAATTGCTACTGTTCTCTGCTATTGAATTGTTGAATGCAGCAAAATATGTTAGCTAACAACTCTTTACCTTTGAAAACACAAAAGTTGGTGCCTGGAACCAGAAGGTATGCGGAATACCGGCGCATGATTGGCGGGTTTCGAAAGGATTTCCCGAGGTGTCATTCATGGTCGAGTGGCCGTGGTTGATTGGCTGCCAGTCGAGTCGGCAACACAATAAATAGGCTAGCGAGCTGGAATAAACACCTTGGATGAAACATACATCGCTAATTATTATTTTGATGTTGAAAATCCATTAATCTTCCCTTGGGGCAATTTTTATTGCTATGAAGTAGCCCATCTCATTTCCCCTGAATTTGTGTGTTTTCAGCCTCAGTGAAGGGTGTACGTGTCCAGCAATGCGCTGTACCAATCACAAGTTAGCTTCGGAGGTTCTTGAAGAAGAGGCTGAAAATATTCAAAATCGGAAATCCTTCTTCTATGTATGTACTCCGTAATGATCTTTGATTTGACATAGTCTCTATATTACAGTACTGTTCAGAAGCTAATGGTTTTGTGAAATCCTCTCATAGCTAGTACTTGTATACCACCTGATTCCATTGGTGTGCAACTTCGCCGGAGATGCTGTACGCATTCTTATTCTCGTAGTTGTTTGTTCATAGACCATCTGGGTTGAACGCATCTCTTCCTGACTTGAAGGGAGGGAGGTACAGCAGTTTATTTCCATTGATACCACCACATCTCTTGATTCAGATCCAGAAATCCAATATCAAAAAGTTATTAAAGTAAATGAACTAATATTCATCAGAAATGAAAGTATGATAGCATTGATATCTGTTAGAATAAACGGATGATTAACATTTCAAAGTTTAACCACTGCCCATCCTTGAAAGTGAGATTCTTCAAAAGGCAACTTGCCACAGCTGACTGCTAACTTACTCAACACACCACTATTCTTAGGATTTTTCACCGCTTAATCTAGCGAGGGCCCTTTCGAGATCGAAGGAATGATCCATTGCGATGGCGGTGTGACAGATCTCTTTATGAGTACGCAGTAACTAGGTTGGGAGGTTACCCTGCTCGCGAATACGACTCTTCTTCTAAGTTTGAACCAAACCTACGCTATAGGGCTGGATATTTATTTCCTGAGTAGGAAATAGGTGTGGGCTGGGCAGCTTTCAAGGTTCCGAGAAAGGCAATAAATAATGCAAGGGCCACGTTTTTCTTCCTCCTCCTCCTCCCCCCCCCCCCAAAAAAAAAGAGAGAGAGAGAGAAGAGGGCAAAGCTTTCTGCCACGTGGAAAAAAGCCCCCATTCTGAAGAAATTTTAGGCAGCGGAATTTTTTCGTGTTTGTAATTTTTGTCCCACTCAAAACAACCCTCGGAGGAAGTATACAACATGTTTTATGTTTTATTGTTGTATTATTCCACGTTCAAGAATAGAGAAAATCATGGCCTGGAGGCTAGCGATTCCACTCTCTCTCGCTGATGCGCGGAAGCTCAGTTCCGCCCGTTGTGAATATTCCAGTCATTGTTACACAACAAACTAGTTCCTGTTCTCTCAATTGATGCCTCATTTTTTTGCCATGTGCGGAAATGATTCAACGCAATTCATTGCATTTCTGAGTCCTCCTACTCATATACATACTATAGATATGTATACATACTCATTTGATGCTGTAAGGTAATCAAACACCTGGAGAAGCATCAAACCTTTAACCCAACAAGAGCCATTCAGAGAAAGAAAAGTAATGATAATAATAATAATAATAATAATAATGGTAAAAATAACATAAAATAATTGGCATTGTCTATTCAGGTCAGTCCATCAGTTCATGTTCATTCCGTTCGCTTTGCTGTCCTCGCTTCAACACCTGATCTTCTTGCAAGATACCTAATGATTCCTGTTCCGCGGCCCACGTTCTTCGGTGGCTGAGTAACGTTAACCCCGAACTCACCTCAAATTTTCTCACAGCCGCCCGGGGGTCCGTTTCGAAAACGAAAAAATAAAAGGTTTTAAACAGTTTGAGGAATCGGGTCTGCATTCGCGAAACCCTTTTTTGTATGTTTTTCGTTGCCGCCCCCCGTCTTATAGCTGTGTTTTGAATGCATATATACATATCTGTGTGTGCTATTGATAGAAACAGGAGAATGATCTTGGATAGACCCTGCACAGCATTTTCTTCCATAACCAGGGTGGGTGTGTTTCGACTCGCCGAATAATTTATCCATCCATCAAATCAATTGAGGAATTGAGTAGTCGATTCCTGATGTTTTTAGCGTCTCCTTATAACAACGTTCAAGGTACAATATAGCATCTATATCCTTAACAATTTTTCCCTCTTGGAAGGGAGAAGAAGATTGTTCGGTCGTTGACTGCCGAACGAGGGATAAGTGGATGACGTTAAGCAAGTTGAGTTAGGCGGGGAGATTGCGCCTGCATAGATTACTCAATTATGCAGCAAGGTTATTAACTAAGTTATGTCATTTTGCTGTCAATTCATCCGCGAAGTGATCTCTGAGATGGGGGGGGGGGTTTGTTTTCATATACGCGCTTGAACAGGGGTTTTAAGAAAATCAATGATTAAGGAATGTAGAGAAGGCGGTCGATGTGCGAAGATGTTGGTAGATTCTTCTAGGTCATAGTATTACTTGTTATTCTTCCCATCCCCTCCTAGGATTTAAGGCGCAAAAAAAAGATAGCATTTTTTACCAGGTGGGGGGTGCATAACTCCATAACTCCACTCCGGCGATCACGGGAAGGGAAAGGGTTAGCAATGTGATTCTTGCTACAGATTCTCTTTTTTGATCTCGAGAGATTGAATGAAATATGAAATGAAGCACTGATGTTTAGAGAAGAGCGGGGTCGTTTACTTTTATTTTAGTGATGATAATTAATTGGAAGAAAAATGAGCATGTTTCGCGTGCATGGGTTGGTTTTTGCGTCCTTGTTGATTATTCATCATGAGAACACACGCTGTATGGTTATCTCCGTCACAGCCTCACAGGGCGAAATGGAATATGTCATCACTTTCGCTGAATAATAATGGCCATCTTATTCATAAGCGGAGTTATTTGAACAGTCAACAATAACGAGGGGAAATCATTAAGCAGTAATCACGCAATTGAAGTGTGAAGTCGCAGTAATGGGATTACTCAGTTCTTGACAGATCAACTATTCGGGCAACCAAGGGATGGGGAGAGGAGATAGAAGTCCGTGGTTGTTGAATCGAACCGAAGTTCGAACCGCAAAATTTGCATAAGTCGTAGTAGGCGTCGTCCTGGCAGGTTATGGGCGACTTTGACATGCGTTGTGCGGAGTAGTTACATGCGGGTGAATAAGAGTCGGAAAAGTAAACAGTGCGAATACGCTTGAAATTAGAATTTAATACAGAGAGTAACGTACACTACACTACACTGGTAGTTATTATTATTCCGCAAGGTGCCCGGTGACAAGTCATATCGCAGGCGGGTTCCAGGCCTTGGCAAGTACCGAACATGTTACGGCCGTTCGGCTCGGAGTACATGGAGTAGTTACGCGTAACTTAATTCCTGTCCAGGTAACCGGTAGTTATTAGTATGGATTGAAACAGGGCCTCGTGGGGTGGCTGATATACGCGGACAGTCGATGATTCGCATACCATACCTACCCGGAGTCTCTTTTGACAGGCAGACAGATAATAATAATAATAATAATAATAATCCATCAGATCATTACTGCGGACACCGGAGCACCGCCAACGAGGCCTCAGCCCTGGCCACGGCAGCAGCGGATTCCAGTGGCTGACACAGCGAGCTCCCGTGGATGGGATCCATGTCAAGCCAAGCATACTCGGGTTTAGAGTTATTATATTTTATTGCTTGAGTAAAAAACGCTAGAGACAGATACCCAGGCAACATTATTAGTAACAGATGGATTACACAGCCAAATACGGCCGTTAATGAGTAATCCAAGGCATGTGCATGTTTTTCTCCGGCAGCCGGTGTTTACGCAGCATTAATGCCGTACGTACGGACAACTAACTAGCTCTGAAGATGATTCCAAGCGCTCAGACTCTCAGGCAACCATCTGCATAAAGATAGCCGATTCTCCCTGTTTTGTTGATTGTTTGTTTGGTTTTCGCTTCCAAAGAAACCTGCTTCATATCATTTCATTTGAATCAATTACCAGAGTTGGGGTTGGTCCATTAATTATTATTTTATTATATCCCCCTGCTTTCCCCTTCTCCACGAGAACAACAACAAAAGATAAAAAACAAGAATAATCATCACAATACCATACCACTCGCCGCGACGCAGCCAACCCACCCACCTACCTCGCACCGCACTTTCTCACCGCCTTGGCTCTAATTGGACAATCGGCATTGAGCCTGGCCAGACCCAGACTTCCAAGGTTCGGCAGACTTTTTTGCACGCAACCACTGAGTCATCGCAGCCAACCCTTCAAAAGTGAAGCAAATCCCAACCAACAGCTGGTGCTGCCGCTGCCATCACCACCACATTCCTATCACACACACACAACAAGCCAATTCTCTGCCGCTAGAATTCGCCATGTCAACTCTGTCCTCCCCTTTTCCCTCCTCTCCCGCCGCCTCTCTCTTCTCTCCTTTCTCAATACATCCACCTCCAGCAAAGAAGCAACGAAAAATGAGCCTCACCCAGACATACTTCCTCGCCCACACCGCCAGAGCTAAGCTTTCCAGAGAAGCTTCTCGGCCAGACCACGACCTGCGAATCCTCGTAGGCCATGCCAACATGCTTGATTCTCTCATGCTCGAGCTCGCAGACGCAGAAAGGGAACAAGAGAAATGGTTTAATCGCTCTGTTCAAGGTGCTACGGAAAGGCTATCACAGGAGGAGCTGCAACAGCAACGCAGACACATCAAATGGGCTGATGCACTAGTGGAGGAGCCTGAGGACGACTGGGACCCAGAAGACCTATCTTCTGATTCTGATTCAGATAGCGACGACTCAGATGGCTACGATGAAGAAGACATTTTCTCTTCCTCCTTACTCTCCCGATCCTATCAACAGCCTCAACAGCAACAGCTACAAATGGAGTTACGAATCCCCTCAACCCCGTTAATCACAACCCGGGAAATACTACGATACGCAGACGAAGAAGAAGCTATAGAGGAAGACGACGAAGGAGACTCTGACGAACTCGCTCTTACACGAACACACTCCCGCTCCCAACAACAACCGCCCGAACTCCTCGATGATTCCGACTACTCTTCGTCAGAAGACGAATCGGTGCCCAGCACACCTCCACAGCCCACACTCGACTCCTTTAGCGAGAAGGCAGCCGTGGTCACAACCGAGCTATACGCTACAGAAAAACAATCAGAGCCGCCGAAGTTCGCTACTCTATCGTCGTCACCAGCATCAGAACAAACGGCAGCGCTTTTCGAGGACGGGTTTTTCCTCCCTCACCAGCAAGAGGGTCGGACTATGATTGAAGCTTTCTAAATTAATCTAGAATCTCCTCCATAGCCATGAATACTTGAATATCGGCCTTACGACTTTACGATTCTCCTTCTGACTGATTTCCGATTCTGATTCTGAGCGACGTCTTTTTTGATTTTGCCTTTTTCTTAGAGCATTTGCATCAACCGCCATATCTTTTCTTTTGTAAACACGTCGAGCAAGCCGACGACGATGAAATGAGACTTTGGACGGGTTTTGGGTTTTTTCCTTATATCAAAAAGTTCTTTGTTCTCCCGATATACTATCAGTTACCCCTCTTGGCGGCGTTTCAACATCTCCTTTTTATCTAACACAACACCACATCCCCTTTGTCCTCCCACCCTTCTCGCCGTTTCTCATCAGCCAGTGCTTCAACCATAAAACGCATAACCAAACCACCCACTCTCCTCTTCCGCTTCGCTACACTACACTACAAATTTCCGCAAAGACACACATTACATCTATTTTCCACACCTCCTTTTCAAAGCATTAAAGCCAAAACCAACAGATTCTCCCGTCCATTTCACATTCCCATTCCACTCCACCACGTCTCCCTTCCCCTTCTTTCCCGCTCTCTCGTTTTTCCCCTGTGTGTTTCCCCGCGCTCTCCATCCCACCGTATAAATCCGGTCGATGGTCGAAAGGAGGCGGAGAGAAACGGGCGGGGGTTTCAAAGAGATCGGATTTGAGATTGGCCTCGGACCGTGGTTTGGATATTTGGAATTTGGAATTAGGAATTAGGACTGGTTGAGAGCTGGGTTTTCTGACCTTTTTATATATTTCTTCAACATATACATTGATATCTTATATATAGCTATATATTTGAAAAAAAAAAAAAAAAAAATCTACAATTTTGGATAATTGATTTAGTTTTCTCGATCACACTCTTTATCTAAATAAGTGAAATATTTTACCAGATGAGTACGAAATTACCCAAACGATGTGTTTTTCACCACTTACGTCTAAGGATCTTTTCCAACAATTTTTTCTTTCGCAAATTCCAATCTACCCAGACAAGGTCGCCACCAAGCTTCGGCCTCGGTACTCCCGGTTCTAGGCGGGAAGATCCTGCTCTAACAATTCCCGCCCCGCCCCGGGTCTGTAGGGTGGGATCCACCCTGGTACATGTACAGTGTACAGTAAGAACAACGAGATAGATCATAAAGGACGGGACGAGAGGAGACTCAGGAGAGGAGGTGAAGAATTTGCCCGAAACCGAACAAATCCCCCTCCCCTCTCCTGGGGCAAAGTTCAAAGCGCCTTCAGCCAAAATCGCTCAATTGTGAAAGTGAAATGGGATGAGATAGCAGGAGAGTCAAGTCAAACCTAGAAAGGAGAAAGAAAAAGAATAAAGAATGGGATGGGGTTGGACAGTGTTATCGATAAGAGGTAGAATATAAGTCTCGTTCAGGTGTAATATCTATGTAGTGCATACAATAATAGCTACTCAGGTGGCCTGCGCCCAATTAATTAATATTATTAATTATTTTATTAGTTAGGTACAAGAAAGTTCTCCCACCGGCTGTCATATCAGGCGGGGCCTTTCTTTTTTCTTTTTCAGTTTGATTTGCTTGGGAACCATTCTAGACCGCCTGTCTGACTGCCTGCCTGACTGGCCTGCCTGCCTGCCTATATTCAAATTGCTACACTTCTACAGAGCGAGTAACTTAGGTACTTTCTTGTCAACTTTATGATCCGCTGGTCGCCGAGATATCTCCGCTTCACCACATCGGGCGGATACAAGTACATGTACATGTACATATATTGCAGGGAGCTCATAAAGAGAAGAAAAAAATTATTTTGGAAGTTGCTGCCAGCATTATTTACTACATGTAGGCAACACAGGTGCGGCTCATGTCTGCATTCTTCTTCTCATAACCACGTCCCGCTTATTCTCTCATTTTTACTCGCGGGTTGGTTCTGAGAGGCGGTGTGTGTCTGTGTGTGTCTGTGTGTGTCTGTGTGATTGTGTCAGGGTGTCTTAAGGGTGTTCAGGAGTGGTCTTTCGGGCAGGGGATCCCTTTATTAATGTTGTTCTGGCATCTGCAGGGTTGGCGGCTGACTAAAGACGGGTAAAGGTACGGAGTAGACACACGTAGCTTGGCATCTTGGCAAACCTAGGCCCTGTCCTGGGGGGGAAGAAAACCCCAGGTCTTGGCAGGTGTGGCTGGCCGTTTGTTTGTCTCCCCCCCCCGGCTACGCTACTTGTTGCTGCAGGCTTTGGGGGTTGGTTCAGCCTCAACATTCAACTTCCATCCATCTTCTATCGTCTATCGTCTATCGTCTATCTTCGCTTGTTTTTTTTTTATCTTGCCCTCCCCTTCCACCTTCACCTCCATCAAACCCATCCATTTTGCACTAGTGCCAGTTGGACAGCTCACGATGCTTTCGTGTTGATCCCCTCCTCCAACCTCCCTGAAGAGAGCTGATACGTCTCGGTTTCTGCTTCGCTCTCTATTATTCATTCTTCCTCCTCCTCGCCCTTGCCTATCAGCTTTTTATTTTTTTATGTTTTATTTGTTTTTAAGTTGTCCCTTTAGTACAATCTGCCTGCCACACAGTACATTAAATATATATCCCCACCGGTCATCACTCTGAACAATGACAGCCTGTGCCTCAATCATCCTGCTCCAAGTCTTAAAGGAGCTTCATGGTGCCTGACACACCCAAACTGTCTTGTGCGCCCTAATCTTGATTTTCCCACCCTCTGACCTTTTGTCCAAATCCGAGGTTTGCCGCCAATCCTGTAGTCATACCATACCTGCAAGACTCAGACGCTCAGACGCGGAAACTATTATCCTGAGCGGTGAGTTATCCATATACAATCACCACCCCTTTTCGAGTTTCTTGCCTCTCTCTATGCTCCGGATGTGTTTACGCAGCTAGACTTACTAGCAGTTGACAAGGGGGATTCTGGATTGTGCTTGGGAATAATCCGTTTGGGTCACTTTGCACTCTGGAGGCCCTGTTAAGCTGACATTTTTTTCTCTCAGACTTTTATATCCATACTCGTCTTAACCCCCCAATCAAGTATTGGCCACCGGAATTATTTCTGCGCGAAAGATAAAAAAAAAATCCCCATCTCTTCTGATGGTGGATATCTCTTATCGGAGAAGAAACCAAAAGAAGCATTTCGACTGGGTTAGGCTGTAGGATTTGGGATTTCTTTTGTTCACCCGTTTTCCCGTTTCTATCCATATATATATATATCATTACTAAACGCCCCGATTTACACCTTTCTGTGGCTATATCTATCCCATTGACAGGGCATTGAAAAACCGTTTCTCAGGAGTTTGGTACCTATATTCAAATGTCCGAGTCGACGCCTACAAAAAACATTTGGCCTGACACTAGTTCGTCCGCTTTGGGATCAGATGGTACCGCACCATCCCACATAGATGATGCGAGTGTCTCTACTTTAGGTGGCTCAACTGCCATGCCGACCGACGTTTCACCACGGCGGCCATCGGTCCAGTTCAATGTCGAGACCTCTGCGGCTCAAATATCGAAAAAACGGACCGATGGCACAAGGGGAACTTTGAACAGCCGCAGCATCGGCAGATTTCCATCTCCTCCCCCACCAAGGTTAGTTTTCGTCCATTCGTCACTTCAGCGTCTGTTCGTAGTTCGTCACAAAGGAATCGTTCCATTTTCCCCGCGTAAATGACGTTTTGATTTCTCCTCGTGGCTTGGCGGTGTGGCTGGAAGAGAGTTTTTGTGATTATTCATCCCACCAATTCGCATACTTTGCACCTTGCCCCTGCGCACTGCGCCTCGGCGTCTGTGGTTTGCCTCCAAGGAGTCCAGGGTCATCCAGTCATAAACCCCAGAAGCAGCTGCAGAGTACAACCAGTGCGACGGTCCATTCACCATTTACAAGCACCAAATAATATTTGCAATATGAATGCATCCCACTCTGACAGCCATGATGAATATCATCCTGATACTACGCTAACACCTTCTCACGATGCCAGTGCTTATAATCGCGGGGTTTCGTTCGACACATTTGACAACCGTGACGCCACCGATTTCTCATTAACGCTCAACTACAAACACAGAGACTACCACCCCACGCGGCGCAGTCGGACATTCCTCTGTGGCACTGATCAGAATGATTATTCCGATTTCGCACTTGAATGGTTAATTGACGAACTCGTTGACGATGGCGATGAAATCGTCTGTTTAAGAGTTGTTGAGAAAGATTCGAAGGTCGCCAGTGACGCAAGCGTGGAAGAAAGAAGATACAGGCAAGAGGCCCAAAAACTGCTTGATCAAGTCATTGCGAAAAATTCGGATGAGAAAGCGATCAGTTTGGTACTGGAATATGCTGCGGGAAAAGTGCAGGAGATTATACAACGAATGGTATGTGGTCGCTTTGTATTTTCCAACTGGTCCTTTTTCTAACCCGACACTATATTTAAGATCCAAATCTACGAACCTGCGGTGCTCATTGTCGGAACTCGCGGACGCAGCCTGGGTGGAATGCAAGGCCTTCTTCCGGGCTCAGTGTCTAAATATTGTCTCCAACAATCGCCCATCCCCGTTATTGTCGTCCGCCCCTCAACAAAGCGCGAGAAAAAGAAACAGAAACGTCTTGCAAATCCGACGCGGCAAAGGTACAACCATGTCCTTCGATTGAATGATATGAAGAGCGGCCGATTATTTGACAAGTCACGAAGCACTGATAGCATTGTCACAAAGTTACCAGAAGAGGAAGCCGCGGTTGCTCACGCTATAGGGGTGCAGGATATAGGAGGAGGTCCCGCGGGCGCTCATACAGGCCGCGGCCCACGGCTATCCTTTTCCAGAGACACCGCATTTAGGACAATTACAGACGACAATGATTATGACATGGACGGGGATAGACGCAGCTCGAGCATTCCTAACTCAGAGTCAACTGCATCCGGCTTGTCGTCCGCCTTGAGGAATCAACGTATCGAAAGCCCGGCTATGACGGACGACGAAGGTGACGAAGACGAGAGAGATACTGGTGGTGATGATAATGATGACAACGAACCTCGCGAACGGGCACATGTCTCGAGCGCTCCTAATGGTAGGCGCCAGCGCAGTTCAGAGGATGCGACAACGACCTCAACACCTCCCAAAAAACCCCCCCTCGTACCCATTACCAATGTAACAGTTACAGAATATACGCCCAATGTTGATGAGCCTCACTGATGGGAACTAATAAACATGTCTGCGGCCACCACGGATGCACGGGAGTGGCAGATATTTTGCTTCGTTCTTAACCTTTAGTTTCGGTTTTTTATTTTTTGCCTACGTTGTCGTAACCAACGTCTTATATAGGTATTTTTCTGGCGTATCTAATCTTTTAAATAATGATCCCTGCTCAACAGCCAGGTTTCAACCTACGTGACGCGCAGGGGATGTATACATGTGTGCTTGTTTTGCAGTCTTGATATGATACCTCGATGATAAAAACTCCACGCTTGTGTAGTCTATTTCTCCCACATACCTATCTAGGGGATCGCGATGTTTCGCTAGGTTCTCCAAGTATATGGACTGTGGGAGCCCTAGGCTTCCTAGTACGGACTAGCGCCCCGCACCAAGCATATATCGCCCACTAGATAGCTATCAATACAACCACTCAGACGTCCAACAGGTTATGGCCTGGATTGCTTGTTTTTTTTTTTTTTTAAACCTTCCGCTACTACTACTTTTTCATTTATCTGAGGTATAAAATGTCTCACGAGCTGCATCGCTGAACTGCAGAAGGATCCTGACATAAGGTGACTGTTTGAAAGCCTTGATCGCGGGGAAAAGGAGTGGCATCTCCTATATCAACTGCTGGATCCTGATGAGAAGCCAGGGGAGCTTCGATCGCGGGGAAAACAGAATCCTGATGAGAGGTCAAGGATGCTTTGATCGCGAAAAAAAAAAAGGATTCTGACAAAAAGCAACTGTTTTGAAAGCTTTGATCACAGGAAAAGATTGATTCAAGGGGGTAAACAAATGCCTCCAAGAATGCGAGCTACTGCAGGATTGTTGGATACACCTGCAAGCAACATGGATATGAATGAAGAATATGAGCAAGATACACCTACAAGCGACGCGGATATGAATGAAAACAATGAATACCCTGGGCCTAGGGGTGAACCAGGTCAAATGAATGAATACACCTTGATGATGAGAATGATGGCATACATGGAGAAACAGGACAGATTGATGGAAATACTCATACAAAAACTAGGTGGAGACTCCGATTCTTTGTCAATATGGAATCAAATGGATATCTTTGAACAGAGGGATGATTTGATGGATCAACTGGCTACGCGTGCCACTGCCACTCCTACAACTACTACACCTACCACTGCCATTGCTCCTAGCCATCCTCCATTCACTGTGAGAACCACTGTGAGAACCATTGCAAGAATAACTGCAAGAACTGTCATGGGAACCACCGCGAGAACCACCATGAGAATCACTACAAGAGCCACCGCAAGAATCACTCATCCACACTACTACTACAAGCTGAGACCTCACAACCGCCGAAAGGGGGAGGGATAAATGAATATGATGGATACAACAAATACAGACGAATACAAATGAATACAATGAATGTGATGGATTTGAAGGATTTGAGCACTACTGTGCGGTAATTTCGTGTTAATTTGGCTGCCACCGACACTACTACTACCAGGGGGCGGTTTGGTGGTGTGTGAGTGATTGTCCATACATATATATGTAAGGTACATACATAAAACTGCAGCATATAGCTATCTATGTAGCTGGAAACGTTTGTTTTTTTTCCTTCCCTCCCCCTTCGACGATCCCTCTTCCCCGTCACACCCGCCGTACTTATCAGCATGGGGATTCCACGAATATAGTAAATCTATACCATAGCATGGAAAATACCCGCCTGCCCGCGCACGCCACGGCATCATGAGTGAGTAAAAGTTAAAATAAATTATTGGAAGAGAAATAATAATCGAGGATGGGGGGTGAAGGGGGGCACCTAACAGCATCAGTTGCAAACGATTTTGCCCCCCTTCTCCGCGGCTGCTACTCTCTCCTTTTTTTTTTTTTGAGATTGTCAATGGGAAGAAAAGGCTATAGTAGCCTCGGACATGTTAGCCTCGGATGATGTGTAACTGTTGAATGATCGTTTGGGCTCTCATGCCGTTCGCAGCCGTTGGGCCTATGAGCGTGAGGGCTTTGGATGAGGAGGGTGAAAGGTGAAAGGGTTTCGGGAAGAGCATAAAATATGATATTAGGCGGAGATTGAAACTGTAGGGCAATCTTTTTTAATAAAAAAATTGTTTTAGCAGACAAGGGACGGAAAGCTTATGTACTACTACTACTCATCATTGTTGTGGATTCCTTTTTTGTTTTTATTTTAAAAAATAAAAATAAAAATAAAAATAACAGTTTATAATAGTTTACTTTAACAAAGAAACTCTCATAGTAGCAAAAATAAAAATAAAAATAAAAATAAAAATAAAAATAAAAATAAAATAAAATTTACACTCCGTTTGTATGGAGGGATCCACTGTTTGATTTCTTCGGTAGGGCTGTAGAAAGATCGACTGGGATTTTGAATGAGGTCTTGATTTCTCCCTCTTCAGAGGTTTGTCTCCGAAATGGAGCACTCTCTGATATGATACTCTTCTCAAAATAGAAATTGCAGGCATTGCCTGTGCGTGAATGTTTCAATTGAGAGCTTTTAAGTTAGGTTAGAAATCCGCTGCAGAGTTAAAATTATTCCCAGTCATCGATGTTCCAGCACCTATCTCAGCAACATGTGAAGTAGGATAGACGTTTCTTACTCATCACGAATCATGCAGGCTGAGAAGGTTTAGTAACTACAATGCAAACCTCCTTTGCTAATCCAGAGTTCCCAATTTTTTTTATACTTTTTTCTATCTTTTTTCTAGCTTGGCCGATCTCTCGGTGACAGCGGAAGGCTTGTTGCTCTCTCTTGCTTTAGCGTGTGTTTCGTTTTATTTCCCTTGCTCGTTTCCCCATCCCCGTCGTAAATAATAATATATAAGCCCAAGATACCTAGGTACATACCGTACTCCGAGATACGATAGCCAACAAAGTCCTCGGGCGGCCAGCTAATAGCTAACGCTTTTGCTTGCGTGAAGCATCGCCAACAGCTGCAGAGAACAGTTAACCATCTCCATGACTGGCATTGATTGACTGCGAGTCACAGGCACACGGTAGACTCCCCCCCGGCCCCCGGTTCATGCGAAACAGAAGAGAAACGTCAATGAGAATGAAGCCTGAAGGAAGAAGAGTTCGGGGGCTTCGGCAGATCTCCACACATGTCCAACAACTGACCTTCTCCGGGGTGGATCCATAGGGAGGCCGCTCGGTTACGAAGGGTCCATCAGCCTAGCAAATAATCTCCAAAACGGAGCCAATCTAGCGGGTTAGGAACGAATCCTCTCTTCCTGATCACGAATGCTCTCCACCTCAAGTCATGCTCCATCACTTCGTTTTCTTGTTGGTGGGCTGAGAACAAATACGGCAATCACCAGCAGGGAAACTCTGCCCGGGAACCTGTACTTGAACTCAGCCTGGATACTCCGTACATGAATTTGCGTGTTAATGAGCTTGTTGCGCTAATATCCTGTCTCGTGGATAGAAGGAGTGAAAGGGATGCCATCAAAGGTCCGAGGAATCACTATTTCGACTGGATGATATTTTCAAGCGAGCTCCTCTTGCTTTTTGTCCTGATCGCCGGAGAATTAATTCTTGGATTTTATTTATTACGTTGAAAGAAGGTCACAAATACACTTTTTCTCCTTCTCTGTTGCCGTGCTACCTGTGTCACTTTCAGTACTGTCTATCTGACCTCTTGCTCTTCCTCCAATTGCCAATGAAAATGAAGTCTTTAGACTCCTACCCTTCTCATTAAGAGGCCCTCTCCTCTCCTCTCCTCTCATTCCATATATAACCCTCAACCCGTCCAGCCCCATCTAGCGAAGCTCTTGGAGAGCATGCCCTTCGTCCCGGGCACCACAGCCCTTGTCGCTATTGAAAATGCCAATGGCCGCATCCTCACCAATCGCACGGGCGCCATTGATTTCCCCAACCAGTTCATACTCACATGTCCCAGCAGCCCGCAACCGTTGCTCTACCAGCGCTTCCTCACCATGCTCAACGCTGGCGACCAGCTTGAAGTTAACTTCAGCCTCCGTGAACCTACCACGACAGAAGAACACGACCCGGCCGGCGAGCTGATAGGCCACACCTGGGCCATCCTCAAACCCTCTAGGGGTAGCGAAAAGCTCCTGTTCGAGGTCGGCAGGAAGACGGAACCCACCTCAGACGCCGAGGCCGCAAAGGCCTTCAACGGTTACAGAAAGCTGCTTGCCACGTTCCAATACGGTGTGCAAGGATCCTGTTCTAGCATGTTGGTATCGGCGGCAGGAGCAACATGGCCACCCATGGATATCCCCTTGCCACCACCGCCTCGACAGCCGATGTCAACCGCCGCGCCCATCCGGTCGATCTCTTGCGCTCTATCCCCATCCAATCTCTACTTTGCCACGGGGGTTATGTTTTATTTCGTCGATTTGTCCATGGCGGCGCCGTCGCGGCCGGAGTTTTACGAAACGCCGTTACATCTCTCGGAGCCGATGTAGGCGGTGGATGCGCTAGTTCTGTCAGCCAGCGCTTGCGACGTTGGCGATCAGTGCGCCGCCGCTTGTCTTCGCGGTGGTGCAGGCTAATTCCAGCTTGGGGACCACGCCAGAAATGTATGGGCGGGCTGCTTATGCAATAATTGGCGCCGGACTGTAGTCCGGAGGCGGGTAAGATTATTATTGTTGGGTGAGAGGATATCTTGAAGCTTTGTTGTTTGCAGTATGTTTGTGAGGGGGAATAAGCGGCTTTAGCATGAGAATGATGCCAGGGAGTCTTTTGTCTTTTCGTCTTCCTCAGGATCTTCAAATACACACTAGTGTGGACTGTATGGCATATTATTTTCTTTTGTTTATCAGCCTGCATTTTTGGGTTGTTAAAAAGGCTTTTTCAGCATTTGTGGTTTTAATAATATGTCCTTTTTCCTCTCCTGCCCGAAATTTTAAAGTCTCTGTACAAGATCATTTTCTTTGACGTTTTGTAACCATATCCATGGGTTGCCTTTATGAATCAGTGTTTCGTTGCCGCAGCTCCAGGGGGGAGAGGGGTGTTGGTTCCCCTGTAGGCTGTAGGATTTAAATACATGAACAAGGCTGGCTGACATGGGTAGCTCTGCAGTAAGCACTAGCCAAATGCATAAGTTATATAAATTGTAATATATTCCATGATGCCTGCTTTAGTTGAATCCGATGAAGTTGTTTCTGGATGGAAATATTCCGAAATGGGGAAGCTATCTAGTTCTCCGTAGGCTTTCTCCATACATACATAGTGCTGTTGATTCTTGAAATCTTTTTCGGACCAATCTACAGAGTAACCACAGTTCCACCCCTTCCGGCCAATCGTTAAGCTATGGCCTAACGGGGAGGTTGGTTGTCAGAGCTAGGAACCTACCCCTGCACTCATTCTTGGTTTGGAAAAAAACTCGAACGCATGAAGTTGAACATGCAGAGAATGAATGACATTCAAGCCGGCCTTCCCGCTGCGAACTTAAAAAAAGTCAATAAATTGCAATTCTATGAAAAAGGCGCGGTTATTTTTAGACACAAACATCTCTAACCCGAATAAGCAGGCTTCTAGACCCATGCATGGACCCGAACTTAAAATGTATCACGTGATATGTGTTTTCTATAGTGACTATTCCTAAATAAGCTAGCATTTTAAATAAGCTTCCCTCACATGATCGATCCACTCTCTTCATCTCGCAGCTCCAACTACACTTCTCATACGTCAACAGCTGCCGAATTATTTTACCACCACTGGGCTCATTGTATTTAATTTGCGAATATTCCCTATAAACCTTTCTTATGCATTACCAGGCCCTCTTTATTCATAGCGTTTTCAACGCAGGATTGACCTCTAGCGGTCAAACTCTAGCGATCATCACATCTATCAGCCGGCGCTCTTGCCCCCTGGGTGTTTGAAGATCTCGCAGACTATCTATAATCGATTGACTATTATAAACACTCTTTCTCTTGGTGGACTTGCTTGCTATATATCCCTGCCTAGCTGGGAGGTCCGCCTCCGCAGGAAGTGACAGCTTTGGATTTTGTGTTCATCTACTCAAAAATTCGGAGATAGGCTGCTTACTATCTATCTATATATACCTCTATACCGTCGCATGAAGTCGTTTTAAGTTTCAATCATAACGACATGGATACGCACATGGGCTTAGGTGGTAATGGCGCACCACCCAGCTCCTTGTCAGCACCTGTTCCCGCCGGGCCTGCTGCTATTGGTGTTGACAACAGTTCCAGTGGCCAGGAGAAGGGCGTTTTACTTTCGTCAAATGAGGATTGGGATTCAGAGAGCAAACTGGTAACAGCCTTGTCAATGTTACAACAGATGGAAGCAAAGGTCTGTGGGCATTTTCAATCGACGTACTATCACACGTCTTTCGGCGCAAATAGCCACGTGTGACTCAATGCTAACGTTCATGCAGATTCATGGGCTCCGAACTCTCGTCCCAAACCGCTTGCTTTCTCCATTGATTCCCATTGTTAATCCTGATATACGTACGCCAATCCCAAAGTCACCCCAAGAGATGTTTGAACAACTCTCACAAACTGCTCGTGATGGAGTAGCTGAAGTGGAAAATTTCAAATCTGAATGGCGGAGTCCAGACATGATGGCGATCTGGGATCGAATAGACCAGATATTAGCCGAAAGCGGAGGCGAGCATCCGCCCCTGACGGGGATGTGGGAGCGGGACTACGATGATATCTTAAAAACACTCAACAGGGAAGAGCAAGGAGAGAAAGAGCGCAAAAATCGGCTAGAAGAGGAGGAGGAAAAACGCCGAGTGGCGTCCAGTGAAAGTGGATGGAAAGATGTCGTTGAAGAGTACAAGAAGAAAGATATTCCAATAACCATTAATGTCCCACGGCCGGCTGATAATAATGGCCGCTTCTCCGTCGCGATCCAGAAACTTTCGCGACAGTTCTATGTCCTCCAGGGTCCGTCCTATGACAGCAAGAGCCCCAGAGAATGGCAGGTGATGATAGTGCCTCGAGGGAACACGTCCAAAATGGAGACGGAAATATTGGATTGCATCAGGTCTAGAGAGAGGAAATGGGACCTCCGCTATCTTCTGGTGAGTGTTTTTACGTCTTTATGATATGGATCTTAGTGAATAAGTGTTTGCCTGCCTAAATTTCCGTTGTATCCCCAACTGTATTGATCTACGCTAACAAAATTCCCATTCTCATTCAGGACATGCTCTGTTCCTATGCGGACGTTAAAAGGACAAGGTGTTTAAATTGCCACAAGCTAGCGAATATCAACGCCCAACTACCAACCGTCCGAAAACCAACTCAAATAGAGTCAGCCGACAATAAAACGACCTTCGCCTGGAATGCATACCATTCAGGTTGTCTCTGAGACCAAAATTCCGCTGGTATACCTTCACCATTTTCAGTGAATTGAATTCAACCGGTTTGAAGAAAATCATGGCCATGGTCATCCCAACCCAATGGGTACCAAGCCTCGTCCATCTACTCTCTCCCTCTGAACCATCCCACACACCTAGCAGCATCACCGAAGGTTCGCATCCGGCGCAGGCCTAATTTACGATATCCCATCCAACTCCACGTCGCCTGGCTCGGCTCGGTATCAAGGTTATTCCATTTCCTCCCTCATCTTGAAAAGCGTACCTTCTTGGCCGGAAGCCCCCTAAAACAAGATGATGGAAACGATAATTAATTCTCAGAACTTAATACCCCCACCCACATTGCCAATAGTCCTCTCCCTTGTTGCTTGAAACATATTCATCCGACCCGGGCCTATTCTCTTTTCCTCCATGCCATTTTCGTTTTGGTGGTGAAATGAACAACGATTTCCCTTAACTTATTCCACAAAAACAAAAGTATAGAAATGAATTTTTATTTTTTTTTATTTTTTATTTTTATTTTTTTTTCCGAGGAGGGAGGCTTCCCCGGATCCTTCGCTTCCCAATTAAGATTTTTAGGCTTGAACGAATTTGGTGCTTGGAATGACCATCATACTCCCCGCCCGCTATCTCCTGACATACATTATTTGCGCGTCTCCAAAAACAAAGATAAGCGGGGCAAATTTATTTCTGCATATTTCCCAATTCTGTGTGTTTAGAAAATTATGACAACTCTGTGCTTTACATTATGAACATTTATATATAGCCTGTCTATGAGCTATGAGATACTAATCATCATTCATCTTCTGTCCTTTTCGCTGCTAGTGTATGTTGCTTGAGAGTTTTTGGAAGTCTTTTGACTCGGATGGGAATGAATGTTATTAAAACAGGGAAGAAGTAAAAGAGGAGAGGGAGAAAATATCCCTGTGATCTATCTTGGAACATTTTCTTTTGCTTTTTTCTTTTCGTTTTCTTTCATGCTTTTACTTATGTGCTATGAAAGGGGAGACAACGGGAAAATATTTGAAATAAAATACTAATAAGAAAGAAATTGAGTGGGTGGCTACTATGAGTTTGTTTTAACGACCTGGAAATTATGAAAGGATTAGGGACCTTGGACGTAAGATTTCAGTATCAAAGACTCCTTGAGGGACACTGTGAACACAAAATATACATTCGAATTAAATTATGTACGATAAGTTTCCCCTGCACCCAAAAAAAAATAAAAAAATAACCTAAGCACCCAACAGACACAAATGAACAAAGCAATAAACCACAACTTTAGTGGGAAAAGTTATTGCTTGTTACAAATCAGATCATAGTAGAACGAGAAAGAAAAAAGAAACGAGAAAGGCAACCCAGGAAACAGGAAAACCAACGAAAATATGAAAAATGACGACGTCACTAAGATGAGATACAATGATGGTAGTACCTATATGCTAGATGGGAGAATAAGGTCGAATATCAAAGTTGGGTTAATTTGCGAAAAATTAAATTTGAGACGAGAGAGATCCGGAAATTTGGAAGTAGAAGAATATGGTGAGAGAAGAAGAATAGATTCTCTCTAGAAGGAGGAAACTGGGAATAAGGAAGTAAGGCCTTTCTTTTGCCTCTCTTGCTTTTTTGTATTGCAGCATCTTTAAAGAAGTCCAACAACGCCCGTAACGAACCATGTGAAAGAGAGAACTGTGACTGCGGACATGCCAACAATGAACTTAAGAGCTTGTCGTTCCATATCTGAGACAGCACTGTTGCAACCGGGACAGACGAAATCTGAAGGGAAAACAGTTAGAATTGCCAATGCATACTACTGCTAGAAAACGGGCTTGGTCGAACAGGGCCCGGGGAGCTTAGGGGGCAAAAGCCATAAATAAAAATACCTTGACGTGGAGTATATGGTTGAGGGTAATACATTCCAAAGACAAACTGGTTTTGGGAACCCAATTCACCTGGCCCAGGGATAGTAGAGGGATCTTTAGAATTGTCATACACCATGAGCGTGTAGTCTTCCGTGAGTAACGGCACGTCGCTTGTTCTGTAGGCACCCGTATCCCACTCGATCTCTACGGTTGGTGCAACGGTCATGTTCCCAGAAATGGTGTATGAATGGTCGTTTTTGCTACAGTATGCGACCGCATCGACGGCGGTCGGGGAGACGAGGAGGGATGTGTAGTTCCATTTGAATGTTGCTGTCGTCCCGATTTTGATGTAGGTTGGTCCATCGGTTATGGCTGGTTCGATAAGCTTTATACCGCCTGCGGGGGCATCAAAGGGGACACTTGTGGGCCTCGGATTTGTCGTTCTGGTACCCGTATCTTTTGTTCCAGCAGTTGTATCGGTATTTCCGTCGGTATTTCTTCCGGTTTCTTCCGAGTCCCCGGTCTCCGTCGGGGCTTCAGTGATTGTGGGATCCTCTGTCCTCGAAGGTCCATCCGCCGTAGTGTCTTCTGTGAGGTATTAGCCGAGTGTGAGACATAAAAAAAGACCTCTCCTTTTATTTTCAAGAAAATAGAAATAAAAAGCTCACCTCTATTTTGCCGTCTTGCAAGCGCGATTGGCTGTGCTAAATGAACCTTGCCATCCCCCAACGAGGCTTTCACAAACGACACCAGCAGGAGTAGCGAACAAAGAATGAAAATGTGGCTGGTGGGCCGCATATTGACTCGACTACCCTCGGTCCCTCTCTAGAGCACTGAAGGCCAACAAGTGCAAGACCCAACAAGAAAAAGAGAGGGTAAAAAAAGGTTGGCACAGTCGGGCTTTCAACACCCAAGATTTTATATCCCAAGCAATAAACCAAAAAAAAAGGGGGCGGGAATGCAACGTCTTTCTTGTACAGCACGATATTCTCCCAAGTAGATGATGACCGAGTAATTTCGCCTTTTTCAAGTCATAGCAAATAGACTTTTGAGTCAGATGGTAGGTTGGTAGCGAATGGGCTGGCTGGCGTCCGGCTTAAAAGCGAACGTCCGTGTGTTGTCGACGGTACGGACAAAGATTCGACTGCCACGGACGAACAGGGCTGATAGGTATGGTAATAATGAATTATTCTAAACGTTCTAATAGAGAGAACTAGAAAGAGCAACAAAAACGAAAGTTTGGCGAAACAATGCTGCGTTATTAACGATATAGCGATGCTGAGCGGGATGTGATGGTTTGATATCCAATAACCAGAGAAAGCAAAGCGCGAACCGCCGCGGTTAGCGAGAGACGATGATATCGAATAGCGAGAGGACAGGAGATAGCGAGGAGGGCAGGGTAAAAGGGGTAAGAGGGGTAAGAGGAGGAGGTAGAAGAGGAAGAGGAGGAGGTGGAAGAGGAAGAGGAGGAGGGGCAAAAAAGATGAAGACGACAACTTGAAGTTTGACGACGATGATGAGATGTTTGTCGTGGACGATGGCCGAAAAAGGGAAAATGTCTGAGACCCGCCCCATCCACGTGACAGTTCGGCGAAACAGCCCGCTAAATGGGGCTAGACCGAGCCTATTTTTAGCATCAGCCTCTGGCCCGATTGTTGTCAGCCGCAGGTGGAGTAAGGATTAGAAATATGTCAGGTTCTATTATTATTTGTGCCGTACCCCCTCCGTACACAGCTGTCAACTGCATTTCTTTGTTTTGAGGCTCATTCCATGGTTTGCGTGGCAGTCAGTCCCTTGGTTTCTCCATACTCAAAAGGTTGCACAAGAAGACAGATATCTACCAAGGAACCAATTCGATCACACATGGATGGAGCTACCTGTTCCCAAAAACAGATTACATACGATTTTTATTATAGTTATCATTATCATCTTGTCTTATGCCAAAACATGAACAGATCGTTCCAAACAGCCAGAATTAAGGGTGGGTATATAAAAGCCGTCAATGATGATTTTCACCCCGCATACTCCGGCCGAAGTACCCACTTCCCCCTTGCCCTTCCCCCAGTCTTCTCCAACACAGCAATAGTCCGCAACATCTCCTTAAATTCCATCGTGGCGCGCGGCGTGTCACAGAAACGATTAAAATGATCAATGAGGTTCTGCGTGTGCACAGACCCGCCATGCGCCATGATATAATCACGGATCAGCTTCAGAAAATCTTTGCCGCGCGGCTTGTCGCTGCGGCTAATACTGTCGGTAAGCCCTCCTGGGGTACCAGAGCGGGGCGTATTAGTGCCCGATGCATTGCTGCTACTACTACCGCCGACGCCACCTCGGCCGCTCCCACCACTTCCCACTGTACGGTTTGTGAGATTGGCAAGGAGGCTGGTGGAGGATGGGCCGCCTGTGACTCTGCGTATGGTGCTGCCACCACCGGATGAGAGTGGAGACGAAATGGTCCCACGTGGCTGCATGGTGCTTTCAGGCCTACCTGCAACACCGAACTGACCAGTCCAGGTGGGTGTGCCAACCGGGATGGATTTGGCAAGTTCGCCTGCCTTGAGAAGCTCCCTGGCCGCTTCAGCTGCTACCTTCTTAGCCTCGGCCTCGATTATTTTGGGGTCTGCTTTTATAATGCGTTTTCCATTGATGATTTGCTCATGCTCGAGCGCGGAGTACACGCCAGATCGGGCAAATATGCCTTCCATCAACCGCGCCTCCGAGTTCGGAGCTGTTTTATCCTCCGTTTTAGAAGCACTTGGAGTTTCCGGGGGACCTTGGAAGCGCTCCAGAGAAGACACGCCTGTGACGCGGCTGATCTTTTCTTGTTCTTCACGGTCTGCACCCTTGGCAGCTTCTCCGGCTGTTGGATTTTGCGATATTCTAGCGCTTGCGGTTTGGGCACCCTTGGGTTCTTGAAACGTAACTTCTGCGTCTTTAAATAGCCCACTCGTTTCAGTCGGCCCATCGTTCCCAAGGGTAAACAAATCATGCAAATCGCTCATCTGGAACGTCTGCCGCTGTTTCGGGTCCTTCAGAATCTTATTGGTCAAAAATTGCTTGAAGATTTGGCGATGGTAAATTTTCTCCTCAATGGTCCCTGCTGTCATAAGTCTATATATCGTAACCTCGCGTTTTTGGCCTAACCTCCAAGATCTCTCGCGGGCTTGAACATCTGTCGAAGGATTCCAATCCGGGTCGTAAATGATGACCCGATCTGCACCAGTCAAATTCACTCCGAGACCACCAACTTTGGTGGTTAGTAGGAAAACATGTATATCTGGATTGTTGTTAAACTCATCAACCATGCTTTGTCGAAGTTTAATCGGTGTGTTTCCATCCATCCTCTGGTATTTGAACCCAGACAGCGATTTTATGAACCGTTCAAGGATATCCAACATGATTCGATGCTGAGCGAAAAGGAGAGTTTTGTGACCTGTATCCCTCCACAGTTCCAACAGCGACTTGACGATTTGCATTTTTCCAGACTTGGATGCACTGCCGTAGTTATAACTTGATTTTTTAGACAACGTTTTGTGTTCTGGGAGGTCGGGGTGATTGCAAATCTTGCGGAGCATGTCAATGCCATACAGCGCCTCTCTCCGACCTCTGAGTATCGATGACATCTCATTAGATCCCAAAAAAGCTTCGTACGCTGATCTTTGTATTTTCGTCAATTTACAGAAAAGCACCTGTTCACTTTTCTTAGGAAGGTCGGCAGCCACGTCAATTTTAAACCGCTGAAGTAGGTAAGGGCTGATGGCATCTTTGAGCGTTTCTGCACATTTTGCCGCAGTTTGCACCTGCAGATTTGATGCATTTGCATATCCACCTTGACGAATTGGGAATTCGAACTGGTTTCGGAAATTGACCAGCGTCCCCAATCTCATAGGAAAGACGAAGTCAAACAGGGACCAAAGCTCAGTTAGGCTATTCTGCATAGGCGTTCCGGACAGAATGAGACGATGCGCAGTGCGCAATTCCTTGCAGTGGATCGTAATCGCGGTATCCGGATTCCGAATCTTGTGCCCTTCGTCAAGAATAGCGCAGCCCCAGTCAACTGGGATTAGCAAGGAACAGTACGTCTGGAGGCCGGAGTAAGTAGTCACGAGTACATGGCCCTCCTCCAAGACACGTTTTAAAATCCGTTTCGCAGCCTTCTGTTCTTTGGTGAGTCCGCGTGGCTGGTCTGGCTCCCATAGTTGGGATTCTAGTCGTGCATCCGCATAGCTCTCCCTTCGTAGATTTACCATACCACTCCCTGAAGTGTGTAAAATTGATACCCGAAACGGGGCCCACCACCGATGGAATTCGTTTACCCACTGCTTCATCACGGTTGGGGGACAAACCACAATGACAGGCTTGGTCAAGATCCTGCTATGGTGAAGCCCAGCCAGGAAAGCAATGACTTGGATTGTTTTACCAAGTCCCATTTCATCACCGATTATTCCCCCTACTTTCTGTTGGTAGAGCTCCCAAAGCCATTGGACTCCTGTTTTCTGGTAATCAAAAAGGTATGGATATATGTCTCCAGGGACGCAATAACCACCATCCAATATTTTGTCAGGAACTTTTGGATGCGGTAAAACCCATTCCTCCTCGTCTTCCGCGAAAGGACTATGTCTTTCACCAGCTCCACGTATAGCATCAGCCGCATCTGCCGTTTGAGGATCACCCTCATTCTGGGCTCGTTTCCGCGCTGCTGACCTCCTATGTACCCAATCTTCCAGTCTAGCTCGATATACCCTCTCATCACCGTCGTCCACCCCTTCGAAACTTTCCACAACCTTCTCGACGCTCTTCTTTCCCACTATTTTTGGCCGCCTCTTTCGTGATTTCCCCTCAGATGAAATAGAAGCCAAATCCAACTCGTCCGACGAGCCTTCTTCTCCAGACGCGACGAATATTGCAGAGTCCACATACTCCGCATCAGACGTCGGGGTTGATAATCTAGATGAAAATGGATGAGATGCGCCTGCACCCTTGTCTCCTTTCTCGGGCCCTGGCACTGGATGGGGCCCTGTCTTCCGACGCTTTTGTGGCCGCGAAAGCAAGAGATCAGCGGATTCTCTCTCTGCGCTCGACTCATCGTAATCAAATCCTGGACGTAGAAGGTGGCGATGGGACTGTTCAAGATGTGACGAAGATTCCCGCAATGCTAATTCCTGCTCTCGCTCATCCTCCGCGTCGATCAACGCTTCCCTTAGTGTTGCAGTACTGGACCCATCAGCCCCTCCTCCAATCTTCGAGAAGGGTGTAATTTTTCCAGTCCGTATCAGATAATCTCTTCGAGACTCATTTGGCAGTCTTCCGGACTCAGACACCTGGTCTGCCTCCTCAAGTCCTTGGTGCCTCTCATCGATGCGTTGCTGGATCTGCTCAACATCAACGTCGAGGGATGATATCCGCGATTCTAGGTTCTCTATTTCTGTAGTTATGCAAACACGTGCAGCGGTGCCTACAGGTTGGGAGAGTCGCTGGTGTAATCTTAAGATCTGCGATTCTAGTTTCCTATAGCAAGGATCCCTATAGTTAGTCGCAATTTTTTCAAGTTGCGAAAGGTGGGTTTACGTACGATTTCTCTACCCTTGTACGTTCCAGTCGTTTGTGGTCTCTTTCATCTGCTTGCTCTACAAGAACCCTGTCCGCCTGGTTGTGGTTGTCCAAAAGTAAGAATAATTCTCCCATTTGATATGCCCATCACCAAGAAACAGAGCAAGTTAAATTATAGAACGCACCTGGCGGCCAATATCCCTTTCCAGATCATCTTGATCTCGAACGTCCGCATGTAGCTCCCGTAACCGCCCTAATTCCGCATCTGACACCGAAGTTGATGGTGAGCTTTCGGGCATGGGTTGTTTAACATGGTGCACATCTTTCTCGCCAGTCGGAGCTTCTTCCGCCACTTGTGCCGTGCCCGGCGTGGCTGCATTCTGGCTTTCGTCCATCTTATAATCCAAGGGTATTGATGCTTCCAGAGGCGGAGCTTTAAGTGAGCGGATTAAAAGCTGAACAAGCCTCGTTGGAAAAAGCGAGGGCACCTATGTAAAAACCACTTCTAGTTCATCCATGTGTTCTAGCCAACCATTTGCTCAGCAACGTCGGTGATAGCTCATGGGAGCGGGCAAGGCGTTTACGATAATTGTTTCCTTGAAAAGGAATGAAAAGCGAACGGATCAGAGACCGCAGACTTGTTCTCAGTTCTTGATCTCGCTGCCTGGGTTGAAGGTGTATAGCTTCAAGTGTTTGTCAATGGTATGAACCTACCATAATCACGTGCCACCTAACCTATTTAGTGTAACATAATCAACCACTTAACTATAAGGATCTTAGGGCATAGGGCATGGTCAGGTGACCCACACAAGCCTCGCCATCTCATATCCACCTGCTCACCTCTAGCTTAGATAGCTTCTTCTTCTTCTTCTTCAAGATTCAGTTTCAATATAATCTAGTCTACTGCTGCTATTCACTCTGATAAAGTTAATCTTTATTCTGTAATATTACTGAATCTTCTCATCTCACTATCAGTTATAGATCTGCAGTATTTTTTTTTTCTACATCTTCATATGCAGTGTTCTGCAGTAAAAAATGATACTCAGTCAAATTACACAAATTTAAACTCTTACAGATTAAGTCAATGAACTAATCACTCAGAACTGTTAAATAACTGATGTCAATGTATAACTCATCTAATGTTTGAAAACACTGAAAGTTATTATTTATATAAAAGATATGCTCTTAGCTCTGATTCATTATTAACTCATGATTACTATCACTAAGATAAAATTGTGTAAATCAGATATCTTTGATAAGACTAGTAATATTCATTTCTGACTACTGAATATAAATAATAATATTTATAAACATTTCATTATTAATGAAGTCTTCAAAATCTCTTTCAGTATCAGCTATCTTAGCTCTAAGATTCATTAATATATTCAGTGAATGTAAATGAAATATAATATATATATTATTATCTGAGATATTCTGAAGATATAACTCTGTGATAATTATCAGAAGATTAACACAGCTCTTACTACAGAGTTATAAATGAACTTTCTTTATATACAATACAATCAATGTACTGTAAACTTCATTACTAACTTTGAGATTATTATAGCAGACTTAAAATGAAATAATTCTGCACTATATATTATATTTTATACTAAGTTGATAACACTAATTCTTCATTAGATTAATCAAGCCTACTTTAATACTTAATCAGCATTTTTCACTGAATGAAAGAAGGCTGTTATAATAATGAAAAGTTATATTTTTATATTATATTAACTCATCTCACAGAACTGTTAAGTTAAATTCAATTTTATATGAGATAATATAATCTCTAACACTACTATTAACAGAGATTGTTTCAGATCATCACATAATAGTAATAAGAATTCAGACATCATAGATAATAAATACTGAAAATATTAATATAAAGATATCTGCATCTGATATAAATAAATGAGACACTGAACAGCAGAATACTGCACTCATCTAATATCAGTCTCTATACACTTATCTGTAGAGACTTATAACTGCTAGAATATCTCTATATCTGTGATTATTAATAATCACTCACACACAGTCTTCTCAGATTATACTGTCACACACTCTTCATTCTTCTCTTCAAAATCAAAAAATGAATCAGCACATTGCTAGAGATAATTATATGTATAAACAAGTCTCAAGTCAATCTCTTCACTCAGCAGATTGATAAATACATCTTATTCATGAAGATCATTTACTATGATATATTAATTCTCAATACTGTCTCAGCTCTTAATAACATGATACATCTTATACATTACATCTTCAACACTCTTTTTAATATAAAATACCTCAGCTGTATCACTCTCTCAGCCTTAGTTGACTCTGATACAGAGTTAAATATCATAATCTCAAAAATGATAGAAGTATTAAATGCTGTTAAAATATCAGTAGCAGAGATCTCTCTGAAGAATCTACAGTACTACTTATATTAAACAGCTCTCTTTGTCTACAAACTTACTCTGCTGAACTCTGACAGACAGCTGATTACATACTACTTCTACTCTATGTCAATGATCTTATCTCTTATTCTAGGCATGCTCTGACTATATAACATGAACTCTGATATTCATTGAGACACAGGTCAGATATTCAACAGGTTTCAGATATACTAACAAGATATAGAAGATATTCTGTCATGAGAATCTCTCAGAGAGAAAATGATTCTCATCATAGTCTAGTTACAATTCTCTGAATTAATACAATCAGTATCAGACACTCTGTCATCTTAATTAGAGGATTTTCAGAATGTTTTTCATCTACTTACAGCAAACTCTCTTCCCTCACATTCAGATACAGACATGAAGATAATATTGATGAATAATAAGACTCTTAAGAAGAGTTCACTATATAATATAAGTGAGAAGAAACTACAGCTTCTGAAGAAGTATATTAATGAGAATTTGAAATGAGAATTCATTCAGTCTAGTAAAAGCTCTCATGCATTCTCAGTATTATTCACTCTTAAGAAGAATAGCTCTAAAAGATTTTATATTGACTACAGAAATCTAAATACAATCACAGTTAAAAATCAATATATAATATCTCTAATTTCAGAGCTTCTGAAAAGATTTAACAGAATTCAATGAGCTATAAAGTTAGACCTGATTCATATCTTTTATCTGCTATGAATTACAGAGAGTTACAAACATCTCACAGCTTTTAAAACATATTATAAAAATTATGAATATCTGGTTATTCTCTTCAGTCTCTGCAACTCTTTCAGCCACTTTCAACAGTATATTCAGACAGCTCTCCTCTCATATATAGATAAATTTGCCATGGTCTACATAGATAATGTTATTATATATATAAAAGATAACAGTTCAGAGACTCACTGACAACATGTCTGAAAGATACTTTAGAAATTCAGACAGACCTGGCTGATATATAATCTCTTCAAATACTGCTTTCTACAGAAAGAAATTGACTTTGTGAGCTATATAATCAGCTATCACAGCACAAGAATGAACTCAAAGTGTGTAGAAGCTATAGTATTATAGCTCACTCTCAGATCTATTTAAGATATCTGTGAATTTCTGAGATTCTGTAACTTTTATTACTGCTTTATACACTGTTATAGCAAAGTTACTCTATCAATGATAAATCTACTGAAAGTTAACAAGATCTTTCTATGAATAGACACTGAAGGCTTCAGTTTTCAGCTACTGAAAGATGAATTTATCAAGATCTCTCTTCTCATCTTCTACTCTAATGAATTAGAAATCATAATCTTCTGTGATATCAGTGACTATGTCATAAGTGAAATTCTCATACAGAAAGAAGCAGATAAATATCTACACTCAGTCACATTCTACAGCAGAAAAATGACAAATGCAGAATACAATTACAGCATATATAACTAGAAAATACTGACTATTATAGAGTCAATCAGACATTGAAGTCACTTTATATAAAGTAATTATTATAAAACAGTTATTTACAGTAATCATAATAATCTTCTTCTCTTTCTAACAATCAAAGTACTCAGCTGTTGTCAGACTTACTAAGCACAGTATCTGAGTGAGTTAGACATTGTCATTAAGTATAAGAAAGGTCATAAAAACCCAGCAGATATCTCTAGTCAGTACTCAGACTACAGATTAAAATCAGAGAAGCTGACAGAGCTTAATAACAATTTTCATCACTTTCTGAACAGATTATAAGATCATCTTCATCAAGTCAGAATAGCTGCTATATCAATAGCTACAGACATTCAGAATAACCTCACTTTTAGCTCACTTCTAGACATTATATATTAATATCTTTCAGAGAATCTTGAATCTCTTATCTCTCTTATCAATTACAATTATCTAGAGAATTGAGCTATTGAGAATGAACTGCTCTTCTATCAGAATTATATTATAGTCTCTGAATACTTTCTCACAAAGCAACTTCTTCTAGAACACTTTCATAATACTCTCATCATCAGTCACTCTAATTTCTATTGAATATACAGTCTAATTCAATGTTAGTTCTATTAATCTCACATGTATCAAGAAATCAATGAATATTACAAGAAATATGAGACATGCAAGTATACAAAACCTATATCACACTGCATATACAGCAAGCTAACATCAGTTCTCATTTCAAATATCAACTGATATATAGTTATACTTGACTTCATCATAGATCTTTCTAAATCACTCTGTATAGTAATAGAAGTTATCTTTGATATTATTCTAGTTATTATCTGCAAACAGTCAAAGAGGCTACACTACATATCTACAGTTATCAATATTACTCTAGAGATACTTACTTATCTTTTTATCAATAATATAGTTCATCTACATAACATGTCTGCTATTCTCATCTCAGACAGAGATCATCTATTTATCTCAGAATTTTGACAAACTCTCTCACAAACTCTGAGCACAGATCACAGACTTTCAACAGTATATTATTCACAGACTGATAAATAAATAGAAAGATAGAATTGAGAGTTAGAAATCTATATTTATCTTTATATAGACTATCTTCAAACTAACTGAGTGAATCTCCTAGCTCTTGCAGAGTTTGTATACAGTAATTCAGTTTATTCAGCACTAGATATTACATTCTTTTTCATGAATCTAGAACATCATTCATCACTGCTGATTATATCTGATTTCTCAGTCTCAGAACTGAATCACTCAGGTGCTGAATATCATATGATACTAATCAGAGAAGCTCAAGAAGAGGCTTACTCTTATTTACTATATACTTAAGATCTCATGACTCACTATGTCTGTGACAATTCTCAAGAATTTAAAGAAGAAGATCTAGTCTTTCTCAATGATAAAAATATAAAAATAAGATATCTTAATAAGAAGTTGAATCATAAGTTTCTAGAACTCTTCACAGTATAAAAATGCATTGACACTCAAGTCTACAAGCTATTACTATTCTTATTATACTGTATATATGATGTTTTCCATGTCTCTCTTCTAGAATCTCACAGAGTCACAGAAATCAATAACAATCATATACTTTCAGAGATTATTCACTCAGAGATAGACAATATAAATGAAGACTATGATATTAATGAGATTCTAGATGTGAAACTTATAAGAGAAAACAAAGTCAAGTTTCTCATATATTGACTTGAAAAAGAATCTCAGTTTAATGAGTGAATGAACTCTGTCTATCTTATCAATACTCAATTATATATAGAGGTCTTCTATAAGTGCTACTCACACTGACTGCAGCCTTCTTCATTCAGTAACATCATTCTCAGCATATCAGCTGAAATAATCAGTCAAGCAGACATACTTCTCTTATTTCAAGTTTAATATCACAGATTACAATAATATCAATACAGCAATCTAATACAATAATCAGTACTGAATCTAGAACAGAGCTCATCTCACTAGCATATAATTCTAATACATAGTAGGGCTGAGAGTCTCTGCTACTGCAATCTCTAGAGCAGAACATGTTCTGCTAGAAATTCTGAAGCAGAGCTTGTCCTGCTGACTGTGACTAGAGCAGGGCTTGTCCTGCTAGCAATGAATTCCTGTCAGCTGTAACTAGAGCAGGGCTCATCTCACTAGCAATGAATCACAAATATTAATGTATCACTATATATATGTATGTATTTTTAACCACAGAAGGAAGAACCCGCGGTGAAGATGAGAAGGCAGAATATAAGAATCTTAGAGCATAGAGCATGGTCAGATGACTCACACAAGCCTTGTCATCTTATATTCACTCACTTATCTCTAGCTTAGATAGCTTCTTCTTCTTTTTCTTCAAGATTCAGTTTCAATATGATCTAGTCTACTGCTGCTATTCACTCTGGTAAAGTTAATCTTCATTCTGTAACATTAACGCTCGTTTCCACCTAATGCCAGGAAGCAGAAGCTTGACCTCGCTAAGTGCGCCACTTGACCTCATTACATAATTATGACCCTGACCTTGCACAATCTCTCTATATATTAAAGAAAAACCAACTTTTCCGTGCAAAAAACACTGTAATGTGATCTCACATGCCATCATATACATCTCATCAAATTTATGATTGAGATTAATAGTCAGCTCTGCAGCCTGTACAACTCTGATAGATAATCTTCATTCTTTTCTTTACAGATATTCTCTACTATATTTACATTCTTTATACTCTTATCTGTGGTTCGGAAGAACGTACGACTAGACTGGCCGCCGGGATCATGAATTTAACATTTGATCCCATTTGATCTGGTTTCATACATTTCTTAGCATGAATCCCGCTGGGACTAATCATTAAATAAATATGCAAAGTGACTATATATCAGATCTTAAAATGAAACTATGACTTGAAAAAAATGAGAAAGTGATCTCATTTGATTTCATTTAGTCTTATTCTTGACATAAAGTTACTATTTTTAGACATTTTAAGGTTTTTTTTAGACTATTTTTAATTTTTTAAAAAGTAACACTTTTTAATAATACTTAAATAAGATTTAAAGTTATTTAAAGTAATAAAAATAATTTAAATTGAGAAGTGAAAATCATAATCTTATTTGAAAAATGTAATAAGAGTAGACAGTAAGTTTCACTGAAACAGTATAAGACTACTATCTAATATTAGAATTATGTAATAGAATCTGTTAAATTGACAATGAGACTATCAAAAATTCTGATTCTGGTCTCAGACACAGTCACACAGTCAGTCTACGTATAACCGTCGGATAATAATGCGGCCGCTTTCAAACTTGCTTATAAGTGTAAAGAGGTCATAGCAGCTACTAATTAATTTAGTGTACAATATTATAATATATAAGAAGCTGGTATATGCCTGTAATCATACACTGACTCAAGCAACCTTTGAATCATATCTGATAGCATGTCTAAAAACCAGTGAGAAGCACTAGACTGACTGTCAGAATTATGAATTTCATATTTAGTTTCATTTAATCTGATCTTATACATTTCTTGATATGAATTCTACTGAGACTAATTATTAAATAAACATGTAAAGTAACTATATATCAGATCTTAAAATGAAATCATAACTTGAAAAAAATAAGAAAGTGATCTCATTTAATTTCATTTAGTTTCATTCTTGATATAAAGTTACTATTTTTAGACATTTTAAGGTTTTTTTTAGACTATTTTTGTCACGCTCCCGGCCGCGCCAAGACTCTGTTGCAGTTTCACACGGCTCATTGCTTTCATGCGGATGATTTCATTCTGTCTGAACTGGTTTTCAACCGCTCTATGACATCATTCAGATATATCATAGAAAGATTCAATTGATAAGTATGAGAATCTCACTTCTATACAAGATCAGCAGATTACTCTTTCTTGATAATAAGATACTGCTGAGATATCACTCTGACTATTCTTACTCATGAAATGAGAGAAGAGTATCTGCTCATTATCTATATAGAATAGCTAGATACTGACTTCTTATCAAAGAAGTCAGTGATTCATCTTTTACTTCTACTGAAATATACACAAGAGTTACTGCATGTCTTATACAATCTTCTTAGTATACTAAATATCATATCTGTGATATTCTCACAATAACTCTGTAGTCTATGAGCTCACTATTTAAGCAAGATAGTTAAGCTCACTTATATAGCTTCTCAAAACAACTACTTCTATATAATATCACTGATTAGTCATCACTTCAGTTCTACATGTTACAATTCAAATCACTCAACCTGATTACATGTTTGAATCAGTTGAGCTCTAACAGACTGATATAATCTCACACATCTGCACTAAGACTAACTTAACCTCATTCTCTGAGAAAAACACTATATCATTCTCTAGAGTGTGTATATCTCTATCTCAGCAGAAATCTGAGATTTCTGAACTCACTGTATATTTTGATATGAGCTCTTCAATCACTCTGTCATTACTACAGTCTCTACACATCTACATCTATCATGAAGATAGAGAGATTAAGATCAGAGATTCACTGAAATATAAGAGAAACATTTTATCTGAATTTCACAGCTTTATCTGTACTCTTGAATGAAAATTCCACCTTAATCTGAGTCAGTATAATACTTATAAGATATGAGTAATATACACTGCTAATCTTCTTGAAGGCATCTCTATAACTACTTGAGTCATTAAGAAGAGAGAGCTTGAGTGTATTAATACTGTTATAACTTGAGAAGAATTCAAGAACTTTCTACTGAATTAAATTGAAGATTATCATAATTATGACTTCACAGTGATACAGTGATTTAACTCATTGTATTAATGAGATAATGAGAATTCTTTCAATTTTAATATAAGATTTGAAGAATATTGAGAGGAATTAACTGATGATTTGAATTAATTAAAAACACAGCTTTATCTCACAAAGCTGACTTATAAGATGTGAACAATGATATTATAATATCAGAGTTTATCAATCAATTACACTGAGCTTGTCAATCTGACTTCTCAGATTTATTTGAATAATCAATTCTTCAAGAAAAAGATTAACAAGATCTCTTTTAAATAATCAATGATAGAATTTAAACAGTGCTGTGACAGCTTCAGTGTGAAGAAAGTAAAGAAGAATTTCAAGTGTTTTAATTCTTCACTCACTGCAAAGAAATATTAAAAAAGATTTGATAAAGATCTCTATTTCAACTATGAAGCTGATAAACACTATGTCAGTGATTGTAAAAAGCTGAAGAAGAGAAGGAACTGAGAAGACATCTTCTTAAAGTCAACTTCTCTTCTGACAAATATATTCACAGAAGATAATAAAGAGAAAGAAATGAAGAATTGATAATTCTCATATCTTTAAGTTCATATTACAATCACAATGCATACTCTGAATAAGAAGATATTAGTGAGATGCCTACTTAACTTCAGAGTAGATATTAACTTCATATTCTATTTCTTTTCTTTGATAAAGAGTTGAAAGAAGATAGATCTGTCAGATTATATGAAATTTACTGATGAAATGAAATGTCACTGTTTTAGCATAATTCAAGTGAAGTGTATGATCACAGACTTAGAAGAAATCTTTAAGAAGAGCAGTCTGCTTCTTCATACAGTTAACATCATAGATGAGAATATTATTCTAGATCTTCTATAATTGAGAGAGAATAATTCTCTCATTGACTAAGTCACTCAGATATAACAGTACTGTCTCACTGATGAAGAGACAGTAATAGAGAAATCTGAAGAGTTTCATTGAAAGAATCTTGAGAAAAAGATTGAGTTGATATACTGTGTAGCAGGTGATTGAGACTTGAGAATAGATGAAGAAGTCATCATTCTCACTGCAAGATTAGCAGTAGTATCTGTCATTGAAGACAGATATACACAACATCTCTTTACAGATTTTAAGAATGTCTTTTCAGAAAGAGAAGTAGCAAAGTTTTCTGATATCAAGATATGATATAAGATTTGTCTTAAAGACAGTGTAACAGCACTGTATAGACTTCTTTACAACTTGTCTATAAAGAAGTTGAATGTTCTGCACAAATATCTTGAAGAAGCATAATCAAAGAACTGAATATATTTATTAAAGAGTCTGACAGAGGCATCTATACTCTTTATACTCAAGAAGAATGATAGACTACATCTATGCATAGACTACAGAGGTCTTAATAAGATAACAGTTAAGAATCACTATTCACTACTGTTGATTGATGAGATGATCAATTGATTATCTGAAGTGAAGATGTTCTCAAAGATTGATATACAGAATATCTATCATAGAATCAGAGTTAACAAAGATGATGTTTGAAAAACAGCTTTTCATATCAAGTACAACAAATTTAAATATCTTGTTTTATCTTTTGATTTTTGTAACACTTCAGCTATCTTTCAGACCTATATAAATGAGACACTGCAGAGCCTTGTCAACATCTTCTACATAGTATATCTAGACAATATTTTAATCTTCTCAAAATCAGAGAAAGAATATGATATTCATGTTCAAGAAGTATTGAGTTGCTTAAGACAGTATTAACTCTATACAAACACTGAAAAATGCTCATTCTACATGCAGGAGATTGATTTCTTAGATTATATTATTAAGATGAATGATATTTCAATGAACAGAAGCTGAGTCTCTGTCATTGAGAACTGACTGATGCTGTGAACATACTGCAAGATACAGATATTTCTGAGATTTGCAAATTTCTACAGATGATTCATCTATACATATTCATAGATTACTGTTCTTCTTACAGATCTGTTAAAGAGAAGTGTGAAAGATAGAAAAATGAGACTGTTTATTCTCACTCAAGACATTATACAGACATTTGCAGAATTGAAACAAGCTTTCACAGATATTATAATGCTGAATCACTTTAACTCTGACTTACTCAGTCAGTATAAGACTGATGCATTCAGAAATGAGATCTGTGAAATCTTTTCACAGTTGATATCAGAGACCTTTCAATGTTGAAAGAAATAGAGAATAATTATCTCTGAGAAAACAGACAATGAATTGTCTGTGAGAGAAGACTTTTTCATAGAGTCTATAAGACACTGTGAATGAAGATCAGTGACCTTCTTCTTCAAGAAGTTATCACTCATACAGAGAAGATATGATACTTATGATTAGAAGATATTAGTAATTGTCAAATTCTTTAAAATCTAGCAATATTATCTTCAGAGTAGTAAGTACTCAGTGCAAGTTCTTACTGATTATACAAATCTGCATTACTTCTTGACAACAAAGAGCTTGACAGAATATCAAGCCAGGTGAGTGAAGCTGCTTTCAAAGTATGATTTCTATATTTAATATCATTCAGATCAGCTTAACTCTGCTGATACACTGTCTAAATGATCTGATTATAATATTATTAATGCAGAGAAGAATTCTATAAAAGAACCTCTGTCATCACTGCAGAAGAAGCTGACTGCAGAGAGTTGAGATTCTCTAAAGCTCAGAAACAGTGTCAGAGAGACAGCTGTGTGACTCAGTATAAAAGGTGAAAGAGAACTCAGGTCTCTGTGAGAAACTAACACTGAAGATCATGAGCTTCTCATATCATGTCTTATAATTATTGAATTAATAAAGAATAAAATGATCTACAATCTTTTAATCTGACTACTTTTGAAATTCATTGATAAGTTACAGAAGAGGAACACCTCTACTGTAGCTTAAATTCAGAAGTTAAAGAAGAAAGAGTTCAGTTTGAACTTGAAAGAGACAGACTCTGAGCAGAGTGATATCACTAAGAAATCAAGTCACTGATAACTAGAAGAATGTAAACTTCTACTGTTAAATGATTCAGTCTTTATCTCTCATAACAGAGCAGTGCATCAGAAGTTATTGAGAATTCATCATAATAATTCTCATACAGAGCACTTCAGATTAGAGAAGACTGAGAAGCTTCTAAAATATAAATATACTTAAGATAAGCTCTGAATAGATGTCAAAGAGTATATTGAGACTTGTAATATCTGTCAAAGAATAAAGATTCTGCAGTATAAGTAATATAGTGAGTTAATATCACTGTCTATTTCAAAGAGCTCATAACAGAATCTATTAATGAATTTCATAGTTGATCTGTCAAAGTTAACAAGAGTCAAAGAATATGACTCAATTTTAATCATTATTAACTGCTTTATAAAGATGATCAGATATATCTCTACTTATAAAAAGATTAAAGCCTCTGAATTAACTGACCTGTTTTTAGATATTATCATTCATAATCACAGTGCTCTGAAATTGTTAATAATAGATTAAGAATCTCTCTTTATCAGTAAATACTGATCAGCTTTTTACTATCATCTTATAATAAGACATCTTCTCAGTATTATATTTCATCTGCAGACTGATGATCAGACTGAATATCAGAATTAGATACTAGAATAGCATCTTCAAGTGTTCTATTCATATTATTAAAATGATTGACTTAAACATCTTCTAATCACTGAATTCATATATAACAATGTAAAGAATGCAATCTTAAAGATATCTTCTTTCTATGCTTATTATAAATATAATTCTTCATTACTCAGTGATGTCATGAACAATATTTCAAAGAGAGAAATAGACAGTCAGAATATCAGACAGATACAGAGAATAGAGTATTTCTCAGTGTTAGAAGTAAAAGTAAGATTGAAACTTTTAAACAAAGTTTATAAGAAGATAGTGAAAAGCATCTATTACACTCAGAAGTAGTAGATGAAATACTATAATTAAAAACATCTTCTGATGAAGTTCTTGATAGAGAATTAAATACTACTTTCAGTAAAGAATATCAAGATAATAAGACTGTATAAGAAGCTCAGTGAGTGATAACTAGAATCTTTCTCAGTAATAAGAGTGATAAGTAAGCAGACATATAAGTTGAAATTACTCACAGAATTGAAATCAATTCATTCTGTTTTTCACATTTTCTATTTGAAGCTTTATAAGTAATATCTCAGAGCAGAGCTGTCTCAGCTGAATGATATCAAGATCAAGAGTGATACTGAATATCTTATAAAGAAAATATTGAATAAGTGAATATATTACAGCAAGCTTCAATATCTCATTAAATGAGAAGATTATTCATTATCAGAGAATTCATGAAAACTGCTTGAGTATTTGAAAAATACTGAGAAAGAGATTATAAGCTATGAGACAGCTAGTAGAGACTGCTCTGTTATATATCAGAGATATTAAGTAAGAAATACTGCTTAAGACTTCTCATTTTTCTCAAAGAATTTTTTAGAGATGATCTCATAATAGTGAGTCAGTGTCTTATAGACTCTGTAGTACTCTTCTTCTATTTTCTCTTAAAGAGTTTTTTAGAAGTTTAATGAGATTACACAAGTGTAAAATTTCTGAAGCAGTTAATAAGAAAAAGAAAGAAATATTTGAAATTAATAAAAAGATTAATATTAATCAACCTGCAGACTGCTACTAATCTAATGAGATCACAGTCTGCTGAAAAAGTAAAAAAAGAGAACTTCAGAGTCTACTCACTAATAATCACATTCTCATCAAACTCATTCTTCACTGTTAAAGTCTTTAACACTGATATCTTTATCTGCTGAGAAGTTAGTACTGCAGCACTGCAGAAGAGTATGAGAAATGTATAAAATATTAACTTATCAACTTACAAAGTATCTCAGTTATCTGCTTCAGTTGAAGTGAGATTCTCTCTAATCAGTGATTAATCTTTACAGTATTTTCAATGACAGTGCTGACTAATCTCTTCTTAAGATCAGTCATTCTGAGATGTTTTTTCATCTCAGAGATTCACACTTTCATCTCTTTTTATAGATGAGTAAGAGAGATCTCTTCAGTCTTGATGAAATTCATCAATACTTGAAGCTCTGAGACTCTCACTCTGTACTACTTAAGCATCTAGACTTCTTATCAGAACTGATACAACATCTTTCTGTGAGATAATACTTACAGAGAGATAGAAGTTATTGTTACAGATGCAATAAAAATAACAGAAGTGAGAGAAGAAGTAGATGTATAAAATCCCTCTCTTTTTCAGCTGCTTAATACAGCACAGACAGATAGCAGTGCTGATCAGAGACTGCACTGAAGCCTTCTCATAGAGAGAAGACAAAGAAACTGTGAGACTCTGCAGACTCAACTCAGCAGCATTCTGAGCAGGGCTCAGATATACTGTGAAAGAGAAACTATGAATTAAGCTTCTCAGAGTCACTGTCTCTGAAACCAAGCTCTTTCTGAGTTTCTCTCTGAATGATCACATGAGATCATACATCACTATATTAACTGAGAGAGAGGGCAGTGTCACAACAGTAGTAAAGAGAGTGAGAGACAGATCAGACACAGACAAACTGATCAGTAGAAGAGATGACATCTCACTGCAAGACACAGTGACTACTGCCATGACTGTAAAAGAAGCAGGAGAAGAAGAAGATGTGATAATAAGAGCAGTGCTCTCATGACTCATTGACACTACTGTCTTCATCTTCAATCTGACTTTCTTGACAGTCATGAAGGCCGCCGCTGCATCACAAAGATATTTGTTATTCACTAGAAAACATCAGAATAAGTCTCTTATTATCTCTCAAGAATGATGCTCTCATGCACTCACTATTACAGATGAGAGAGAGGGGAGAAAAATATATCACAGAGAGAGAGAGTCTTTTCAAAAAATTCTGTCACTACTGTTAGCTTTGTCTCTAAAATACATTACTTTTACAGAGAATTTCATACTTAGAATGAAATATAATAAGAGATCTGTAAGTCACTTATTAACTATATTTTTCCACATTTTAAATTAATATATAAGAAACTCACTTATCATGTGTTTAATTTGAATGAAGATGAGAAAAGAAAGATCTATGTAGTCAGCAGAAAAACTCATCTATTTCTTTGTACTATATACAGCACATGTACTGTCAATTAGTTAGTAATCATTGCTATATAATAAAGATAATTTCTAATTCAGTAATCTTAAGAGTATAGAGACTATACTCTTAAAGAAGAGAACATTATCACACTCTCAGCTGTGTTAAGACTTTATTACAGTTTTACACAGCTCATCACTTTCATGTGAATAATTTCATTTCATCTGAACCAGTTTTCAACTGCTCTATAATATCATTCAGATATATTATAGAAAGATCTGATTGATGAGTATAAGAATCTCACTTCTATACAAGATCAGCAGATTACTCTTTCTTAGCAATGAGATGCTGCTGAGATATCACTCTAACTATTCTCACTCATGAAATGAGAGAAGAGTATCTGCTCATTATCTATATAGAATAGCTAGATACTGACTCTTTATCAAAGAAGTCAGTGATTCATCTTTTACTTCTACTGAAATATACACAAGAGTTACTGTGTATCTTATACAATCTTCTTAGTATACTAGGTATCATATCTGTGATATTCTTGCAATAACTCTGTAGCCTACAAGCTCACTATTCAAGCAAGATAGTCAAGCTCACTTATACAGCTTTTCAAAACAACTACTTCTACATGACACCGCTCACTAGCCACCGCTTCGGTTCCGCACGTTACAATTTTTAATTTTTTAAAAAGTAATGCTTTTTGATAACACTTAAATAAGATTTAAAGTCATTTAAAGCAATAAAAATAATTTAAATTGAGAAGTAAAAATCATAATCTCATTTGAAAAATGTGATAAGAGTAGATAGTAAGTCTCACTGAGACAGTATAAGACTACTATCTAATGTTAGAACTGTGTAATGAAATCTGTTGAATTGACAATGAGACTATCAAAAATTCTGGTTCTGATTTCAGACACAGTCACACGGTCAGTCTAAGAAGCACAGACTTCTTCAGAGTGTGATAATTTTATTTACAAAGTGATTTGTAGTTATCATGTCAGTGTGATTCTAGAACATTTTAAAAGATAGTATATAAAAAATAGTGAGTAGAAGAGTATCTGATTAATACTGCTTTACTTATTAAGAGAAAACTTCACACTCAGATGAATATCACATATATAAATGAATAAGATGTGAGAAAAGAGATGAGAGTAGTGAATCAGATTCAAAGAAGATCACTCTTCATTCAAAGAGATAAAAGAAAAGAATGATTATCACTGAAGTTATATAATAATAACAGAAATTATATAATGATATAGTGATATAATAATAAATATTATACAATTAATGAGAAATCACTGAAATAAATATCTTCTCTAATTAATATAAATAATACTCTTCTCTGCTATCTGAACTGAAAGATATACAGAATCTCTCAGAGAATTTACTTAAAGTAGTAAGAAAAGTAACTGAAACTGCTGAACTGAAATTAAAGCTTTATATATATACAAGAATTCTAAATGAGATTGAGATCTTATATACATAGTGATAGATTAAGACAGAAGTTAAATAGTAATTAATATTCACTGTAAATTAAGTATTTACTATGAAGAGCTTCACTGATATAATTATTATTATTAATAAGAATAGAGAAAATCAGATCTTAGATCTGTAGTAAGAGATTGAATATTTATATAGATAGATAACTATACTGAATCTGAAGATCTTATTATAATTATTCACAATCTCTTCAGAAGTATACATATCATTGAAGATTACTGTACAGAATAAGAATCTGAGTATGAAATATATTAAATTAGAAGATTTACTGAAGTTATTAAGCTTTAATAATAACTGAAAAAATGATGCTGTAATCAGCTGACTAAGTCAGATATAATTATATTATTAAATTAAATATGAACTTATAGATAGACAGTTAACAGAATTTTAATAAGTTTTAAGATCTACTATATTTCTACATAGAAAAGTAAAGTTATTATAAATAGCTGATAAAAAAATAAATCTCATAGATTTGAAGTAATATTTATTCTTAAGAATATAAAATAAGTTTTTCAAATGAATCTTGTATAACTTTGAGAAAGTGAATATATAAGATAAGTATTACAAATGTTTCACTGAGTGTAGATAAATAAGTAATTTTATATTATACTTTATATACTTTAGTTTACACTATCTTATATTAAATGAAGAGTTTTTAACATCTTTCTATTTACAGATCTTCATTCATGATCTTATATCTGAGTTAAGAGTGAAATGAAAATGCTTAATCTCATAATCAGACACAGTGAAAGAAGTATATAATATTCTTATTATACAGAAATAAGTGAGTCAATTACAACAGAAAATACTGTAATCAAGTATATCTCAGTGAAGAATAAGTAATCAGACTTCTATAACATAAGTTATACAGTCAGATATAATAAATCTAGATCTGAATATCATTGTTAAAGCACTGAATTCTCTGAAAAAGAAATTCTCTGAGTGAAAATCTTGATATCATGAGTATCAAGCTTGTTTTAACTGTGAATATCAAAATCATGATGCAAAAGATTGCACACAGTGTGTACAGTTAAGAGAAGTAAGAGAGTTAAAAAACTAGCAGAATCAGTGAGTTTAAAGACACTCACTGATATTCTATGAAAAGTCTTCAAAGTAAAAGAGATGTCTGTGTTAGAAGACTCTCTGAATTCTGTGAATATTAAGAGAAAGCAGGCTTCTGACTGAGATGCAGATAGACTGACTGCTGAGATCATAAATTTCATATTTAATTTCATTTAATCTGGTCTCATACATTTCTTAGTGTGAATCCCGCTGAGACTGACTATTAAAAAAACATGTAAAGTGACTATATATCAGATCTTAAAATGAAACCATGACTTGAAAAAAATGAGAAAGTGATCTCATTTGATTGTATTTAGTCTCATTCTTGGTATAAAGTTACTATTTTTAGACATTTTAAGGTTTTTTTTAGACTATTTTTAATTTTTTTAAAAGTAATACTTTTTGATAACACTCAAATGAGATTTAAAGTCATTTAAAGCAATAAAAATAATTTAAATTGAGAAGTGAAAATCATGATCTTATTTGAAAAATGTGATAAGAGTAGACAGTAAGTTTCACTGAGACAGTATGAAACTACTATCTAATGTTAAAACCATGTAATGAAATCAGTCGAATTGATAATGAAACTATTAAAAAATCTGATCCTGGTTTCAGACACGGTCACACAGTCAGTCTAGATGCAGATGAGAATGAAGTAAATAATTATCTTAATATCTTAAGACCTGAAATGTTAATGTATAAGAGATACTTGAATAAGAATTGAAAGATGATTACAAAAATGTTAGCAGACACAGAAGCTTCTATATAATATATTAATAATTATATAATCTGAAGACTGAAAGAGATCTGCTGAGTGAAGAATTCTCAATACATAAGATTATCTGATAACTGATATTTAATATCATCCGCAAGAGTAAGAGTTCTCTTGCACTTTGAAGAATGATCTTGTTATATTTGAGTGTGAGAGCTGCAGAATGTGAAATACAATCTTACTCTCAGACTCAATTGATTTCAAAGGTTCAATTCACAGATTCAATGATGTACATATTATATATAATTGATTAATAGAAAGAAAACAATTTATATAATTCTATTAACTGATATGAGAAGAACATTTCACATCTCTGATATAGAAGAATTAAATCTGCTTACACATTAATAAGCAAAGAGAACAATTTACAAGATGTCATTTAAAAGCATTCTGTATATCATACAGAACCTGAAAGTGGAGAAAATGAAGATAAAGAATATACAGAAGAACAAGTGTATGAAGAAGCTTCTGAAGAAGTATCAGAAGATCTTCTGAACAGATCTTTCACTGAAATTACTGCTGAAATGAGAATTTGTACATGAGATTGATATGAGAAATGCAAAACCAGTTTCAATTCCTTCTCCTGCTATTAGATTTGAAAAGGCCTGTATAAACTATGCTCTGAGAGTTATAAAGATGAGCTTAAATCATATAATCAGAGAAAGAGTCTCTTCTTCATTTTCATCAATTAACTCTGGAAATGAACTGAATTGAAATAGATTTCTTGATTGAAATGAAAATAATTCTTCAAAGAAAATACCTTCTCAACTGTACAGACTATGCTCTCTGATTAAAAATCAATTTTCTTCTTTAAATGTTGAAAAAGTGAATCATGAGAAGTTATCTCTCTGAAGAGAAAAGCTTGAATCTCTTATAAACTTACAAATAAGTGAACTATCAATTATTATTATTATTATTATTATTATTATTCTTTCATTATACTCATATGCAAGCGGAGCTTATGATGAGTTCTTGCGTGATATTAAATACAGGTCAAGTGTTAATTATACAGAAGGAAATACAGGTGTTGAGATCACATCAAGATAATAAGAACATAGAAAATACAAAGAAGTGATAATTAAATACATATAATAATAACTTCTCAGCTCAGAAACATAGAGTGATTCATTGAAGTGATTTATACACTTCTGTATTTATTAGAAACCTGAGGTGCTTGAGTTTCAGATTTAATGTATCCTCTGCGGGTTTCGAACTCACATGCCTTGGTTTCCCACGCCAAGGCGCTATCAGATGACCGCATTAACCATTCAGCCACTGAGGCAGTGAACTATCAAAAGAGAAAGAATATGAACAGTATTTAAAGAGAATTTCTATAATCAATATAAAAGACTCTATTTTGATTTATTCAGATGGCTTAAAAAATGAGAATCTGAATAGATTAGGCGCAGGCATTGCTTATACTGAAGATAATATCAATTTTATCTCAGATTTCTGAAATCTAGACTGTGAATCTGAAGTCTTTGATGCTGAACTATTTGCAATAGTGAAAGCTTTCAAACTCATAGAAATAAAATCTCATAAAAGAGAAAATAGTTTGAAAGAGACATGAATATTCTCTGATAGTCAAGCTGCTTTAAAAAGACTTAGAAATAGTCAGATTTATAATAATTAAATGAATCTTGAACTGATCTTAAACTCTGTTTTGAAAATTCAAAAGAGAAGAATATTAAAGCTGATAATTCATTTACACTGAGTTCCTGCTTATATAAATATTCATGATAATGAATTGACTGATTCAGCTGCAAAAAAGAGTGCAGAATTAAGCAGATTTATTCAAAAAGTTGTGTTCTGATCTTTTATAAAGAGAAAAATAAAAGAATCTTATTTAGACAAGTGAAATGAAAGCTGGCAGAAACAAAAGAAGAGTATACATTATTCAAGATTTGAAACAAAACTCAAGTGAAAATCTTGTTCAATTAAATGTAAAAAGAAAATATTCTTATCTATAATACAGCTGAAACTAGAACATAGCTATTTCAAATCTTATATACAAAGATTTGATGATAGATTTAACTCAATAGAATACTCATTCTGCAATGCAAATGAGAATTCTGAGTATATTGTAATACACTGTGCATTATATAATAGTCTCAGAGTCAGATTGAAAGAGAAGTATGATATAAATTAATTAAATATGAGATTCTTATTCTCAACTGAGACAGGAATTAAATACTTAATAGACTTTCTATCAGAAACTCAAGCAGCTATAAGAAAATGGCTAAATTCAGAATTATCTGAATATGAAGAGAAGAAAATCAATCAGATATAGTCTGTTAAAACAGCTATATACTATCTTTTAATAATTTGTTTTGTTACAGTCTCTCTTTACTTTATCTTTTTCTTTCAATTCCTTTCTATCTATCTATTTAATGTGTCTATCTTTAAGACTGTGTTCTATTTCTCTTTTCCTTTGTCATAATATTGTCAAATGATTTCAAAGTATTAGAAGATGTTAAAACACTGTAATTTGTAAACAGTTTTTGTATTCTGAGCTGGAATTTTCTGATTTTGCATATCTGAAATTGATGAATGTATAATAGTTAACTTTACAGATATAGGAAAAACTCTGAGAACTAAAATTTCTCAGGTAGATGTTATAGTCTCTGACTATATACATCTATAATTGAAGAAGAATAATAATAATAATAATGCAAAACCAGTCAATCAGAATGTGTACTCTCTATTATAAATATATCTTAAAGAACAGAAGTGTCAGATCACAGACCTTCTAGAATATAGTCTTATACAACTCTTATTAAGTACATGAGGCTTTTCAGTTCTATTCATGAAAAAGGCAGATGAAGAGTGATGAATGTGTATTAATTATCAAGCACTTAATAAGCTTATAATCAAGAATGAATATTCACTGTCACAGATTCAACAATAGTTGAATATGATTGAAAATATCTGATATCTATCAAAGATCAATCTTCTCTCTGAATACTGATAGATCTGTGTAGATGAACTGTCAGTTCTGTGAACTGTATTTAATATATAATGAGAGAAGTTCAAATTTCTGACAATGTTATTCAGTCTGATAAATGTGCTCATTATCTTTCAAATAATGATGAATACAATTCTTTATAAACAGAATGAAATCTCATATCTCATATATCTCAATGACATTCTAGTCTTTTCAAACTTGTATAATAAACATCTGAAGTCTCTTGATAAAGTGCTTATAACTCTGACAGAGTATAAGCTCTATATTAAATTAACAAAGTGTGTATTTGAAATAGAAGAGTTGAAGTTTATAGAATATATAGTGAGTAATAACTGTATATATCTCATTCTGAAGAAATTGAATATTATAGTGAATTAATCACAGCTGAGAAATATATATCATGTTACATGTATAACAGTTTCTTTAATTAATCTTATATTACTGTAGATTCATCAAAGATTTCATATAAATATCTACATCACTCTCAGATATTTTAAGAGAAATGAATATAAATCTGTACAAGAAGAAGTTTTATTCAATCATTTGAAATACTGTGTATGAAGAGACTTTTCTCACACTGAGAAAATATGTAACAACATTCTCAGTGCTTATTCAATGAGATTGTGATAAATCTTTCTACATTGAGATAAATACATCTAAATAAGCTATCAGAGATGTTCTTCTATAGATGAGTAAGAACAGTAAGCTGCACTCAGTGATATACAATGATAGAAAACTATCAGACACTGAGCTTAATTACTCAGTGTATGAAAGGAAATTGCTAGTGATTAAGCATACACTGATGTTATGAGATAGATATATTGATAACAGATATATAACAATGATAATCACAGATTATGAAAGTCTTATCTATCTATAATTAATAATAAAATCTTTCAAATACTTAGTATGTTGAATCTTGAAGTTTCAAGTGTATAATCTTCATATCAAATACTGAAAGAAATCAGATACTGTGATATCTAATGTAATCAGTTACAGATCTGATTTCATAAGTGAGAGTTCTGTGAATTAGATATAAAAGAAGTTTGTATTAAACACACTGAGAGAATGTAAGAAATCAGAATGAGTGAATACAATAATCTCTTACTTGAAGAACAGTAAGATATCAGATGATAAGTGTCTTATAAAAGTAGTAGAAGAGATACTTCTGAACTTCAAGCTGAGAAAATTGAAAAATGATATTATACTTTATCATGATCTAGAATATATGAAAGCTCTCTATCTAGAACATTCATTTAGACACAACTTGATAGCTTGTATGTACAAGGAATTCAGTCACTTAGAAAGCTCTGAACTCATGAGTGTACTCAAATCAAGAGTATACTAGTCAAGTATGACTGAGAACATTCAGACATACACTCACAAGTGTCTGAATTATCAGGTTGTGAAAGAATATAAGAAAGAATTAGAATATGTGAAAGTGCAATATCAGATAAAGTGTAAGATATAACTGTTTAAACAATGAAAGATGAATCTTATAGACATATTATCATGAATATTAAATGAAAATTGATGAATAATTACTGCTATTAATTACACTACTGACTGACCAGTTATGAAAGCAGTTTCAGAGATAATAGAGAAGATGATAGTGAAGTTTCTATATAATAAGATCTATATTAACTATGAAATGCTGTATAAGATTCTAACTGATAATGATACAAATCTTGTGAGAGAAGTAGTGAGACATTTCATGAGTCAGTTACAGATAAGACATTGTAGAATAATATCATATTATTTACAGATGAATAGAAAGATGAAACACTTAAATGAAATCTTGAGTAATATGCTGATAAAATATCTAGTGAGTAAGTCTATGAGACTATGAGATGAATATATTGAACAGATGCTATTGATCATGTGAATTTAACAGCATGCAGTCTTCAAGTGTTCATCATTCTACCTGTTATATGAATTGCATCTGTGCATCTCAGAGAATGCTTCAGAAAAGATGAGAGAGAGAATAACAGTTGCAGATACAACAGTTGCAGACACAGCAGAAACAGCAGTTATAGACACAGCAGTAGCAGTTGTGAATATAATAGTTACAGACACAGAATCAAGATTGAAAGAGATCAGTCACACATATGCAAAAGCTAATAAGTTACTTCTGAACTGAGTAATTCAATTGAAAAGAATACAAGACTCACTAGTTAAGAAATTGAGTCTTAAGATGAGAATATAAGTTCTTATATACAATGAGAGTTCTGAAAAGTTTCAATCTAGATGATTTAAACTCTATAAAATACTCAAATCACATTCTCTGAGAACTTACACATTGAAGAAATTAGAGAGATGAGTCTTACACAACTTAATAAATAATTCATAACTTATGAAAGTAAAGATATAAGATCTGAGCAGATTGTAATTATTCACAGCACTATTATCAGTATTGAAAAAGAAGAGACTTACAATTAAAAAGTCTTACAAAGTAAGAGAAATTATAGATACTTACAAATCAGATAATCTCACTTATTTCAATCTTTTCATGATTATAAGAAAAGAATGAAAAGAAATGAAGAAATCAGATGAATATCACACTTTAATAAGTAATGAGACTGTAGCTGATCATATGATAACACACTGCAGATAGCAGATACAATGCAGTAAAAAGCAGTCTTAAAGTAATAGACTTATATATAGATCAGATTACAGAAGAAAAAGAAATTCAGAGTTAAATTCAACTATTTTCATCAGTTTAATCACAGAGATAACAGAGAATGAAGCATCTGAAACATCTATGAATATATAAGATCAAGTCATCTTAACTTCTGAGAATACTCAGAGATTGAGTGAGATTAGTTTTAATAAGCTGTTCACTATAGTGATCTGAGCAGGTGAAGAGAGACAGTATAAAGTATGAGACAGAATTATAAAAGATAAAAGCTGCTGAATCTAGTCACTGAACACTGTACTATATAGAGATTGTATAAGAGTAGTGACTAGCAGATAAAGAAAAAGCATAAGAAAAGAAAAGAGATAATAAATTGATTATCAACTGTAAGAGTCAGCTATAAAAGACAAATGTTATTATACATATCTCATTCATTTTTATACATCACATGTTTAATCTATTTTCAACATTATATTATCTGAAAAATGTTAAAAATAAAAGAAATTTCAAAACTCAAGATTTGTAAGAGATTTAAGAGCTGTAAGCTGCTCTTATAATAACACTGTACATGTCTCTGATTTCTCTACTGCTCTATGTATAACATTAATGTCATTTATCACAAGATTGACTGAAATGTCAATATAGAAATGTGTATATATATATGTAGAAAAATTGAAGAAGAGCATAAGATCTGCAGAATCAGAAGTCAGAGTAGAGAGAGTGAAGATGAAAGAAATAGAAGAAGAAGAAGACACAGAATCAGATAAATGACAGCAGAAGTCACTCAGAACTGAATACTTATAATCTGATATACACACAATCTTCTCTGCAGAGAAGAAAGAGAAAGTGATAAGAGAAGCTTGAGAATGAGAGAGAGTAGTCTCAGCAGCATTATTATCTTCAATTAGAATAATCTCTGACACTGAAGTAACTAAGAATCATTATTAGTGTATAAAAATCATAAAATCAGAGATAGAAATAGTTATCAAATGAACACTCACTGATTTTAAAATTGTACATGTAATTACAACACACACAAGACTTCTCAGAAAGAGAGAGAGAGACACAGAGAAATATAGAAAGCAGAACATAGTATATGAATAACTCATTCTTATAATAATATCTTAGATAAGATGTATAAGTCTCATATCTGTGAGTGTAAAAGAGTACAATATCTACATTTCTATTTCTGAAAACACAGATATCTTTTATCTGCATCATGAAGTCAGACAATAGATACTAGAGAATAGATTAATACAGATCTATTATCTTGAAGAAATTTATCAGAGTAGATATTCTCATGATATTGAACTTTAAGTTGTAAAAAGCTTCTTAATATCTGTGAATATCATGACTTCATGCATAGTAAAACTTATAATAATTTTCTCTAAGAACAGAAAAATCAGCATCAGAAAGAAAAGATGAAAAAGAAAAAGACTTATAATTTTAATACTGTTGAAAAGAGAAATGATTCTCTGATATAAATAAACAATTATCTTATCATGAATATTTAAAATAAATATAATAATTGATGTCTGTGACTGAGCTTCAGATAGTTGTGTTATACACAGTCTTTATACAATAAATTATTCTGAGAGTCAGTAAGAAGAGTGAGAGTGTACATACTGAAAAATATAGTTCATTAAGTCTATACAACATCTTCTTGAAATGAGAAGAGCTGATAATGAAAGCAGAGATGATAAAATCAGAAGTAGTAGAAGTGAGAATTGCAGAAACAGAAGTAGCAGAAGTGAGAGAATCAGACACAGAGACAGATGTAGAAGATTGAGAGAGAGCAGCAGGAAAAGAAGTGATAGAAGAAGTAGAGAGAAATGCAGAAGACTTAGTTATATATAATATAAATAATTTCTTCATTATTATATTCTTCAAGTTCTTAATCAATGATTCAATATTGAGTTCACTATCATCAGTGAACACAGATCTGTCAATATATAAAGATTCTATATAAATAAAAACAAACATATCAGCATCTGTGTTCGTATAAAATTATGTCAGAAAATACAATCAGAAACCTGCTGAGAAGAAAAACAGTTAAGAGTGTATAAGAAGATAAAGAAGATATGTCATTCATGATAATATATTCTGATAATCATTAGAAGATAAACAAGTTCTGATTATGTTTCACAATGTGTTACACTTACTGTTAATAAACTGCCTGATATGAACACTATGATAATGCTTATTATAAGAACAGAGAGTCATTGTCAGAAATGTGTACAATGTGATAGATAGATAGATAGAAAGAGTTAAACAGAAGAAGAAGTAGAAATCTTGAATAATGATAATATTCAATGATGATGATAATGAAGAAGATGATTAGAGAATGAGAAAAGTTAGTGAATAAGAGATATAATATAGTGAAAATTTCTTTAAAGAGTGTATATGAGATACTAGCTGAATCAGAAATAGATTACAAGATTGTAAACACTAGTGACATGCTAATCCGCATGAAGCTAGAACAGATATCATGATTATATAAGTATGACTGAATCTAGTGAAGAAGAATGTAATTCAGAAGAATGTATGATTATTAGATAATAACACAGTCACTTCTGAACTTACTTATAAGTGTAAAGAGGTCATAGCAGCCACTAATTAATTTAGCATATAATATTACAATATATAAGAAGCCGGTGTACGTCTGTAATCATACACTGACTTAAGCAATCTTTGAATCACATATCTATATTTATTATAATCTGTATATTCATTAATATACTCTTTCATACACTGCTGTTTAACATGTGAGAATTCTCATTCTCTCAGCATGTTTAAACATTCTCAATTCAATGCATTATTTCATACATGCTCTACATACTGTTAAGCTCAGTATTATATATATTAGATATATTCAGTTCAAATCTTTTATCTATTATTGAGAAATATAGCTGCTTCTGTACTTAACTCATAGTAAGTTAAGCTATCATACTGTGATATATACTGTAAAGACTGTCTGTCTTATCTATTTTTTACTATTAATTACATGTTCAAGAACTGTAATAACTGCTAAGCTCTTAATTATAAATATATCTATGATATTAAATACTGTTATCTGACAGCTGCTGTAGCAGTTTATATAGACTATATATATATAATTCATCAGAGATACTATCTCTTAATATTCTTAATAATTGAATTAGTTTAACTATCTCTGAATCAGCTGTTAATTCTTTAATTACTTATAGTTATTAATTTATTCTCTATAGCTTTCAGTTCTATACTTATCACTATCAATTACTCAATTTTAATGAAATAAATATCTATTACTCTATCTACAGAGCTAAGTATTGAATTAACAAATATATATATAGATTATTAAAGACTCTATCAGTGTTTTTCACATATTATATAAGAGATGCTGTAAGACTGTTATCTATCAAAGAACTCTTATAAGAGTTATATAAGTTATTTAATGATAATATAGCTGATGTAAAGTATTTCTATAAGTATATTCAGAACTACAACTCTGTTCTGATATTTATATCTATTAAATATAAGTAGAATTTATATCTGAGTTATCTGACTACTAGCAGTCTGATATTATTTTAAATATAGAGAAAACTTTATTATCTGTAAAAACTATTAGAGTCTGAGTTAGGTAAAAATATCTATTTTATATAAATATAAATTTATAACTTACAGTTTGATATAAGTATTTTAAATAATACAGACTCTATTATATATTCTAGTATATTTAATTGAATCTATATTATATTGTTTACTGTTTATTTATTTACTTTTTTATATTCTTCTATTATATTATTATAACTGCTAATATTCTTAAGATTAATTCTTTTATTCAGTTTTATCAGTCTGTATAAGAGATACTATAGAATAGCTTTACTATATATATCAGTTTAAACTCTATTCTACAGCTGAAAGTAGGCAATGATTATCACTGTGAGAATCTATTTACTGTCTCTGAGAATGCAGTTATTATACAAAATACTTTCAGTAGAATCTATTATCTTTATATCATTCTTCTAATGCTATGACAGCTCAGTGCTGACTTGAGTCTTATATATATTAATTCTCACAGTCTGTTATATCTTTCACTGTATTATATTCTACTTTTTCCTTTCAGAGATCATAGCTGATATATTAATATAAATGTGCTTACAGATCTCTCACTCATCTGTAACAGCTCTGATAATGATGTTAATAATACTGTTAAGAATGAAGATGATAAGTGTAGTAACTGTAGTCTGACTCTGTATATATAACATATATATAATCTTTTTTAATAAGATGATGTTAATACTTCTCTTTTTCAGACTAAATGTCTATTTCAACAATATTTAATTGATATCTATATAAATATTAATCAAGTACTTCATTACAAACTCGCTTAATTTTTTGAATAAGAACCCGCTGATAGCTTCATTGAAAAGCTCTCAATTATACAAGCATTTTAACCTCATCATCAATCACATACCCCGTGTAGAGATGAAGTTATTCAGTCAAATGTGAATCAGACATTGTTTAAAACTTCTGTGTGAAATTACCTCTCATTCATCTCTATAACATCACAATCTCAGGTCAAATTGCTATACAAATTGTAAGATGAGAAGACTTAGTCATATACATTAATCTTCTTAATTTTGAAAGATTCTCAATCTGTAATTGTGAAGATATCTGAGAAGTAACTTTCATGAAAACTCTGTCTATCTTTGATGTTTCAAAACATTAACATTAAGTCTTACTCACATACTGTTCTTCTCAATCTAACTCATCTCTGATAGATAGACTGGCTGTGTGACCGTGTCTGAAACCAGGACCAGATTTTTTGATAGTCTCATTATCAATTCGACCGATCTCATTACACAGTTTTAACATTAGATAGTAGTCTCATTCTGTCTCAGTGAAACTTACTGTCTACTCTTATCACATTTTTCAAATGAGACCATGATTTTCACTTCTCAATTTAAATTATTTTTATTGCTTTAAATGACTTTAAATCTCATTTGAGCATTATTAAAAAGCATTACTTTTTAAAAAATTAAAAATAGTCTAAAAAAACCTTCAAATGTCTAAAAATAGTAACTTTATGTCAAGAATGAGACTAAATAAGATCAAATGAAATCACTTTCTCATTTTTTTCAAGTCATGATTTCATTTTAAGATCTCATATATAGTCACTTTGCATGTTTTTTTAATAACTAGTCTCAGCAGAATTCACATCAAGAAATGTATGAGATCAGATTAAATGAGATTAAACATGAAATTCATGATCTCAGTGATCAGTCTATTGACAGAAAAATACAAAAAGATATCTCAGTAATAGTATTAAGTACATAATTAATGAACATATCTGAAGTGCATTCTTTGTGAAAACTCTCTCTGTCTTTGATGTATTAAGATATCAATACTAAGTCTTACTCTCATATTATCTCTTTCAATCTTACTCATTCTCATCAGAAAACTATAAAAAGATATCTCAGCAACTGTATTCAATACATAATCAATAGATATAACAACTATAAAATTAATATATCTCAAGATCTGACTGAGTCTTTGATCCCTGCACAGTGACATATATTAAATCTAGTTTTAATATCTTAATATTCAATAGATTCTGCAAGAGATTGAAAATAACAATACTAGATTTCTATTAAATTTGAGAATGAACTCTATATTAATATAATCATTGACAAAGTCTTCTATTTTAAGATATAAATAATCAGTTTCTTTATATTTCACTGATAATATTTATATTATTATATGGAAATAGACTTATATTCTTTATAATATCAAGACTCTGAAGAGAAAAAGTCTTGATAGAGAGTATATAGTAGTATGTATTTTAGCAGTTTCTATCTCATTCTTCTGCAGCAGTTAATATAAAAAAAAGATCTTAGAAATAGTTTTTTACTTCTCTTGAAAAAGTAAGATATTTTTCTCTGAGTTTATATAATATTCTTACAAAGAATTAAAAACAGAGTTATTTTTTATTATAATTTTATATTCTTTTAAGTAAGAATTACTTTTTCAGTAATTGAAGAGCTTTCACTAATACTTAATTTCTTTTTATACTCTTTATTAACTGATTTGAGTTGCACACTTATTATGTAAGAAGAATTAAATAATTTAGAATAAAATTGAATAATTTTAATTAATTTCTCTGTAAAAAATTAACTTATTTTTTTCAGTTTTTCTCTCAAAAACTGTTATATTATCTGATTTATTATCAATTGATATTATACTTTTTCTCATTATATCTTAAGAAAGAGATTGTAAAGATTTTATTAATTTATTTTAAAAATCAATTTTAGTTTATTAGATTCTCTTTAAAAATCTAATCTAGTTACTAAACTAGTGTGAAAAAAATCAGATATTTTATACATAAAAGTCTTTTATTCTTCTTTTAAAACAGTCTGATTAACTTTTCAATGCAAAAGAGTTTAATAAATATCTTAATTAACACAGTCTAATCAAGTCAGCGTGGCTCAGTTGATAAGACTGGTAATCAAGGCCGTATATATTAGAGATGTGTGAGTTCAAATCTCACTGCTGATATCTGTCACTTCTTACTCATAAAAGCTCTCATGTAATAAGAGCTGAGTCTAATTAGTAAGGCTTGATGCAGAGTAGAACTCTCTACTGCAAGCTAAGTCACTAGTTAAGCAAGATTCTGTAAACACTTATCAGAGCTGATATAAGATATTAATATCTCACTATTCTACTATACACTTATCAAGGTTCTAATGATATAGAGCCAAGTCTAATATAGTGATTATATACTACTTAAGCAAGTCTCTAACTAGAACTGTCATTAAAGCCTAGCTCTCTCTTAAATACAGAGAATGATTTTGAAAACTATCTGACTAGCAGGTCTAGATATGTATCTAAACTCTAGACAGAGTACTCTGATAAGCTAGAGTCTGCAAGCTCACTGTCAAGCTCTAATACTGATAGAGAGAACTGCAGTTATCAAGTCTATAATTAGTCTCTAATATAGAGTGAGATTATAACAGCTGATTGATAAATCTATGAGCATTTAATAAGACTGAGATCAGCAACTGAAAGCTTAGTGTGTACATTATCAAGTGAGTGATAGCAGTCACTAACTAATATCCCTGGAAATTAGTAGCTGGCCTGAGAGGACAGATGCGGTGATTAGTTAATTATAGAGAGTTAAATGTAATTAGCTTAAGATGCATTCTGCGGGTGACTAGCGCGTGTAGTGAAAGCTAGCAGAAACAAAAGAAGAGTATACATTATTCAAGATTTGAAATAAAACTCAAGTGAAAATCTTGTTCAATTAAATATACAAAGAAAATATTCTCATTTATAATACAGCTGAAACTAGAATATAACTATTTCAAATCTTATATACAAAGATTTGATAATAGATTTAATTCAATAGAATGCTTATTCTGCAATGTAAATGAGAATTCTGAGTATATTGTAATACACTGTGTATTATACAATAGTCTCAGAGTCAGATTGAAAGACAAGTATAATTTAAATCAATTAAATATGAGATTCTTATTCTCAACTGAGATAGAAATTAAATACTTAATAGACTTTCTATCAGAAACTCAAGCAGCTATAAGAAAATAACTGAATTCAAAAATATCTGAATATGAAGAGAAGGAAATTAATCAGATATAGTCTGTGAAAACAGTTATATACTATCTTTTAATAATTTGTTTTATTACAGTCTCTCTTTATTTTACTTTACTTTTTTCTTTCTATTCTTTTCTATCTATCTATTTAATATATCTATCTTTAAGACTGTGTTCTCTTTTCTTTTATCATGATATTGTCAAATGATTTCAAAGTATCAGAAGATGTTAAAATACTGTAATTTATAAACAATTTTTATATTCTGAGCTGAAATTTGCTGATTTTGCATATCTGAAATTGATGAATGCATAATAGTTAACTTTATAGATATAGGAAAAACTCTGAGAACTAAAAGTTCTCAGGTAGATATCATAGTCTTTGACTGCATACATCTATAATTGAAGAATAATAATAATAATAACAGTCTAATCAACTTTTCATTGAGTAAGAATAATAAGTTCAAAAATACACTCAGTTAATGTAAAAAAAGATGCTTTCTTAAATGCTATTTCTGAGATTGAAATTCTGAAGAGAAGAAAGAAAGAAGAAATAGAGAAATAACAAGTTCTTAAAATATAGAAACTTGAAAAAGTAAGCAAAATTCTTGAAAAGTGATATCTAAGTAAGATGAATAAAGAAGTTCTGTTAATTCTTCATAATCAGATTAAACAACTATAGAAGATGATCAAGTTCAAACTTGAAATTGTAAATATAGTTTAAAAAACATTGAAAATTTCTAGTATAATTAGTAACTATTTATTTTACTCTTTTTTTTTTTTCTACTTCTTCTTCTTCTTCTTTAAATCAGAAGAAAGTATATGCTTAAACAGCTGAATCTGCTATCTCTAAATCTGCTGTGTCAAAACCTGCTCAAAATTCTGAGAAAACTGAGAAGAATACTACTTCTACTTCTATTCATAGAAAGGTAGAGAAAAAAATGCAAAAAGAGAAAAACTTTCAAAAATAGAAGACTTATTCTTAAAGTCTCAAATCAGAATATCTTATAGAGAAACAAGTTAAACTCAAATCTTATTTTCAGACTTAGAAATGAAATTAATCAGCAGTTCTTTTCTCAGTTAATAACTGATATTAAAGTTTAAAAATTAGTTATAGCTAGACTGGCCGCCGGGATCATGAATTTCATATTTGATCTCATTTAGTCTGGTTTCATACATTTCTTGGCGTGAATCCCGCTGGGACTGGCTATTAAAAAAACAGGTAAAGTGACTATATATCAGATTTTAAAATAGAACCATGACTTGAAAAAAATAAGAAAGTGATTTCATTTGATCTCATTTAGTCCCATTCTTGGCATAAAGTTACTATTTTTAGACATTTTAAGGTTTTTTTTAGACTATTTATAATTTTTTAAAAAGTAACACTTTTTGATAACAATTAAATAAGATTTAAAGTCATTTAAAGCAATAAAAATAATTTAAATTGAGAAGTGAAAATTATAATCTTATTTGAAAAATGTGATAAGAGTAGACAGTAAGTCTCACTGAGACAGTATAAGACTACTATTTAATGTTAAAACTGTGTAATGAGATCAGTCGAATTGGTAATGAGACTATCAAAAAATCTGGTCCTGGTCTCAGACACGGTCACACGGTCAGTCTAGTTATAGCTTTAATTAAGTTATTCTTCTTTAAAAACTTCATCATTCTAATTACAATGACTGAATTCAGTGCAGAATTTCTTATTCAGAATAAGAATCTCTGAGAATCAGTAGTAGAGTCTTTGTTAAACATAATAATTCTATCTAAGAGAGATGAAAAGTGAGATAAATTTATTCTTTATAATACTTCAGTTCAAATTTTTGACTGTGAAGAAGAAATACTACTTCTTAAAAATGAATTAGAAGAATATAACTCTATTCAACTGAGAAAAGAGCTGATATAACTAAATTCAATTAAGTTTGAATAAAGTAGAAGAAATGCCTCTGTTCTAGTATATATAAAGATACTTAAACAGTCAAAGATCTCTGAAGTAAGAGTAGTAGATTTGAAAATAAGAGTTCATGAATATAAAGACTCAAGAATGAATCTCAAAGCTTAAACACAGTGTTCAAACTGTCAAAGATACGAATACTTTGTAATCTCTTATTTTAGAGATTTAAAATGTGTATTCTATGCTAGAGATTACAAAACTACTGAGCAGAAATGTGAAACATACTTAAAAAGAGATGAAATATGTTAATATACTCTACTTAAATACTTTAATTGCAAAGAAAACCATGCATCTAGCTCAAAAGAACTGAAGAAAAGATGAAGCTCAAAGTCAATCTAGAACTGAAAAGAATAGTCAAGTCAGTAAATATATAACTACAAGCTTAAAAAGAAGAAACTCTTAACTATGTAAATCTTCAAACTCAAATTCTTCAGTAAAATGTAAACAGAATTTGAATTCTTAAACTTTTATTAAGATTAGAGAATTGAGAAATAACTCTGATAATAAACTAGATATAATGTAAGCAGTTGAGATTTCTACTTTTCAAAATAGTTAAAATTTACTATCTGATGATAGTAATTAGATTCTACTCTATCTCTACTCTCTTTTAGTATAAATATATAATACAAACAATAAAAAAAGTTTAAAAACTCTTTAAAAACTATATTTATTCAAAATAATGAAAATAGAAACTTAAATTATAATTATTCTTATCTTCAAATTGCATTTGAATAAAAAGTTAATTTTATACTACCTCAGAAACTGAATTTTAATACTAAGTAAAAATATATTATTTCTTATTTAAGCTACTACTGCTTTCTATCTCAAAAGTCTGAGATAAAGTCAAGAGTAGTAATCTATAAAAGAAAGAGATTAAGATAGTAATTTAATCTAAGATTTAATATTATATCTGACTCTGATATTCTGATGAGTGATATATAGATAAAGAGAATAAGTTTAATACTATACAGCTTATAAATATCTATAATGAAAAGTCATTGAAGAAAAATAATAATATCTGAATAATTAAAAGAGAATTTCTGAACATAACTTTATTAAGAAACTCTATAATTATAGAAGATTTCAATACATATCATTTTTAATAAAATTCAGAATATAAAAGAGCAGTAAGAGCTGATAATCTGATTAAATAAATCTTTAAGTATTTAATAAATTCAGTTAATAAGTCTGATTAATAAATATTCTTTAGAAAAAATATAAAACAGAAATCTATTGTAAATTTAATCTTTATATTATAAAATCTAAAGAAAAAAAGACTTGTAAACTGATTTATTAATTCAAATGAGACATTGAGATCAGATTATGAGATTATTCAATTTGATATTAAACTGAGTGAAAAATAAATAAGTGAAAATTCTCTTCTCTTTAATCAGTTTAACTTTGAAAAAGCTGATTGAAAAGCAGTTAAAGAAAGTATAAAACTGTTAAAATCTGAAAAGTAGAGTAAGCTATATTGAAATTCTGATCAAGATATCTCAAATGAAATACTTAAGAATAGAGTGAAGCTCATTACATCTATTATTCTAACAAGTATTAGACATAATATTTCAAAGAGAAAGTTTTCTAAGTATTTCAAATCTTGATATAATAAGAATATTATATTTAAAAGAAAATAATTAGCTACTGCTAGAAGAGATTAAAAGAATAATATAATATCTGATAAAGAGTTCAAAGCTGTCAGAAATGAATATTTTTCAGATATTAAAAGAGCTAAAACAGACTACTGAAATAAATTTATTATTATTATTATTATTATTATTATTATTCTTTCATTATACTCATATGCAAGCGGAGCTTATAATGAGTTCTTACGTGATGTTAAATACAGGTCAAGTGTTGATTATACAGGAGAAAATACAGATGTTGAGATCACATCAAGATAACAAGAATATAGAAAATACAAAGAAGTGAGAATTAAATACATGTGATAATAACTTTTCATCTCAGAAATGTAGAGTAATTTGTTGAAGTGATTTATACATCTCTGTATTTATTAGAAATCTAAGATACTTGAGTTTCAGATTTAATGTATTCTCTGCGGGTTTCGAACTCACATATCTTGATTTCTCATGTCAAGATGCTACTGAGTGACTGCATTAATCATTCAGCCACCGGGGCACTGAAATAAATTTCTTAAAGAAGTATAAGAAAAGAAAGTTTTTAAAGCTTTTAACTATACTAAAATAAGAAGTGTAGTAAAACTTTCAGTCTTAGAATATAAGTTTCAGAATGAATTATATACAGTAAATTCTTTTAAGAAATAATATTAAGCTTTTATAAGAATTCTCTTTCAAAATTCATCAGATTCAGATTCAGAGAAAGAGAATATATTACTTTATAACTATATTAATAAAAATGACTGAGAATAATCTGAGCTTATATAAGATGAATTAGAGTCAGCTATTTTCTCAAGTTCAGTTAAAACTGCTGCAGAGCCTGATTCAATCAATTACTTAATTATTTAAAATATATACTTCTATATAAAGAATGAATATTTTGAGCTCTTTTTCAATCTCTTAAAAAATAAATATTATTCTGAATGCTGAAGAGAAGTCACTGAAGTGATTCTTATAAAACTTAATAGAAAAACTTCAATTTCTAAGTTATATAAAGTAATATCTCTATTAAACTGTCTAGAAAAGATTTTAGAAAAGATAATAGCTACTTAACTATCTTTTATAAGCTCTATTAATAATTCTCTTTTATTCAGTGACTAAATGAGAGATAGAAGATAATATTCTATAATTAATATTATTCTCTCAGTTATTTATAATATTTAAATAACAAAGTATGAAGATCTGATCTTAAATATAGTTTTTATTAATATAAAAGAAGTATTTAATCATGTTTCAAAATCAAAGTTAATTCAGACTTTAAAGATGTTAAAACTATCACTTTCTCTAATAAAATGAGTTAAATGTTTTATATTTAAAAGAATTATACAACTATTCTTTGATGAAGTAAAATAAGATAAGACTGAGATAAAAATAGAAGTACTGTAAGAATCTTCAATCTCACTTATTTTATTTGTAATATACACTGCATATCTATTTAAAAATAGAGATATGAAAATAGTATAATCTTTAAGTTATATGAATGATATTGATCTAGTCTGCAGCTCAAAAATAATCACAGAGAATTTAAAAGTAATTGAAAAAGTAGTAAAGAAAATCTTTGTTAAAGTAGATATTAATTAAATTTAATTTAATATGAATAAAACTGAGTTAATTCATTTCTTTTCTAAATTCAATAAGAAAGAACTATATCTAACTCTTTTAAATAGAGAGATTAAACTCAGTTTAAATATTAAATAATTAGAAGTATGATTAAACTCTAAGTTGAATTTTAAATATTATATTTAACAAAGAACTATCAAGATAGAAAGACTATTGAATAATATAATCAGACTATTAAATACAGAGAGAGATCTATTCTTTCAGACTATGAGATAGTTATATATAGCCTGTATTATCTCAGTAGCTGATTATAAAGTTCAAGTGTAATAAAGTAATTAAGAAAATTTCACTGAACTCTTTCAAAGTCTGTAAAACAGAGCTTTGAGAAGAATTCTGAAAGCATTTAAATTATCTTCTATTAAAGTAATGAAAATTAAAGCTTCAATTCTCTCTTCTACTATTAAATTTAAAAAGATCTGTATAAACTATGCTGTGAGAGTTATAAAGATAAGCTTAAATTATATAATCAGAGAAAGAGTCTCTTCTTCACTTTCATTAATTAACTCTGAAAATGAACTAGATTAGAATAGATTTCTTGATTAAAATGAAAATAATTCTTCAAAGAAAATGTCTTCTTAACTATACAGACTATACTCACTGATTAAAAATTAATTTTCTTTCTTAAATATTGAAAAAGTTGATCATGAAAAGATATCTCTTTAAAGAGAAAACTTTGAATCTCTTATAGACTTATAAATAAGTGAACTATCTAAAGAGAAAGAATATAAATAGCATTTAAAGAGAATTTTTACAATTAATATAAAAGACTCTATTCTGATTTATTCAGATGACTCAAAAAATAAGAATTTAAATAGATTAGACACAGACATTGCTTATACTGAAGATAATATCAATTTTATCTCAGATTTCTGAATTTTAAACTGTGAATCTGAAGTCTTTAATACTAAACTATTTATATTAATGAATGCTTTCAAACTTATTGAAATAAAATCTTATAAAAGAGAAAATAGTTTGAAAGAGATATAAATATTCTTTGATAGTCAAGCTACTTTAAAAAGACTTAGAAATAGTCAGATTTATAATGATTAAATAAATCTTGAACTGATTTTAAACTCTGTTTTGAAAATTCAAAAGAGAAGAATATTAAAACTGATAATTCATCTGCACTGAGTTTCTGCTTATATGAATATTCATGATAATGAATTGACTGATTCAGCTGTAAAAAAGAGTTCAGAATTAAGCAGATTTATTCAAAAAATTATATTCTGATCTTTTATAAAGAGAAAGATAAAAGAATCTTATTTAGATAAGTGAAATAAAAGCTGATAGAAATAAAAGAAGAGTATATATTATTCAAGATTTAAAATAAAATTCAAGTGAAAATCTTGTTTAATTAAATATAAGAAGAAAATAATCTCATCTATAATTCAGTTAAAACTAGAATATGATTATTTTAAATCTTATATACAAAGATTTAATAATAGATTTAATTCAATAGAATGCTCATTCTATAATATAAATAAAAATTCAGAGTATATTATAATATATTATATATTATACAATAGTCTCAGAGTCAGATTAAAAGAGAAGTATAATTTATATTAATTAAATATGAGATTCTTATTCTTAACTGAGATAGAAATTAAATACTTAATAGACTTTCTATCAGAAACTCAAGTAGCTATAAGAAAATAACTGAATTCAGAAATATCTGAATATGAAGAGAAGAAAATTAATCAGATATAGTCTGTTAAAACAGCTATACACTATCTTTTAATAATTTGTTTTATTATAGTCTCTTTTTACTTTACTTTTTTTTTTCTATTCTTTTCTATCTATCTATTTAATATATCTATCTTTAAGACTGAGTTCTCTTTTCTTTAGTCATGATATTGTTAAATGATTTCAAAGTATCAGAAGGTGTTAAAATACTGTAATGTATAAATAGTTTTTATATTCTGTGCTGGAATTTTCTGATTTCACATATCTGAAATTGATAAATGTATAATAGTTGACTTTATAGATATAGGAAAAACTCTGAGAACTAAAAGTTCTCAGGTAGATATTATAGTCTCTGACTATATACATCTATAATTAAAGAATAATAATAATAATAAATTTATTATTATTATTATTAGTATTATTCTTTCATTATACTCATATACAAGCGGAGCTTATACTGAGTTCTTATATAATGTTAAATACAGATCAAGTATTGATTATATAGAAGAAAATACAGATGATGAGACTATATCAAGATAACAAGAATATAGAAAAATACAAAGAAGTGATAATTAAATACATGCGATAATAACTTCTCAGCTCAGAAACATAGAGCAATTCATTAAAGTAATTTGTACATCTCTGTATTTATTAGAAACCTGAGGTGCTTGAGTTCTGAATTTAATGTATTCTCTGCGGGTTTTGAACTCACATGTCTTGATTTTCCAAGCCAAGGTGCTACCAGGTGACTGCATTA
>NW_025544781.1:843805-866473 GCF_000003525.1 Blastomyces dermatitidis ER-3 | reverse complement strand
TTCAGATTCATAGTCTTGTGAATATTATCTTTATGAATTCTATCATTATTAGAGAATATTAAGCTTCTGTTTTAAGCATTTAATAAGATGTCTTATTCAGATAGTCAGACAAGTTCAAGTATAAAATTATAGTCAAGATTATTAACTTTGTATATATTAGTATCTTTATATTGATGTTCTTTAATATCTATATTTAGTTTTATCATGTAACAGATGTGAATGTCTTTTAAATCATTAAATTCTGCAAGAAGTCAGGGTTTTAATAAGATAATATACTGAAGATTATAATATCTTATAACTGACATTGTATAGTAATATAGATTACTGTTTATTATAACTTTTATATTATATATATTATTAATCACAGTAGATACAAGAATTGTATTTATTGTTATTTTCTCTTTAAATTATTATCATCTGATCTCTTCAAGCTTCTGTTTACAAATTTGAACAGAAGTTAATCTTTTCTCTGTTTTATTAGAACATTCTTATAGTTATCTTCCGAATCTTTCTTCAATACAATGTGATTAACATGAACTGCCAGTATTAATCTTTCTTTTAAATAAGAAGATACATAGACTGATCAGCAGTTGAAAGTGATATATTTTGATCAGTTGCAATTGATACACATCTCTTATTAATGTTGATTAACACCTTCTTCAGAAGTGATCTCAGAGACTTAAAAGTCTGTTCAGATAGTGAAAACTCTTACATATGTATAGACATTTCAGTTTACTTAATTCATGACATCTGCATTATCATTCTTCAGTGCAGGTGTATAAGTGACTGAGATGTAATATCTTCTATCACTATTCTGTATACTCTTGAGCTTGATTAAACAGTCATTCAATGTCTGAAGTTATATGCAGAAGTCTTTATAAGTTGAGTTTTTATCTACACTTATAAGAGTCTGTAAGTGTTTAAAAGTTAATATCTTCTTAAGCATACTAATCTTCATTCAATTCTCTCAAGATTGATCATCTGCTTGTAGAATCTTGATGTCAAAGTCAGAAATAAATGTTGTAAGAGAAGTGTTTCTCCATCAGATACTCTGTAATCAATCTGTGAAACAAGCTCTAACCCATGTGACTCACACACATATATTTAGCTTTCACTAGCTACTAGTTAGATAACAACAACAATCAACCATGTTCAACCTCTCTCACAGAATGTACGACCGCCGGATAATAACGCAGCCGCTTCCGAACACGCTTACAAATGAAAAGAGGCCCTAGCGGCCACTAATTAATTTAGATAATGTATATAAGAAGCCGGTGTATGCCTGTGATTGTACACTGACTTAAGCAACCTTTGAATCACATCTGATAGCATGTCTAAAAACTAGTGAGAAGTGCAGGCTTTTTCAGAATGTGATTACTTCATATATATAACAATTCATAGTTATCATGACAGTGTGATTTTAAAAACATCTTAAAAGATAGTGTATGAAGAAGTAATAAGTGAAAGAACATCTGATTAATACTGCTCTGCTTATTGAGAAAAAACTTCACACTCAGACAAATGTCATGTATGTGAATAAATGAGATGTGAGAAAGAAGATATGAGTGATGAATCAGATTTAAAGAAGACTACTCTTTACTTAAAAGAATAAAAAGAGAAGTAATTATTATCAGAGTTGTACAATAATAATAGAAAACAGAAATTAGAAATTATATTATGTAAGGGGCCTACGCCGATTAGATCGGTATAATATTGATGGGTCTTATATAACAAAGATAAAAACGCTAGAGAAGGAAAGAAAGAGAAAGTGCAAGAATCAGTGATCGAGGTGGATATTTATATGTGTATGTGGTGGTGTACGCGGTGGAGCTTCGGGGCGGAAGAACATATACACGTTCGTAGCGGCCGAGGATCGGCAATCGAGAATGGCCGAGGATCTGCAATCGAGAATGGCCGAGGATCTGAGCGTACGTGGAATCTGCGGAGTGTAATGGTATAGTCTATATGATTGATTGGGGTGGCGATCGAGAATGGCCGAGGATCGGAGCGTATGTAGAATCTGTGGAGTGTAACAGAATAGTCTATATGATTGATCAGGCGCAGCCCGCCACATTAGCCCCCTCTTTCCAGAAGCAGTTCCCATAGGTCAAGGGCCGCTGTTTCAGATAACGCGGAACTCGGAGTCCAGGTTGGTTGAGAAGGGATCAGATCAGTGGCAGCGCGGCGGTTCAGTGTGTAGTTTTTGATAAGGGGATATGCTGGAGGTTATGATGTCTTATGACTGGAGATTTTATCATTGCATAGTGGCTTCTCTTCAAATCATTGTTGTCCAACCTCTTCAAGCTCCTGTTTGCGAATTTGAACAGGAGCTAATCTTTTCCCTGTTTCATCGGGGCATTCTCATAGTTATCTTCTGAATCTTCCTCTAATGTAACGTGGCTGGCACGGACAGGCGCTGATCCATCCTTCGAACGCGGAGGCACTGATCTTTCTCTTGAATATGGAGGTGCCGGTCTTTCTCTTGAGTGTGGAGGCACATAGGTCGATTGGCAGTTGGAAGCAATGTGTCCTGATCGGTTACAGTTGATACACACTCCTTGTTGATGTCAATTGGCGACTTCTTCAGGAGTGATCCCAGGGACTCGGAAGCCTGTTTGAATGGCGGAAACTCTTGCTTGTGCATAGGCTTTTGAATCTATCCAGTCCATGGCATCTGCATCATGGTTGTTCTTCGGTGTGGGTGTATAAGTGGCTGGGTTATCTGTCACTGCTGGTGTATAAGTCGCTGAGTTATTTGTCAGTGCTGGTGTATAAGTTGCTGAGGTGTAATGTCTTCTGCCACTGTTCTGTATATTCTTGAGCTTGGTAAGATGGTCATCCATTGTCCGGAGCTGTGTACAGAAGCCTTCATAAGTCTGGTCTTCATCTGTGCTTACAAGGGCCTGTAAGAGTTCAAAAGTTAATGTCTTCTTGAGCATGCTAATCTTCATTTGATCCTTTCAAGATTGATTATCTGCTTCTAGAATCTTGGTGTTGAAGTCAGAGATGAATGTTGTAAGAGAAGTGTTCCTCTGTTGAGCTCTCTGTAACCAATCTAATGCTTTCTGTTGCATGGCAGTGTCTTGGAACAGGACATCAAGATGTCTTATGATGTTGTCAGGCATTCGCAATGCTGGTTCACATGCTTCCATTCATGGATGGAACTTCTGTTTCATGCAATCCTTCAATTGTCCATTGATATATCAACCTTGATTGGTTAACAAACTGATGGAATCTCCATCTACACTCAGTTTCACGAGCATTTCCATCCTCCATGATGAGTAGAGAGTGAGGTCGGAAGCATTGAAATATGCAGGAGCACCTAAGCGTTCTTTCAGCACTTTTGTATTCGATTCTGTAGGTGTTGGGATTGCATGGGTTCCTTGTTGTGATAATCATTGAATCTCTTCATATTGGCGTTGTTGAGTTGCATGCATATCTGCTATCTGTTGTTGTTGTAATTCCAACATTGCTCGGAGCCACTGTGGCACTGCGTCTATGCTCATGTTCGAGTTCGAGGGTTCCATATTATCATTAGACATGGTTGTATCGATCGTCGGATGTGTAATCGTATTCTCATACGTCTGAGTGTCAGGACTCTCAGGTCTTTCGCTGACATTCTCTTTGTAAGATCTTACTCTCTTCGTAAGATCTCATTGCGGGGCCAGGGCGACTGGCGAGCAAGCTTCTATCTGGGGACTCAGTGTCCACTTAGCTGTGTTTCTCTTTCTTTCACTGACATTCTCTTGTAAGATCTTATTCTCTTCGTAAGATCTTGTTGCAGGGCCAGGGCGACTGGTGAGCAAGCTTCTATCTGAGGACTCGGTGTCCGCTTAGCTGTGTTTCTCTTTCTTTCACTGACATTCTCTTGTAAGATCTTACTCTCTTTATAAGATCTTGTTGCAGGGCCAGGGCGACTGGCGAGCAAGCTTCTATCTGTGGACTCAGTGTCCACTTAACTGTGTTTCTCTTTCTTACGCGTCGTTACGCGTTCGGATATCTCTCAATGGATAATCATTCCTGATGAGGAGACGATGCGTGGATAATTGTTTCCTAATAAGAAGACAATGAGTGTTTTTATAGTGTAAGAGGCCTACACTGATTAGATCAGTATAATATTGATAGGTCTTATATAACAAAGATAAAAACACTAGAGAAGGAAAGAAAGAGAAAGTGCAAGAATCAGCAATCAAGGTGGATATTTATATGTGTATGTGGTGATGTATGTGGTGGAGCTTCGGGGCGGAAGAACATATACACATTCATAGCAGCCGAGGATTGGCAATTGAGAATGGCCGAGGGTCGGCAATCGAGAATGGCTGAGGATCTGCAATCAAGAATGGCCGAGGATCTGAGCGTATGTGGAATCTGCGGAGTGTAACAGTATAGTCTATATGATTGATCGGGGTGGCGATCGAGAATGGCCGAGGATCGGAGCGTATGTAGAATCTGTGGAGTGTAACGGAATAGTCTATATGATTGATCGGGCGCAGCCCGCCACATATTATAATATAATTATATAATGATATAATAATATAATGATATAATAATAGACATTGTATAATTAATCAGAAATCACTGAAATAGATATCTTCTCTAGTTAATACAAACATTCTTCTCTGCTATCTGAACTGAAAGATAGATAGAATCTCTTAGAGAGTTTACTTAAAGTAGTAAGAAAAGTAATTAAGACTGCTGAATCAGAAGTGAAACTCTGTACATGTATAAGAATTCTAAATGAGATTGAAATCTTATATACATAGTGATAGACTGAGATGAAAACTAAGCAACTATTAATATTCACTGCAGATTAAGAATTTACTATAAAGAGCTTCACTAATGCAATCATTATTATTGATAAGAATAGAGAAAATCAGATTATAGATTTGTAACAGAAGATTGAATATTTATACAGATAGATAATTACACTGAATCTGAAAATCTTATTATAATTATTTATAATCTCTTCAGAAGTATATATATCATCTGAGACTACTGCATATAATAAGAATTTAAGTATGAGATATATTAAGTTAAAAGATCTGCTGAAGTTATTAAGCTTTAATAATAACTGAAAAAATAATACTACAATCAGCTAGACTGGCCGCTGGGACCATGAATTTCATGTTTAGTTCTATTTGGTCTGGTCTCATACATTTCTTGGCGTGAATCCCGCTGGGACTGGCTATCAAAAAAACAGGTAAAGTGACTATATATGAGATCTTAAAATGGAACCATGACTTGAAAAAAATGAGAAAGTGGTCTCATTTAATTTCATTTAGTCTCATTCTTGACATAAAGTTACTATTTTTAGACATTTTAAGGTTTTTTTTAGACTATTTTTAATTTTTTTAAAAGTAACACTTTTTGATAACACTCAAATGAGATTTAAAGTCATTTAAAGCAATAAAAATAATTTAAATTGAGAAGTGGAAATCATGATCTCATTTGGAAAATGTGACAAGAGTAGACAGTAAGTTTCACTGAAACAGTATGAGACTACTATCTAATGTTAAAACTGTGTAATGAAATCAGTCAAATTGATAATGAGACTATCAAAAAATCTGGTTCTGATTTCAGACACGGTCACACGGTCAGTCTACAATCAGCTGACTAAATCAGATATAATTATATTATCAGATTAAATATGAACTTACAGATAGATAGTTAACAGAATTTTAATAAGTCTTAACATCTGCTATATTTCTATATAAAAAAGTAAAGTTATTATAAATAACTAGTAAAAAGATGAATCTCAAAGATCTGAAGTGATATTCATTCTTATAAATATGAAATAAGTTTTTCAAATCAATATCATACAACTTTGAGAAAGTGAATATATAAGATAAGTGTTATAAATACTTTACTAAGTGTAGATAAGTGAGTAATCTTATATTATATTTTATACACTTCAGCTTATACTATCTCATATTAAATGAAGAGCTTTTAACATCTTTCTATTTACAGATCTTCATTCATAATCTTACATCTAAGTTAAGAGTAGAATGAAAATGCTTAATCTTATAATCAGATATAATAAAAGAAGTATATAATATTCTTATTATACTGAAATAAGTGAGTCAATTATAATAGAAAATACTGTAATTGAGTATATCTCAGTGAAGAATAGATAATCAGACTTCTATAATACAAGCTATACATCTAAATATAATAAATCTAGATTTGAATATCATTGTTAAAGCACTGAATTCTCTGAGAAAGAGATTCTCTAAGTAAAAATCTTGATATTATGAGTATTAAGCTTACTTTAACTGCAGATGCTAAAATCATGATATAAAGAATTACACACAGTGTGTATAATTAAGAGAAACAAGAGAGTTAAAAAACTAGCAGAATCAGTGAGCTCAGAGACACTCACTGATATTTTATAAAAAGTCTTTAAAGTGAAAAAGATACTCATGTTAGATGATTCTCTGAATTCTATAAATATTAAGAGAAAGCAGACTTCTGAATAGAATGTAGATAAGAATGAAGAAGCAGATACTTATTTCAATATCTTAAGATCTGAAATATTAATATATAGAGAATACTTGAGTAAGAATTAAAAGATAACTATAAAAGTGTTAGTGAACACAGAAGCTTCTATACAATATATTAATAATTATATAATTCAAAGACTAAAAGAGATTCACTGAGTAAAGAATCTCTGATATATAAGATTATCTAATAACTGATATTTAGTATTATCTGTAAGAGTAAGAGTTCTCTTATACTTTGAAGAATGATCTTACTATATTTGAGTATGAGAGCTGCAGAATGTGAAATACAATCTTATTCTCAGACTTAATTAATTTCAAAGATTCAATCTGCAGATTCAATGATGTACATGTTATATATAGTTAACTGATAGAAAGATAATAATTCATATAATTCTATTAACTGATATGAGAAGAACATTTCATATCTCTGATATAGAAGAGTTAAATCTGCTTATATATTAATAAATAAAGAGAATAATTCACAAGATCTTATCTGAAAGTATTCTGTATGTCATACAGAATCTGAAAGCAGAGAAAATCAAGATAAAGAATATATAGAAGAATAAGTGTATGAAGAAACTTCTGAAGAAGTATGAAAAGATCTTCTGAACAGATCTTTCATCAGAATTACTGCTAGAACAAGGATTTATATATGAGATTAATACAGAAAATGTGAAATCAGTTAATTAAAATGCATAGTCTCTGTCACAAACATATCTTGAAGAATAGAAGTATCAGATCATAGATCTTTTAGAATATAATCTCATACAATTCTCATCAAGTATGTGAGACTTCTTAGTTCTATTTATGAAAAAGACAGATAAAGAGTGACAGATGTGTATTAATTATCAAGTACTTAATAAGCTTATAATCAAGAACAGATACTAATTATCACAGATTCAACAACAGTTGAATACAGTCAGAAATACTTAATATCTATCAAAGATTAATCTTCTCTCAGAATATTGACAGATCTGTATAGATGAACTATTAATACTGTGAATCATATTTAATATATAATGAGAGAAGTTTAAATTTCTGATAATATTATTCAGTCTGATAAATACACTTATTATCTTTTAAATAATGATGAATATAATTCTTTATAAACAGAATAAAATCATATATCTTGTATATCTGAATAACATTCTAGTCTTCTTAAACTTATATAGTAAATATCTGAAGTATTTTAATAAAGTACTTATAACTCTGACAGAGTATAAGCTCTATATTAAATCAATCAAGTATGTGATTGAAATGAAAGAGTTAAAGTTTATAAGATATATGATGAGTGATGACTGTATACATCTCATTCTGAAGAAATTAAATATTATAGTGAATTGACTGTAACTGAGAAATGTATATTATATACAATAATTTCTTAAATTAATCTCATACTACTGTAGATTTATTAAAGATTTTGCATGAATATCTATATCACTCTCAGATCTCTTAAGAGAAACAGATACAAATCTGCAAAAGAAGAAGTTTTATTCAATTATCTGAAATATTATATACAAAGAGATCTTTCTCACACTGAGAGAATGTATTATAATATTCTCAGTGCTTATTCAATCAGATTGTAATAAACCTTTCTACATTAAAACAGATATATTTAAATAAGCTATCAAAGAGACTCTTCTACAGATGAGTAAGAATGACAAGCTGCACTCAGTAATGTATAATGATAGAAAACTATCAGATATTAAACTTAATTACTCAGTGTATGAAAAGAAATTGTTAGCAATTAAACATACACTGATATTATGAGATAGATATATTAACATCAGATATATAGTAACTGTAATCATAGATTATAAAAGCCTCATCTATCTATAATCAATAATAAAACTCTTTAAACACTTAGCGCATTAAATCTCAGAGTTTTAAGTGTATAATCTTCATATCAAATACTGAAAGAGATCAGATACTGTGATATCTGATGTAATTAGTTATAGATCTGATTTCATAAGTGAGAGTTCTGTGAACTAGATATAAGAGAAGTTTATATTAAATATACTGAGAAGATACAAGAAATCAGAATAAGTGAATACAATGATCTCTTACTTAAAGAATAGTAGGATATCAGATAATAAGTATTTTATAAAAGTAGTGAAAGAGATGCTTCTAAACTTCAAGCTGAAGAAATTGTAAAATGATGTTATACTTTACTGTAATCTAGAATATGTGAAAGCTCTCTATCTAGAACTTTTATTTAGATATGACTTAATAAGTTGAATGCATAAGAAATTCAGTCACTTAGAAAGCTCTAAACTTATAAGTATACTTAAATCAAGAGTATACTGATCAAGCATGACTGAGAACATTCAGACATATGCTTACAAGTGTCTGAATTGTCAGATTGTGAAGAGATCTAAGAGAGAATTAGAATATGAGAAAGTACAATATTAGATGAAATGTATAATACAATCATTTGAATGATGAGAAGTGAATCTCATAGATATACTACTGCAAATATCAAATGAAAATTATTAAATAATCACTGCTATTGACTACACTACTGACTAACTAGTTGTAAAAGCAGTTTTAGAGATAATAGAGAAGATAGTAATGAAGTTTCTACACAATGAGATCTATATCAACTATGAAATGCTGTGTGAGATTCTAACTGATAATAGTATGAATCTTATAAAAGAAGTAGTAAGATATTTTATAAGTCAGTTATAAACAAGACATTGTAGAACAACATTATATCATCTATAGATAAATGAGAAGATGAAACACTTGAATGAAATTCTGAGTAACATGCTAATGAAATATCTAGTGAGTAAGTCTATAAGATTATAAGATGAATATCTCAGTTAGATACTATTAGTCATGCAAATTCAGCAGCATGCAGTCTTCAAGCATTCATCATTCTATCTGTTATATGAATTGCATCCGCGCATCCTGAAGAATGCTTTGAAAAAGATAAGAAAGAAAATAGTGATTGTGAACACAGTAGAAATAACAGTTGTAGATACAACAGTTACAGACACAGCAGTTATAAACATAGAATTAAGATTGAAAGAGATCAGTCACATACATGTAAAAGCTAATGAGTTACTTCTGAACTGAGCAATTCAATTAAAAAGAATATGAGACTCACTAGTTAAGAAATCAAGTCTTAAAATGAGAATGTGAGTTCTTATATATAATGAGAGTTCTGAGAAGTTTCAATCTAGATAATTTGAGTTATATAAAATACTCAAAATACATTCTCTGAGAACATACACATTGAAAGAACTAGAGAGATGAGTTTTATATAACTTAATAAATATTTCATATAAGAGCTTAGTAGATTATAATCATCTACAGTACTATCATCAGTATTAAAAAAGAAAAGACTTACAAAGTTACAACTGAAAAGTCTCATGAAGTAAGAGAAATTATGAATACTTATAAATCAGATAATCTCACTTATTCTGATCTTTTCATACTTATAAGAAAAGAATGAGAAGAAATAAAGAAATTAGATAAATATTATACTTTAATAAGTGATAAGACTGTAGTCAGTTGTATAATAACACACTGCAGATAGCAGATATAATACAGTAAAAAGCAGTCTCAGAGTAGCAGACTTATATATAAGTCAGATTACAGAAGAAAAAGAAATTCAGAGTTGAATTCAACTATTTATATCAGTTCAATTATAAAGATAACAGAGAATAAAACATCTGAAACATTCACAGATATATGAAATCAAGTTATCTTAATCTCTGAAGACACTCAGAGATTAGATAAGATTAGACTGATTATATAACTATATCTGAGATCAGAATTAAACTTTACAGTTATTATATTATCTAAAAGTATTACTTCTGATTATGATTTGTATTCATCACATTGATTTCAAATCACATTATTTCAAATATTAAAGATCTCAGATTTACTTTTCAAATAAAAATCTAGTCTCAGATAAAGAATATATTTGAATTCTTAGTTACATTTTCATTCTGATCTCATTATTGAGAATGATATTAAATAAGACTATGAAATCATTTCTCACTTACATAATATCATAACATAGTGCTTATTTATTGAAAATTTAATAGAGAGTATTATTAAATATCATTACTTTTCTGAATATAGATTATAATTCATATAATTTTAATTATAAAAAAAATATAAAATACAAAAAAAAATAAAAAACAAAAAATAAAATAAAAACAATAAAAAATCACAATGAAAAAAAAAGAGAAAGAAAAAAAAAAGAAAAGAAAAAGAAAAAAATAAGAAAAAAAAATAAAAAAAAATCACAGAGCTATAGTATTTTCAAAATACTCACTTTTTAAAGTTTTTATAATGTTCATTATTAACTATATATCTCTCACAGTGAGAATAATATAGCTGTGATAAGTTATTATCTTAATATTATCTAATAAATAATCAGTATATATCTGTATAAATGTGAATATTTAGAAAATATACACTTAAAAAGTGTGATCAGAATGAACTCTGCTATCACTTGAATAACATTAAGAGTAGAATACTGAAATCAATGATTTCTCTCATTGATTTCATGAATAAGACATATAAAGATAATCTTGAGAAATATAAGATTCTCTGACTTCTGATAAAAACAGATCTCACAGAGAGACTTTATTTTCATAATATTACTAACTGAGTATTATTAAAAAGTGTTACTTTCATACAATGCACATGTACTTACTATAATGATTCACTCTCTGTATATATAACTGAGAGTTGCAGCTTTTTCACACTGTATAACTAGACTGGCCGCTGAGATCATGAATTTCACATTTGATCTCATTTGATCTAGTCTTATACATTTCTTAACGTGAGTCTCATCAGAACCAAGCCTCAAAAAATCTGAAAATGAATCATTTCTGAGAGAAATAATGTGAAAAATAACCAGATTTAATTCAAGAACAGTGAAATGAGAGTAATTTCTCAGAATAAACTGTGAAAGATAATCATTCTTTCAAAATCAGAATAAGACTGAAACTTTAGATTAAATTCAGTCTCATTCAGTTCATTCAGTGATTGCTTATATAATCAGAATTTGATAATAATTATTGATAATACTCATGAAATAATTAAATACATTCTTGTGTAAGTTTATTCTTCACTTTCTTATGAAAACTATACTTCTCTAATATACTATGATCAGAGGTATTAAACTATCTGATAATTTCATGTTTTACAATCATGAGTTTCTTAATTATTTCTTCTTATAATTGTCTCTGATGATAGTGATAAATATCTCAGTTTAAGTTAAACTTTCACTTCATTCTCATCTCTATCAATGAAATTGTCAGAATATTATATATCATCAGTGTAATAGTTGAATATATACTCTTAACAATTTTTTATACCCCGGTGGCCGAATGGTTAATGCGGCCACCTGGTAGCACCTTGGCGTGGGAAACCAAGGTGTGTGGGTTCGAAACCCGCAGGGGATACATTAAATCCGGAACTCAAGCACCTCAGGTTTCTAATAAATACAGAGGTGTACAAATCGCTTCAATAAAATCGCTCTATGTTCCTGGGCTGGGAAGTTATTATCGCATGTATCTAATTGTCACTCCTTTGTATTTCCTATGTTCTTGTTATCTTGGCGTGGTCTCAACACCTGTATTTCCTCCTGTATAACCAACACTTGACCTGTATTTAACATCACGCAAGGACTCATCATAAGCTCCGCTTGCATATGAGTATAATGGAAGAATAATAATAATAATAATAATAACAATTTTTTATAACTTTAGAATTGATTTAGTATGTAAATTTATTAGATTATCTTAAAGATAGCAGTTAAATTCAGTTTTATAAGTATATAGTTTTATCTGATTTTCAGTTATAATCAATGTATGCAAGTTCTGTTTCAAAGTTAGTATTATAGTTCTATATAATATAAAGTGTTATTAAAGATTATTACTTACTAGAGAACTGTATTTCACTGTCTTTATATCTCTAACATCTGCTTATTTAAATCTCTGATAGTTGATATTATAGTAGTTTCAGACTAATTTAATATACAAGTCTTATTTCTTCTCTATTCAATTTTAAGAAGTGTAGATATTAACTTAATAGAAGAGATCTAGTAGAGCTGCTATAATTAGACTGGCCGTCAGAACTATGAATTTCACATTTAATCTCATTTGATCTGATCTCATACATTTCTTGGCGTGAATCCCGCTGAGACTGACTATCATAAAAACAGGTAAAGTGACTATATATCAGATCTTAAAATAAAACCATGACTTGAAAAAAATGAGAAAGTGATCTCATTTGATCTCATTTAGTCTCATTCTTGGCATAAAGTTACTATTTTTAGACATTTTAAAGTTTTTTTTAGACTATTTTTAATTTTTTAAAAAGTAACACTTTTTGATAACACTCAAATGAGATTTAAAGTCATTTAAAGCAATAAAAATAATTTAAATTGAGAAGTGGAAATCATGGTCTCATTTGAAAAATGTGACAAGAGTAGACAGTAAGTCTCACTGAAACAGTATGAGACTACTATCTAATGTTAAAACTGTGTAATGGGATCAGTCGAATTGATAATGAGACTATCAAAAAATCTGGTCCTGGTCTCAGACACAGTCACACGGTCAGTCTAGCTATAATATAGTACTCTGTAAAAGATTGTTTAGTTTTACTGTAATAATACACTAGTTTATGTCTTATAGTAATAATAGCCTGTACTATAATATCATCTCAGACTGAATTTCTTTTTGAGTGATTTAACTGCTTCTCAAGTGTGATTCAAAGGTTGCTTAAGCCAGTGTATAATTACAGGCGTACGCCGGCTTCTTATATTGTAATCTGGTACGCTAAATTAATTAGTGTACACTATGGCCTCTTTACACTCATACATGTACACTGGTAGTTCGGAAGTGACTGTGTTATTATCTGACAGTCATACATTCTTCCAAATCACATTCTCTCTCACCAGATTCAGTCACACTCATGTGATCATGTTGTACACCCTAGCTTCATGCAGATTAGCTCATCACTAGCATTTCACAATTATATGATCTATTCCTGATTCAGCTAGTGTTCTGTATACACTCTTACAAAGAAACTTTCACTATATTACATCACTCATTCACTAACTTTTCTCATTCTTCAATTATCTTCTTCATTTCATCATCATTGAACATCATTATCATTCAAGATTTCTATCTCTTCTTCTGTTCAACTCTTTCTATCTGTTCATCTATTACATTATATGTGTTTCTGACAATAACTCTCTGTTCTTATAACAAGCATCATTGTAGTACTCATACCGGGCAGTTCATTAGCAGTAAGTATAACATGTTGTGAAATGTGATCAGAACTTGTTTATCTTCTAATGATTGCCAGAATGACATATTATCATGAATAATACATCTTCTTCATCTTCTTATACATCTCTGATCATTTCCTTCTCAGCAGGTTTCTGATCATGTTTTCTAGCACAATTTTGCATGGACACAGATGCTGATATATTTGTTTTTATTCACATAGAATCTTCATACATTGACAGATTCACATTCACTGATGATAGTGAACTCAGTGTTGAATCATTGATTGAGAACTTGAAGAACATGATAATGAAGAAATTGCTTATGTCATGTGTGACTGAGTCTTCTGTATTTCTTTCTACTCTCTCTGTTTCTTTCTCTGTTACTCTCTCTCAATCTTCTACACTTGTCTCTGTGTCTGATTCCTCTCTTACTACCTCTGTTTCTGCAATTCTCACTTCTACTACTTCTGGTTTTACTGTCTCTGCTTTCATTATCAGCTCTTCTCATTTCAAGAAGATATTGTATAGACTTAATGAATCATCTCTCTCAGTGTGTACACTTCTGTTCTTCTTATCAACTCTCAGAATGATTTATTACACAAAGACTGTATATAACACAACTATCTAGAGCTCAGTTACAGACACTGATTATTACATTTATTTTAAATATTCATGATGAGATAATTATTTATTTATATCAGAGAATTACTCTCTCTCTTAACAGTATTAAAATTATAAATCTTTTTCTTTTTCATCTTTTCTTTCTGACACTGACTCTTCTGTTCTTAGGAAAAATTGTTATGAGTTTTACTGTGTATGAAGTCATAGTATTCACAGACATTAAGAAGCTTTTCATAACTGTAAAGTTCAATATTGTGAAGACATTCACTCTGATAAATTTCTTCAAGATAATAGATCTATATCAGCCTATTCTCTGATATCTGTCATCTGACTTCATAGTGCAGGTAAAAGATATCTGTGTTTTCAGAAACAGAAACATGAATATTATACTCTTTTACACTCATAGATGTGAGACTCATACACCTTGTCTGAGATGTTATTGTAAAAATGAGCTGTTCATACACTGTATTCTGCTTTCTGCATTTCTCTATATTTCTCTCTCTCTTTCTGAGAAGCCTCATATGTATTGTAATTGCACATACAATTCTAAGGTCAGTGAGTGTTCATTTGATAATTATTATCTCTGTTTTTGCAGTTTTATACACTAATAATAGTTCTTAGTTACTTCAGTGCCAGAGGCCATTTTAATTGAAGATGATAACATCATTAAGACTACTCTCTCTCACTCTTAAGCTTCTTCTGTCACTTCTTCTCTCTCTTCTACAGAGAAGGTCATGTGCACACTGAGTTGTAAGTGTTCAGTCTCAGATGACTCTTATTATTTATTCAGTTCTGCATCTCTCTCTTCTATTTCTTCTGTCTTCATCTTCTCTGTTCTGACTTCTGGTTCTGCAAGTTCTGTGCTCTTCTTCAATTTCTCTACACATACATGTACACATTTCTATATTGGTATTTCAGCCAATCTTGCAATAAATGACATTAATGTCATATGCAGAGTGATAGAGAAATCAGAGACATGTACAGCATTGTTACAAGAGCAGCTTGCAGCTTTTAAATCTCTTACAGATCTCAAGTTTTGAGATTTCTTTTATTTTTGATGTTTTTCAGATGGCATAGTGTTGGAAATAGATTAATGTGTGATATATGAAAATAAATAAGATGTGTATAATAATATTTATCTTTTACAGTCAACTCTTACAGTTAATAATCAATTCATTATCTCTTTTCTTTTCTTACACTTTTTCTTTATCTGCTAGTCACTACTCTTACATAATCTCTATATAATACAGCATTTAGTGACTAGGTTTAGCAGCTTTCATCTTTTATGATTCTATCTCATGCATTATACTGTCTCTCTTCACTCACTTAGATCACTACAGTGAACAGCTCATCAAAACTAATCTCATCTGATCTCTGAGTGTCTTCAGAAGTTAAGATGACTTGGTCTCATATATCTATAGATGTTTCAGATAGTTTGTCCTCTGTGATCTCTGTGATTGAACTGATGTAAACAGTCAAATTCAACTCTGAATTCCTTTTTCTTCTACAATCTAACTCACATGCAAGTCTGCTGCTCTGAGATCATTCTTTATCACATTGCACTCACTGACTACAGTGCATTATTATACAACCAGCTACAGTCTCATCACTTATTAAAGTGTGATGTTCACCTGATTTCTTCATTTCTTCTCATTCTTTTCTTATAATTATGAAAAGATCAGAATAAGTGAGATCATCTGATTCATAAGCATCTATGATTTCTCTTACTTTGTAAGACTTTTCAATTGTAAGTCTCTTCTTTTTCAATACTGATGATAGTGCTATAGATAATCATAATCTGCTTGAGTCTTATATCTTTATTTTCACAAGTTATGAATCATTTATTAAGTTGTATAAGATCTGTCTCTCTGGTTCTTTCAATGTGTACATTCTCAGAGAATGTGATTTGAGTATTTTATATGACTCAAATCACCTAGATTGAAACTTCTCAGAACTCTCATTATGTACAAGAACTCACATTCTTATCTTGAGACTCAATTTCTTAACTAGTGAGTCTCATATTCTTTTTAATTGAATTGCTCAGTTCAGGAGTAACTTGTTAGCTTTTGTGTGTATATAACTGATCTCTTTCAATCTTGATTCTGTGTCTGTGACTGTTGTGTCTGCAACTGCTACTACTGCATTCATAACTGCTTTTTCTGCTGTGTCTGTGACTGTTGCATCCGCAACTGCTGTTCTCTTCTTCATCTTTTTCAAAGCATTCTTCAGAATGCGCGGATGCAATTCATACAACAGGTAGAATGATGAACACTTGAAGACTGCATGCTGTTGAATCCGCATGGTCAATAGCACCTGCCTGAGATATTCATTCCATAGTCTTGTAGGCTTGCTCACTAGATATTTTGTCAGCATGTTGCTCAAGATTCCATTCAAGCATTTCATCTTCTCATTCATCCGCGGATGATATAATGTTATTCTATGATGTCTTGTCTGTAACTGGCTCATGAAATGCCTCATCACTTCTTCTATAAGATTTGCACTGTTATCAGTTAGAATCTCATGTGATATTTCATAGTTGACATAGATCTCATCATGTAGAAACTTCATCATCATCTTCTCTATCATCTCTGAAACTGCTTTCACAACTGGCCAGTCAGTAGTGTAATCAATAGCAGTGATTATTCATTGATTTCCATTTAACATTTATAATAATATATCTATGAGATCTATCTCTCATTGTTTGAATAATTATATCATACACATTATCTGATATTGTACTTTCTCACATTCTAATTCTTTCTTAGATTCTTTCATGATCTTGCAGTTCAGGCACTTATGAGTGTATATCTGAATATTCTCAGCTATGCTTAGTCAGTATACTCTTAATTTGAGTACATTTATAAGTTCAGAGCTTTCTAAGTGACTGAATTCCTTGTGCATATGAGTCACTAAGTCATGTCTAAATAGAGGTTCTAGATAGGGAGCTTCTATGTATTCTAGATCATAGTAAAGTATAACATCATTTTTCAATTTCCTCAGCTTGAAGTTTGAAAGCATCTCTTCTACTACTTTCACAAGATACTTGTTATTCAACATCTTGTCATTCTTCAAGTGAGAGATCATGACATTCACTCATTCTGATTTCTTGCATTCTCTCAGTATATTTAATGTGAACATCTCTTATGCCTGATTTGCAGAACTCTCATTCATGAAATTGAGTCTATAACTGATTGTATCAGGCATCACTGTGTCTGATCTCTTTCAGTATTTGATATGAAGATTGTATACCTGAAACTCTGAGATTCAATGTACTAAGCATTTGAAAGATTTTATCATTAATTATAGATAGACAAGGCTTTCATGATTCATGATCACTGTTATCATATGTCTGTTATTAATATATCTATTTCATAACACCAGCATGTGCTTAATTGCTAGCAATTCCTTTTCATACACTGAGTAATTGAGCTCAGCACTCAATAGTTTTCTATCATTATATATCATCAGATGCAGCTTGCCATTCTTACTCATCTGTAGAAGAGTATCTTCAATAGCTCATTCAGATATGTCTGTCTCAATGTAGAAAGGTTTATTATAATCTGATTAAATAAGCACTGAGAATATTATGATATGTTCTCTCAGTGTGAGAAAAGCCTCTTTGCATGCAGCATTTCAGATGATTGAATGAAACTTCTTCTTTTACAAATTTACATTCATTTCTCTTAAGAGATCTGAGAGTGATACAGATATTCATATGAAATTCTTGATAAATCTGCAGTAGTATGAGATCAACTCAAGAAACTGTTGTATATAATGTACATTTCTCAGTCACAGCTAATTCACTATGACATTCAATTTCTTCAGAATGAGGTGTATACAGTCATCACTCACTATATATTCTATAAACTTTAACTCTTTCATTTCAAACACACACTTGATTAATTTAATATAGAGCTTATACTCTGTCAGAGTTGTAAGCACTTTATCAAGATACTTCAGATATTCATTATATGAGTTTGAAAAGACTAGAATGTCATTAAGATATATAAGACATGAGGTTTCATTCTGTTTATAAAGGATTGTATTCATCATCATTTAAAAGATAGCAGATGCATTTGTCAGACTGAATGACATTACTAGAAATTCAAACTTTTCTCATTGCATATTAAATATGATTCACAGAACTGACAGTTCATCTACACAGATCTGCCAGTATTCTGAGAGAAGATCAATCTTTGATAGATATTAAGTGTTTTCAATCATATTCAACTGTTATTGAATTCATGACAGTGAATATTCATTCTTGATTATAAGCTTATTAAGTACTCAATAATCAATGCACATTCATCACTCTTCACCTGTCTTTTTCATGAATAGAACTGAAAAGCCTCACATGCTTAATGAGAGTTGTATAAGATCATGTTCTAGAAGATCTGTGATCTGACACTTCTATTCTTCAAGATGTGTTTGTGACAGAGAGTATGCATTCTGATTGACTGGTTTTGCATTCTCTGTGTCAATCTCATATACAAATCCTCATTCTAGCAGCAATTCTGATGAAAGATCTGTTCAGAAGACCTTCTCATACTTCTTCAGAAGCTTCTTCATATGCTTGTTCTTCTGCATATTCTTTATCTTGATTTCCTTCACTTCCAAGTCCTGTATGACATACAGAATACTTTCAGATAAGGTCTTACAAATCATTCTCTTTACTTGTTAATGTGTAAGCAGATTTAATCCTTCTATATCAGAAATGTGAAATGTTCTTCTCATATCAGTTGATAGAATTGTATGAATCATTTTCTTCCTATTGATCAACTGTATATGATATGTACATCATTGAATCTGCAAATTGAATCTTTGAAACCAATTAAGTCTGAGAATAAGATTGTATTCCACATTCTGCAGCTCTCACACTCAAATATAGCAAGATTATTCTCTGAAGTGCAAGGGAACTCTTACTTTTACAGGTGATATCAAATATCAGTTATCAGATAATCTTATGTATTGAGAATTCTTCACTCAGTGAATTTCTTTCAATCTTCAGATTATATGATTATTAATATATTGCATAGAAGCTTCTGTGTCTGCTAACACTTTTGCAGCCATCTCTCAATTCTTACTCAAGTGCCCCTTGTACATTAACATTTCAGGTCTTAAGACATTGAGATGAGTATTCACTTCCTCATCTGCACCTCAGTCAGAAGCCTGCTTTCTCTTTATATTCACAGGATTCAGAGAGTCATCTAATGCAGACATCTCTTTCACTTTAAAGACTTTTCATAGAATATCAGCAAGTGTCTTCAAGCTCACTGATTCTGCTAGTTTTTTGACTCTCTTGCTTCTCTTGACTGTGCACACTGAGTGCAATCTTTTATATCATGATTTTAGTATCTGTAGTTGAAGCAAGCTCAATGCTCACAATATCAAGATTTTCACCCAGAGAATTTCTTTTTTGAGAGATTCAGTGCTTTAGTGATGATATTCAGATCTAGATTCATCACATCTGAGTGTGTGACTTGTGTTGTAGAAGTCTGATTATTCATTCTCTGCTGAGACATACTCAATTACAGTATTTTCTGTCATAATTGACTTGCTTATTTTCATATAATGAGAATATTGTATGCTTCTTTCACTGTGTCTGATTATAAGGTTAAGCATTTTCATTTCACTCTCAACTTAAGTGTAAGATCATGAATGAAGATCTGTAAACAGAAAGATGTTAAAAGCTCTTCATTCAATGTGAGATAGTGTAAACTGAAGTGTGTGAAGTATGATATAAGATCACTCACTTATCTACACTCAGTAAAGTATTCATAACACTTATCTCACATATTCACTTTCTCAAAGTTGTGTAAGATTCATTTGAAAAACTCATTTCATATTTATAAGAATGAATATCACTCTGAGTCTGTGAGATTCATCTTTTCATCAGTTATTTATAATGACTTTGCTTTTCTGTGTAGAAACATAGCAGATCTTAAGACTTGTTAAAATTCTGTTAACTGTCTGTCTATGAGTTCATGTTTAATTCAATAATATAATTGCATCTGACTTAGCTAGCTGATTGCAGCATCATTTTTTCAGTTATTATTAAAGCTTAATGACTTCAGCAGATCTCTTAGCTTGATGTATTTCATGCTCAGATTCTCATTCTGTGCAGTGATCTCTGATAATGTGTACACTTCTGAAGAGATTATAAATAATCATGATAAGATCTTCAGATTTAGCATAGTCATCTATCTGTGTAAATGTTTGATCTCTCACTGCAGATCTAAGATCTGGTTTTCTCTATTCTTATTAATGATGATGATTGCATGAGTGAAGCTCTTCATAGTAAATACTTGATCTACAGTAAATATCAATTATTGTTTGACTTCTGCCTCAGCCTGCCACTGTGTACACAAGGACTCAATCTCATTTAGAATCCTTGTACATATACAGAGCTTCAATTTCAGTTCAGTGATTTTAATCACTTTTCTTACTACTTTGAGTAAATTCTCTGAGAGGTTCTGCATATCTTTCAGTTTAGATAGCAGAGAAGAGTGTTATTTATATTAGCTAGAGAAGATATTCATTTCAGTGATTTCTTATTAATTGTATAATGTCTATCATTATATTACTGTATTATTATATTGTTATATCACTCTATCACTATATTATTATATGATTTCTATTATCATTGTACAACTTCAGTGATGATCATCTCTTTCTTTTTATTCTTCTTTTGAGTAGAAAGCAGACTTCTTTGAATCTGATTCACTGCTTTCATTCTCTTTCTCACATCTTATCTGTTCACATACATGGCATTCACCTGAGCATGGAGTTTTTCCTCAACAAGTGAAGCAGTATCAATCAGATGCTCTTTCACTCATCACTCTTTATATGCTATCTTTTGAGATGTTCTAGAACCACTCTGGCATGATAACTATGAATTACTTCATAGATAGAATTATCATACTCTGAAGAAGCCTGTGCTTCTCACCAGTTTTTAGACATGCTATCAGATGTGATTCAAAGATTGCTTAAGTCAGCATACAATTACAGGTGTACACCGGCTTCTTATATTGTAATCTTGTATGCTAAATTAATTAGTGTACACTATGACCCCTTTACACTCGTACGCGTACGCTAGTAGTTCGGAAGCGGCCGCGTTATTATCCGACGGTCATACGTTCTTCCGAACCACACAAGATAAGTAAATAAACTGTTATATACTCATCAGACTGACTACAGTAGTGATGTATAAGTGATTAAGACTATCTTTATTATTTTATAAAACTGAAACAGTAAATCAATCATATATTTCAACTGAGTTTACTTCATATCAGAAAGTTTTAATATCTGAATCTTTTCTCAATCAGAGTGTTACACTTAATAATTAATTATCTGATATAATTGAAGAGTCTGAATAATTATCTTATATATTAAACTTCACTGTATTCTAATATTCTATATCATATTCAGTGATATGACTGATTTATTTATTTATTAAATATTATGAAATCATTGTTATTATTTAGAGAAGATATAAATCATATTAATAATATTTCAAATCTATGATATTTAAATTATTAGTCAATCTATTTAAAATTAATAGTAGTCTTATTAAAAAGTATTATTAAAAAGCAATATTAAAAAGTGTTATTAAAAAATATTATCTTTTATAAAGTGAATGTAAAAGTTACTTGAGTAATCACTTTCATCTCATTCTTATTTCAAGAATCAGTCATCTCATTATTCTTTATCTTGATATTAAGATTCTTTATCAGTGTTTATATTACAAGTTGAATTATATGAGTAATATAGAGAATATAATCTTATTTATCATTTCAGAAATGCAAAGTTAATTTTTACTTTAAACTATTTATTATAGTGTAGTTATTCACAGTATTATCAGTTATAATTATAAGAAGACTGAGACTAATATTTCAATAGTTATTTTTAATCACAGTTATTAATATCTCTACTATATAATTCTCAGTATGACTACTGATCAATGATTCAAATTTAATTAATATCTCTTAATAAGTTCAGTTCTCATTAATATAATAACATATAACTCTTATAAATGTAAGATTGTTTATACTAGTTTATACATTCACTGTAAGAGATACTCTTCAATGATTCTTCAACTCTGATTCTAGATATTATATATTAACTTTGTAGTGTATCTTAAGATTGAACTGCAGACAGAATTGATATACAATATGAAGATTTAAATTAAGTATTTAAAGAAGTGTTCAGAATTCAGAATTTTCAATTAATTGAAGAGAAAGATTCAGAGATATATATATATAAAGTAATTATTCATGAAAGTTATCAGAT
>NW_025544781.1:839259-843705 GCF_000003525.1 Blastomyces dermatitidis ER-3 | reverse complement strand
TACTGATATATAATCATTTTCACATAATTTTCTTCAAATTAGAAAGTTAGTATTATTAAAAATTATTATCTGATAGAGTAACTTATCAGCTTAGTAGTAATTTTCTGATTATCTTTCTTTTATTATCTATATTCTGATAACTTCAGATGTCAGAAAATTTCTTCAGAATTATGATCAGTTTAAAATAAATGTTTTAAAACAAAGTTACAGTAATTATAGCAGAGAGATGACTCTTCAGTAATCTGTAATATAATCTATTAATAATTGTTTCATAGTTTATCTCAGTATTTGTATTGAGTTTTCTATAAATTTTATGATCTGAAATCAGATGTGAAGAATGAAGTGATTATTTATTATAATTGAAAGAGAGTATTCTGTGTTGAATTGTAAATAATATAAACTTTGTAATTTATAGTGATTTCTTAAAGAGTTTATGAATCTTCAATAGAAGTAAAAGAAGTAAAAGAAGTAAATTCAGAAGATATGATAATAATTTAAGAAAGATAATAATTTATTTTCAATAACTGATCACTGATGTGTATAAGAAGAATTAATATAAGAGAAAATAATCTTCTTTCTTAGCTTAGTTATAATTTTAATACTAACTCAGATTGAATATTATCAATATATAAAAGTAAATAAATAATCTTGATTAATCTCTATCATATTTCTTGAAATATATTAATAGTATAAAAGAGAGTGTTATCAAATTATATTATCAGATAATATCATTAAAAATATATTAATATTGTAAATATCAATATTGAAAAAATGTTGATACTTATACATTATAGTGACATGATACTTAAATATATGTATATATATTATTTCTAATATTGATAATTGATTACAACTTATACAATAATTTTTGAAAACTTAAAATTAATTTCAATTATTAACTAATAGTTACAAACTTATAATTAACTAATATAAAAAGAAAAAAACTTTTTCTACTTATTATCTTTCTTCTCTTTCTCATTCTTCTTATCATTATTTATAATCTACTTCTCATTCTCATTCTTCTTCTTCTTCTTCTCATCTGAGATAATAATTATCTCAAAATCTCTCTTTACTGTCTTTTCAGAGAAGAGTTCTCACTGCTCTCTCTCAGTCAGATTAATCTGTATCTCAAAATCCTGCATTTTCTGATCTGCTATCTCAGATTTCATCTCAGCAGCAAGCAGATTGACATGCTTAGAGAGCAGAGCTGTCTTCTTAATATTCTGAATCATGAAGTGTATTTAAGATCTGAACAAGGTCTCAATTCTCTTCTTCTCTATCAGCTTCTACTAATTAATTAGAGAATAGAAGTATTATCAAAAATTATTATCTTTTAATAAAAAACTGATCAGTTTTGACTTCTTTATCTCTTACTTTAATATCTTCTCAATCTTCTTCTATCACTGCTTATTTATAGTAATACTCTTCTTCTCTCTCTCTCTCTTCATCTTAATCTTAAATTATTCTCAGAACTTCTTCTGATTTTATCACTACTGTATAAGACTCTTTACTATCTTCTTTTTCAATCTATTAAAGACAGTGTTATCTGTATTATTTCTATACTTAGTTCAGTCTAAATCTATCAGAAGTGTTACTTAAAATTGTTATTATTTTACTCTCTTACAGAGTCTCTTTAAGATATTATAATATATCTTATAATCTGTCTCTCTGTACTTAAACATCTTCTTCTTCTCTCTCTTTAATCTGTGTCAGCACTCACGCATCTTGATAGTTCACAGAACCGCAGAATATTTAAAGAGAGATAATATGATTAATTTTAATAAGTATTGAGAGAAGATAAAGACAGAGAAGACAGCTAGTAATGATATAATAATAATAATAATAGTGATGATGATAATGATAATAATAATAATAATGATGATAATAATGATAATAATGATAATAATGATAATAATGATGATGATGATAATGAAAGATAGAGTGCATCGGAATATATTATTAACTTATCAAATATAAAGAGATAAAGAAACTATTAACAGCTTTCAGAGATGTACAGAAACAGCTACAGTGTTGCATAGTAATATTATCTTTATTCAATACATGTACTATTAATATTCTTTATATGCATTTATCATATAATCTATATTAGAGATACATGCAGATAACAGATCTTTGTTACTAGAGAGAATGATTACAGTGATTCTCTGTTTTTATATTATAAAGATAAGTTATTCTTATTTCTTTCTTCTCTCTTTTCTCTTCTTCTTCAACTTATCACTAAGTTCAAGCTGATATGAAAACTATTAAAACACTCTTAGAAACTCTCAAATCAAAGAGTATAGACTAATCAAATTTTAAATACAGATGAATTAAATTACATTTAATAATACTAATTATTCATCTCTCTCTTAATAAAACAATAGTTGCATCTTTTCTCTCTCTCTCAAATGAAACATGACCTGTGAAAAGCAAGTACTATATCAGATCATAATGATTAACACAGTCTCAGTATGCAGAACTCTATATACACAGTATATACTGAACTGAAAGACTGTATAAATTGTAAACTGACAGCAGTATTTCAGAAAGAGCTGTACAGTGTGAAAAAGCTATAACTCTCAGTTATATACACAGAGAGTGAATTACTGCAGTAAGTGTATATATATTGTATAAAAGTAATGCTTTTTAATAACACTCAGTCTCTGATATTATAAAAATAGAGTCTCTCTATGAGATCTGTTTTTATCAGAAGTCAGAGAATCTTATATTTCTCAAGACTATCTTTACATATCTTGTCTGTGAAATTGATGAGAGAAATCATTGATTTCAGCATTCTATTCTTGATATTATTCAAGTGACAGCAGAGTTCATTCTGATCACACTTTTTAAGTGTATATTTTCTAATTATTTACATTTATACAGATATATACTGATTATTTATTAGATAATATTAAGATAATAACTCATCATAACTGTGTTACTTTCACTGTGAGAGATACACAGTTAATAATAAATATTATAAAGACTCTGAGAAATAAGTATTTTAAAGATGCTACAGCTCTGTGATCTTGATTTTTTTTATTTTTATTTTTTATTTTTTTCTTTTTCTTTTATTTTTTTTCTTTCTTTTTTTTATTGTGATTTTTTCTTGTTTTTATTTTGTTTTTTATTTCTTATTTTTTTTTTTTATATTTTATATTTTTTTTATAATTAAAATTATATGAATTATAATCTGTATTCTAAAAAGTAATAATATTTAATATCACTTTCTGTTAAATTTTTAATAAATGAGTACTATATTATGATATTATGTAAGTGAGAAATGATTTTATAGTCTCATTTAATATCATTCTCAATAATAAGATTGGAATGAAAATATGACTAAGAATTTAAATATATTCTTTATCTGAAACTAGATTTTTATTTGAAAAGTGAATCTGAGATCTTTAATATTTGAAATAATATGATTTGAGATCAATGTAATGAATATAAATTATAATTAGAAGTAATGCTTTTAGATAACATGATAACTGTAAAGTTTGATCCTGGTCTCAGACACGGTCACACAGTCAGTCTAAGAGAGAGTAAAGACAGAGAAGATAACTAGCAATGATATAATAATAATAATAATAATGATAATAATAACGATGAAAGAAAAAGTGTATCAGAATATATTATTAACTTATCAAATATAAAGAGATAAAGAAACTATTAACAGCTTTCAGAGATGTATAGAAATAGCTATAGTATTGCATAGCAATATTATCTTTATTCAATATATACACTATTGATATTCTTTATATGCATTTATTATATAATCTATATCAGAGATATATGCAGAAAACAGATCTTTAATACTAGAGAGAATAATTACAGTAATTCTCTGTTTTTATATTATAAAGATAAGTTATTCTTATTTCTTTCTTCTCTCTTTTCTCTTCTTCTTCAATTCATCACTAAGTTCAAGCTGGTATGAAAACTATTAAAATACTCTTAGAAATTCTCAAATTGAAGAGTATAGACTAATTAAATTTTAAATACAGATGAATTAAATTATATTTAATAATACTAATTATTCATTTCTTTCTTAATAAAACAATAGTTGTGTCTTTTCTCTTCTCTCTCAAATGAAACATGATCTGTGAAAAGTAAGTATTATATCAGACTATAATAATTAATACAGTCTCAGTATACAGAGCTGTATATACACAGTATATACTGAACTGAGAGACTGTGTGAGTTACAAACTGATAGCAGTATCTCAGAGAGAGCTGTGCAGTGTGAAAAAGCTACAACTCTCAGTTATATATACAGAGAGTGAATCACTGCAGTAAGCATATATATATTATATGAAAATAATACTTTTTAATAACACTCAATCTCTGATATAATGAAAATAGAGTCCTCTTTATAAGATCTGGTTTTTATCAGAAGTCAGAGAATTTTATATTCTTAAGATTATGCTTCACATGTCTTATCTATGAA
>NW_025544781.1:835541-839151 GCF_000003525.1 Blastomyces dermatitidis ER-3 | reverse complement strand
CTGTTGAATACATGATTAATAGTGAATATTATAAAGACTCTGAGAAGTAAGTATTTTAAGAGTACTACAGCTCTGTAATCTTGATTTTTTTATTTTTATTTTTTATTTTTTTCTTTTTCTTTTATTTTTTTTTTTTCTCTATTTTTTTTATTGTGATTTTTTCTTATTTTTATTTTGTTTTTTATTTTTTATTTTTTTTTATCTTTTATATTTTTTTTATAATTAAAATTATATGAATTATAATCTGTATTCAGAAAAGTAATAATATTTAGTAATACTCTCTATTAAATTTTCAATAAATGAGCACTATGTTATGATATTATATAAGTGAGAAATGATTTTATAATCTCATTTAATGTTATTCTCAATAATGAGATCAGAATGAAAATATAATTAAGAATTTAAATATATTCTTTATCTAAGACTAGATTTTTATTTGAAAAGTGAATCTGAGATCTTTAATATTTAAAATAACATGATTTGAGATCAATGTGATGAATATAAATCATAATCAGAAGTAATACTTTTAGACAATGTAATAACTGTAAAGTTTGATTCTGGTCTCAGACACGGTTACACGGTCAGTCTAGTCTCAGTGAATATTAATTTAATTTTCTTAATCTTGTTTAATACTTATCATGAAGACTTCTGATCAGTTACAGATGTCTTAAAGCTTTATTACTATATTATCAGTGATCTAAATTAAACTGCAGAGATTCAGTATGAACTGTGTAATCTCTAGAATATTCAACACTGTTATATAATATCTATATATAAGAAAGAACAGACTTATATCTGTTAAAATCATATCTCAGTTATTGATGATGACTTCAGTATATAGAAGAAGATTATATCAGTCATCTTATAAATAATTATAGAACTTATAATGATAATTCTTCATTATCTGAATTATTCACTCTGATACATCATCAGTCTCAGAGTGTTAGACAGTTAATAAATAATATATAATCTTAAGAACTTGACAGATTCTTGTTCAGAGAGTACTTATAAATTGACAGTCTTAATCTAATACTATAGATCTTAGTAATTCATACATCTGATAGAATGAACTCTGTAGAAAGACTTCAGTAACTTATTCAGTATCTATTTTATTACATGATTTCAATATTACATCTTTACTCAATCAGTCAATAATGATCAGAATGTTCTTATAATTCTTACTCTTAGAGAGATTAATAGTGAAGTTAATTATCACATCTCATCAGATTCTATCAGAGATATTGAGTAGTTTTAGTAGATTCTTTCTATAGTTCTTTTATAAGATGATAGAGAAATAACAGTTACAGTTTCAGACAAAGCATTTAATACTGTTTAATATCTTCAGTTAATAGAATTCTTGAGAGATTATTCAGTACAGTTGTTTACAACTCAGATGTTCAGTCATACATGAATCATGCATTTCTTGCATTATTCAGATATGTAAGAGTTCAGAGTAAGAGACTCAGTATTATTTACAGAATCACAGAGTGTTATTATTATCAATTAATTATTCTGAGATGTCAGTTCTTATATGTAATTCTGAAAGAAATCAGAATGCTTCTTAATATACTACTTCAGTGAGCACTTGAAGAAGTTCATCAGCTTGAGCTGTTATATATTACAATTTATTCAGTGTTAGTTCAGAGAAAGTTGAGATATCAGTGACAGTTCATAGAGAGAATGTTCTAATTAGAGAAATATGTATAGTGCTATAAGTAATCTTATCATGATTAACTAGTATCTTCAGATTCAAGAGCTGATGTTCTCAGTTTATTCAGTAAGTATCTGATATATCAGATAGTATATCTTACTCTCATTGTAAGAGAGCATCTATTATCAAGTTCTGACTATCAGAATAATAGTATATTATAAAATAAAAGTGACTCAAGAACTTAGATTATTACATCTGTTATTCAGTAAGTTTACAGATAATTATAAAGTACTTGAGATTCTTATAATATATGATTATTTCAAATTTGAAGACACTTCAGAGTTCAGAGTCTCATTCTTTCAGACAGTATATAATTGTGAGAAGTTTCTTATCATAGATTTCATAATTGCATTCAGCAGAACTCAGTTTCTTAGATATGAAGATGTATGATTATAAGACATCTTTATTATTATATTATAATATAGCTTCTTTTATAACATAGTCAGAGAAATTAACTTCAACAACTGTCTTATAATTCAGATTAAATATTATCAGTAGAGAGATATTAATAAACATCTTCTTCATCTGTATAAATGCAGCTTCAGTGTTCACTGATTACTGAAATACTAAGTTCTTTTTAATAAGTTCTATGAGTGATCTTATAATATCTGAGAAGTTTCATATAAATCACTGATAGAAGTTAGTAAATTCAATGAAGCTTTGTACATTCTTCACAGTACATGAAGCTTTTCATTCAAGAATGATAAAGATCTTCTTAGAATTCATTTGAATTCTCTTATCAGCTTCTATGATAAAACCTAGATACTTTGTACTCTTAACTTCAAAATTATATTTGTCAATGTCTATTGATAGTTCTGTTTCTTATAATTATTATAATACTCTTTACATGTGTTCTTAATATTCTTTTCTGAACTCATCAGTGAAGATGAGAATGTTATCAAGATAAGTAAATATGAATTTATCAAGAAAATCTCAGAGTGCTCAGTTAATATACTTCTGAAATATGCTGAGAATGTTATTCAGTCTGAAGAGTGTAACTACTCATTCAAAGAGATTATATTGTATTTAAAATACTGTAAGTCACTCATCTTCTTCAGTGATATAAATCTTATAAAACATAGCAATGATATCTAGCTTTGTAAATCATTGAGCTTGTTCAATACAAGCTAGAATTTTATTAATAAGAGATAAAGAATAGTGATCTTTCTTTACAAACAGAATAGAAGCTGCAGCAGAAGAGTTACTAATATATATGAATTCTTTATTCAGCAGATTATTAAGTGTCTTTTAAAGAAGAAAAAGTTCATCTTGAGACATGTTATAAAGAAGGCCTCATGATAATTCAGAGTCTTTATTATTCTTCTTTTTTAACTTGATACTATAATTCACTTCTAAACCTTATAAGAGAGGTAGATTTGTAGTACTATTATCTTATCAGAAGATATCTAGATATTTATAATATTATTAAGAGAGTTTTGTATAAGAATCTGTTATTGTAACATGAGATAACTTTTCTAGAGTCTTTTTAATATCAGTCAGACTGTCAGAGTAGATTGCTACATAATTCTACTATCAGTAATCTTGTCAGTAATTCTATCAGTAACTTCTTTTTCAGAGCATTTTATAAGCATTGACAGCGATCTGTGTCAGGTTCATAGTCTTGTGAATATCATTCTCATGAATTCTATCATTATTAGAGAATATTAAGCTTCTATTTTAAACATTTAATAACATGCCTTGTTCAGATAGTCAGACAAGTTCTAACATAAAATTATAATCAAGATTATCAACTTCATATACATAGACATCTTCATGTTGATATTCTCTAACATCTATGTTTAGCTTCATTATGTAATGAGTGTAAATGTCTTTTGAACCATCAAATTCTGTGAGAAGTCAGGGTTTTGATAGAGAGATACACTGAAGATTATAATATCT
>NW_025544781.1:834142-835441 GCF_000003525.1 Blastomyces dermatitidis ER-3 | reverse complement strand
TTCTATCATCTGACCTCTTCAAGCTTCTGTTTGCAAATTTGAACAGAAGCTAATCTTTTCCTTGTTTCATCAGAATGTTCTCATAGTTATCTTAAATCTTTTTTCAGTGCAATCTGATTAATATAAACTGTCAGTATTAATTTTCTTTTGAATGAGAAGATATATAGACTGATTAGTAGTTGAAAGTAATATAATCTAATCAGTTACAATTGATGCATACTTTTTATTAATATCAATCAGTGACTTCTTCAGAAGCAATCTCAGAGACTCAGAAATTTATTTAAGTGTTAAAGACTCTTGTTTATATATAGATATTTAAGTTCACTCAATTCATGATATCTGCATTGTCATTCTTCAGTGCAGATGTATGAGTAGCTGAGATGTAATATCTGCTATCACTGTTTTATATACTCTTGAGCTTGATCAGACAGTCATTCAACATTCAAAGTTATATGCAGAAGTCTTTATAAGTTGAGTCTTCATCTACACTTATAAGAGCTTATAAGAGTTTGAAAGTTAATATCTTCTTAAGCATACTAATCTTCATTTAATTCTTTTAAGATTGATCATCTGCTTCTAGAATCTTGATATTGAAATCAGAGATGAATGTTATAAGAGAAGTGTTTCTCTGTCAGATACTTTGTAATCAATCTAATACTTTCTATTACATGACAGTGTCTTGAAACAGAATTTCAAGATATTTGATGATATTGTCAGATATTTGCAACACTGATTTACATGCTTTTATTCATGAATGAAACTTCTGTTTCACACAATTCTTTAATTATTCATTGATATATCAATCTTGATTAATTAATAAACTGATGACATCTTCATCTACACTTAGTTTTGTAAGCATTTTCAACCTTTATGATAAGTAGAGAGTGAGATCAGAAGTATTAAAATATACAGACGTATTTAAGCATTCTTTCAGCACTTGTATTGTATTCAATTCTATCAGTGTTGAAATTGTCTGTGCAGAGATTTCTTGTTAAGATAATCATTGAATCTCTTCATATTAATGTTATTAATAGACTGGCCGCTGAGATCATGAATTTCACGTTTGATCTCATTTGATCTGGTTTCATACATTTCTTGGCGTGAATCCCGCTGGGACTGGCTATCAAAAAAACATGTAAAGTGACTATATATCAGATCTTAAAATGAAATCATGACTTGAAAAAAATGAGAAAGTGATCTCATTTAATCTCATTTAGTCTCATTCTTGGCATAAAGTTACTATTTTTAGACATTTTAAGGTTTTTTTTAGACTATTTTTAATTTTTAAAAAGTAACGCT
>NW_025544781.1:830284-833630 GCF_000003525.1 Blastomyces dermatitidis ER-3 | reverse complement strand
TCATTTTAATTAAAAAAAAATTAAATTAAAAATATAAAAAAATAAAAAATAAACACAAGAAAAAATCTCACAAAAAAAAAAAGAGAAAGAAAAAAAGAAGAGAAAGAAAAAAAGAGAAAGAAAGAGAAAGAAAAAAAAATAAAAGAAAAAGAAAAAAATAAAAAATAAAAATAAAAAAAAATCAAGATTGCAAAACTGCAGCATTCTTAAAATACTTACTTCTCAGAGTCTTTATAATGTTTATTATCAATTATATATCTCTTATAGTGAGAGTAACATGACTGTGATGAATTATTATCTTAATATTATTTAATAAATAATCAGTATATATCTATATAAATGTGAATAATTAGAAAATATACACTTAAAAAGTGTGATCAGAGTGAACTCTGCTGCCACTTAAATAATATCAAGAATAGAATGCTGAAATCAATGATTTCTCTTATTAATTTCACAGATAAGATGTGTGAAGATAATCTTGAGAAATATAAGATTCTCTGACTTCTGATAGAAATGAATCTTATGAAGAGACTCTATTTTCATTATATCAGAGACTGAGTATTATTAAAAAGTATTACTTCAATACACATGTACTTACTGCAGTGATTCATTCTCTGTATATATAACTGAGAGTTATGACTTTCTCATGCTGTATAACTCTCTCTGAGATGCTGCTGCTGATTTACAATTCATGCAGTCTTTCAGTTCAGCACACACTGTGTATATACAGCTCTGTGTGCTGAGACTGTGTTGATTATTATAATCTGATGTGATACTTGCTTTTCACAGGCTATGTTTCATTTAATTGAGAGGGAGAAAGAATGCAACTGCTGTTTTATTTAAAGAGAAATAAATAATTAAATCTATAGAAGATAATTTGATTTCTTCTATATTTGAAATTTGATTAGTCTATACTCTTTAATTTAAGAGTTTCTGAGAGTGTTTTAATAGTTTTCATATCAGCTTGAAATTAGTGATTGATTGAAGAAGAGAAATGAGAGAAGAAAGAAATGAGAATAACTTATTTTTATAATATGAAAATAAAGAATTGCTGTAATCATTTATTCTAGTAATAAAAATCTGTTTTCTGCATGTATCTCTGATACAGATTATATAATAACTGTATATAAAGAATATTAACAGTGTATATATTAAATGAAGATGATATTACTATGTAACACTGTAGCTGTTTCTATATATTACTGAAAGCTGTTAATATTTTCTTTAAGTCTCTTTATATTTGATAAGTTAGTAATATATTTCAATGCACTTTCTCTTTTATTATCATTATTATTATTATTATTATTATTATTATTATTACTATCATTATTATCATTATTATTATTATTATTATTATTATTATTATTATTATATTATTTCTGACTGTCTCTTCTGTCTTTATCTCTCTTCAATACTCACTGAAATTAATTATATCATCTCTCTTCAAATATTCTGCGGTTCTGCAGATCATCAAGATGTGTGAGTACTATCACAGATTGAAGAGAGAGAAGAAGAAGAGGTTTAAGTAAGAAGAGACAGATTATAAGACATGTTATAATGTCTTAAAGAGACTCTGTAAGAGAGTAGAATAATAATGATTTTAAGTAACACTTCTGATAGATTTAGACTGAACTAAGTATAGAAATAATGCAGATGACACTGTCTGTGAGAGATTGAAGAAGAAAATAGTGAAGAGTCTCATACAGTAGCAGTGAAATCAGAAGAAGTTCTGAGAATGATTTGAGATCAAAGATAAAGAGAGAGAGAGAGAAGAAGAGTATTATTATAAATAAGTAACAGTAGAAGAAGATTGAGAGAGTGTTGAAATAAGAGATAAAGAAGTTAAAACTAATAAGTTTTTTATTTATTAAGAGATAATAATTTTTGATAATACTTCTATTCTTTAATTGATTAGTAGAAGCTGATAGAGAAGAAGAGAATTGAGACCTTGTGCAGATCTTGAATATACTTCATGATTCAGAATATTAAGAAGACAGCTCTACTCTCTAAGTATATCAATCTACTTACTACTGAGATGAAACCTGAGACAGTAGATCAGAAAATGCAGGATTTTGAGATACAGATTAATCTGACTAAGAGAGAGCAGTGAGAACCCTTCTCTGAGAAGACAGTGAAGAGAGATTTTAAGATAATTATCATCTCAGATAAGAAGAAGAAGAAGAAGAAGAAGAAGAATAAGAAGTAAATTATAAAGAATAATAAGAAGAGTGAGAAAGAGTAGAAAGATAATGAATAGAAAAAGTTTTTTTCTTTTTATATTAGTTAGTTATAAGTTCATAATTATTAATAATTAAAATTAATTTTAAGTTTTTAAAAATTATTGTACAAGTTGTAATCAAGTCAGGAATAATATATATATATATCTATATTTAACTATTATAATTCATAAATTGCTATAATGTATAAGTATCAACATTTTTTCAACATTAATATTCACAATATTAATATATTTTTAATGATATTATCTGATAATGTAACTTAGTAATACTCTCTTTCACAATATTAATATATTTCAAGAAATATAACAGAGATTAATCAAGATTGTTTATTTACTTTTATACATTGATAATATTCAACCTGAGTTAGTACTAAAATTATAACTAAGCTAAGAAACAAGATTATTTTCTCTTATATTAATTCTTCTTACACACATCAGTGATCAGGTATTGAAAATAAATTATTATCTTTCTTAAATTATTATTATATCTTCTGAATTCACTTCTTTCACTTCTTTTACTTCTATTGAAGATTTATAAACTCTTTAAGAAATCACTGTAAATTACAAAGTCTATATTATTTATAATTTAATACAGAATACTCTCTTTCAATTATAATGAATAATCACTTCATTCTTCATATCTGATTTCAGATTATGAAATTTATAAAAAACTCAATATAAACACTGAGATGAACTATAAAATAATTATTAACAGATTATATTATAGATTATTAAAGAGTCATTTCTCTGCTATAATCACTTATAACTTCATTCAGAAATATTCATTATAAACTGATTATAATTCTGAAGAAACTTTCTGACATCTGAAGGCATTAAAATATAGATAAATAAAAGAAAAATAATCACAAAATTACTACTGAGCTGGATAAGTTACTCTATCAGATAATGATTTTTTAATAACACTAACTTTTCTAAATTTGAAGAAAATTATGTGAAAAATGAGTATATATCCAGTACTCTTGAGTTCTATAACCTCTTATCTTGATAACTTCTGTGAATAATTACCTTTGTATATATATATCTCTGGAATCCTTTCTCTTTTAAACCAATTGGAAAATTCTGGAAATCTGGAATAATTCTTTTAAA
>NW_025544781.1:633347-830184 GCF_000003525.1 Blastomyces dermatitidis ER-3 | reverse complement strand
TAGTATAAATAATCTTACATTTATAAGAGTTATATATTATTATATAAGAGAGAACTGAACTTATTAAGAGATATTAATTGAATTTAACTCATTGATTAGTAGTTATACTGAGAATTATATAGTAGAGATATTAATGACTGTGATTAAAAATAACTATTGAAATATTAGTCTCAGTCTTCTTATAATTATAACTGATAATACTGTGAATAACTACATTATAATAAAGAGTTTAAAGTAAAAATTGACTTTATATTTCTAAAATAATAAACAAGGTCATATTCTCTGCATTACTTATATGATTCAACTTATGATATAAACACTGATAAAGAATCTTAATATTAAGATGAAAAATAATGAGATGACTGATTCTTAAGAGGAGAATGAGATGAAAGTAATTACTTAAGTAACTTTTATATTCACTTTATAAAAGATAATATTTTTTAATAACACTTTTTAATATTGTTTTTTAATAACACTTTTTAATAATACTACTATTAATTTTGAATAGATTGACTAATAATTTAAATATCACAGATTTGAAATATTACTAATATAATTTATATCTTCTCTAAATAACAACAATGATTCTATAATATTTAATAAATAAATAAATCAGTCACATCACTGAATATGATATAGAATATTAGAATACAGTGAAGTTCAATATATAAGATAACTATTCAGACTCTTTGATTATATCAGATAATTGATTATTAAGTATAATACTCTGATTAGAAAAAGATTCAGATATTGAAACTTTCTAATATAAAGTAAACTCAGTTGAAATATGTAATTGATTTACTGTTTCAGTTTTATAAAATAACAAAGACAGTCTCAATCACTTGTATATTAATACTGCAGTCAGTCTGATAAGTGTATAATAGTTTATTTACTTATCTTAAGAAGCAGTTAAATTACTTAAAAAGAAATTCAGTCTGAAATAATGTTATAGTGCAGGCTATTATTACTATAAGAAATAAACTAGTATATTACTACAGTAAAACTGAATAATCTTTTATAGAGTACTATACTATAGCAGCTCTATTAGATCTCTCTTATTAAGTTAATATCTACACTTCTCAAGATTGAATAGAGAAGAAATGAGACTTATATATTAAATTAATCTGAGACTACTACAATGTTAACTATCAGAGATTTGAATGAGTAGATATTTAAGATGTGAAGATAGTGAAATATAATTCTCTAGTAAGTAATAATCTTTGATAATATTTCATATTATATAGAACTATAATACTAACTTTGAAACAGAACTTATATACATTGATTATAACTGAAAATCAGATAAAACTATATACTTATAAAACTGAATTTAACTGTTATCTTTAAGATAATCTGATGAATTTACATGCTAAATTAATTCTAGAGTTATAAAAAATTATTAAGAGTATATATTCAACTATTACACTGATAATATATGATATTCTGATAATTTCATTGACAGAGATGAGAATGAAGTGAAAGTTCAACTCAAGTTAAGATATTTATTACTATTATCAGAGACAATTATAAGAAGAAATAATTAAAAAACTCATAATTGTAAAATATGAAATTATCAGACAGTTTAATATCTCTGATCACAGTATATCAGAGAAGTGTAGTTTTCATAAGAAAGTGAAGAATAAACTTACACAAGAATATATTTAATTATTTTATAAGTGTTATTAATAATTGTTATCAAATTCTGATTATATAAATAATCACTGAATGAACTGAATGAGACTGATTTTAATCTTCAGTCTCAGTCTCATTCTGATTTTGAAAGAATGATTATCTTTCACAGTTTATTCTGAGAAATTACTCTCATTTCACTGTTCTTGAATTAAATCTGGTTATTTTTCACATTATTTCTCTCAGAAATGATTCATTTTTAGATTTTTTTAAGACTTAGTTCTGATGAGACTCATATCAAGAAATGTATGAGACCAGATCAAATGAAATCAAATGTGAAATTCATGATTCCGCCGGCCAGTCTAGTTCTGATCTCAGACACGGTCACACGGTCAGTTTAGTTATTAAGTTGCATGCATATCAGCTATTTATTATTATTGTAATTTCAACATTACTCAGAGTCACTGTGATACTGCATCTTTACTCATATTTAAGAGTTCTCTCATGTTATTAATAGACATAGCTATATTATTCATCAGATGTGTGATAACTGTGAAATCAGAAGAAGTGTAATTGTATAAATATCTTATATATCTGTGTCAGAACTCTCAGATCTTTCACTGACATTCTCTTTATAAGATCTTATTCTCTTATAAGATCTTATTACAAGGCCAGAGTGACTGATAAGTAAGCTTCTATTTAGAGACTTAGTGTTTACTTAACTGATTATTCATTTCTCTATTTCTTACACATTATTACAGACTTGAATATCTCAGTGAGTAATTATTTCTAATAAGAAGACAATAAATGTTTTTCAAGTGTAAAAGATCTACACTAAATAGATCAGTATAATATATAGATGTGATTCAAAGATTGCTTAAGTTAGTGTACGATTACAGGCGTACGCCGGCTTCTTATATATTGTAATATTGTACACTAAATTAATTAGTGGCCGCTATGACCTTCTTTACACTTATAAGCTAGTAGTTCGGAAGCGGCTGTGTTATTATTCAACAGTCATACATTCTTCTGAAACCACATTCTTTCCCACCAGATTCAGTCACGCTCACATGACCATGTCATACATTCTAGCTTTATGTGAATTAACTTGTCACTAGCATTTTACAATTGTGTGATCTATTTCTGATTCAGCTAGCATTCTGCATACACTCTCACAAAGAAACTTCCACTATATTACATCACTCATTCACTAACTTTTTTCATTCTTCAATCATCTTCTTTATCATTATCATCATTAAATATCACTATCTCATTCAAGATTTCTATTTCTTCTTCTATTCAACTCTTTTCATCTGTTCATCTATCACATTGTACACATTTCTGGCAATGATCTCTTATTCTTATAACAAGCATCATCATAGTGCTCATACTAAGCAGTTTATTAGCAGTAAGTGTAACATATTATGAAACATGATCAGAACTTATTTATCTTCTAATAATCATCAGAATATATTATTATAAATAACACACTCTCTTCATCTTCTTATACATTCTCAACTATTTTTCTTCTCAGTGAGTTTCTGATCATATTTTCTGACATGATTTTGCATGAACACAGATGCTGATATATTGTTTTTATTCATGTAAAATCTTCATATATTGACAGATTCACATCTACTGATGATAGTAAACTCAATATTGAATCATTGATCAAGAACTTGAAGAATGTAATAATGAAGAAATTACTTATATTATGTATGACTGAGTCTTCTATATTCTTCTCTGTCTCTTCTGCTGCTTCTTTCTCTGCTGCTTTCTCTTAATCTTCTACACTTATCTCTATGTCTGATTCTCTCACTTCTGCTACTTCTGTTCCTGTGATTCTCACTTCTATCACTTCTGGTTTTATCATCTCTGCTTTTATTATCAGCTCTCCTCATTTCAAGAAGATGTTGTATAAGCTTAATAAATCATATTTCTCAGTGTATACACTCTCATCCTTCTTATTAATTCTCAGAATAACTGATTATATAAAGACTGTATATAACATGACTATCTGAAGCTCAGTTACAAACACTCATTATTATATTCATTTTAAATATTTATAATGAGATAATTATTTATTCATATCAGAGAATCACTCTCTTCTTCAACAGTATCAAGATTATAAGTCTTTTTCTTTTTCATCTTTTTCTTTCTGACACTGATTTTTCTGTTCTTAGAGCAAATTGTTATGAGTTTTACTGTGTATAAAGTCATAATATTCACAGATATTAAGAAGCTTTTTACAACTGTAAAGTTTAATATTATAAGAACATCTGCTCTGATAAATTTCTTCAGAATAATAGATTTATATCAGTCTATTCTCTGATATCTGTTATCTGACTTTGTAATACAGGTAAAAGATATCTGTGTTTTGAGAAAAAAAAATACAGATATCATACTCTTTTACACTTATAAGTATAAGACTTATATACCTTGTCTGAGATGTTATTATGAGAATGAGCTGTTTATACACTGTGTTCTGCTTTCTGTATTCTCTCATATCTCTCTCTCTCTTTCTGAGAAGTCTTGTATATATTGTAATTATGTATACAATTTTAAGATCAGTGAGTGTTCATTTGATAATTATTATCTCTGCTTTTGTAATTTTTGTACACTAATAATGATTCTTAGTTACTCTAATATCAGAGATCATTCTAATTGAAGATAATAATACTACTGAGACTATTCTCTCTCACTCTCAAGCTTCTCTTATTACTTTCTCTCTCTTCTCTGCAGAGAAGATTGTGTACACACTGAGTTATAAGTATTCAGTGTTGAGTGACTTCTGTTATTATTTATCTGATTCTGTATCTTCTTCTTCTTCTGTTTCTTCTGTCTCTGTCCTCTCTGTTCTGACTTCTGATTCTGCAGATCTCATGCTCTTTTTCAATTTCTCTATACATACACATACACATTTCTATATTGGCATTTCAGTCAATCTTGTGATAAATGACATTAATGTCATACACAGAGTGGTAGAGAAATCAGAGACATGTATAATATTATTATAAGAGCAGCTTGCAGCTCTTGAATTTCTTGCAGATCTCAAGTTTTAAGATTGTCTTTATTTTTAACATTTTTCAGATGATGTGATGTTGGAAATAGATTAATGTATAGTGTATGAAAATAAATGAAGTATGTATAATAACATTTGTCTTTTACAGCTAACTCTTACAGTTGATGACTAATTCATTATTTCTTTTCTTTTCTTATGCTTTTTCTTTATCTGTTAGTCACTACTCTTATACAATCTCTATATAATACAGTGTTCAGTGACTAGATTCAGTAGCTTTCATCTTTTATAATTCTATCTTACATATTATACTATCTCTCTTCACCTGCTCAGATTACTACAGTGAACAGCTTATTAAAACTAATCTCATCTGATCTCTGAGTATTCTCAGAGATCAAGATAACTTGATCACATACATTTATAAATATTTCAGATAGTTCATTCTCTGTGATCTCTGTAATTGAACTGATATAAACAGTTAAATTTAACTCTGAATTTCTTTTTCTTCTGTAACCTGATTTACATACAAGTCTGTCACTTTGAGATTACTCTTTACTGTGTTGTGTCTGCTGTCTGTGATATGTTATCATACAATCAGCTACAGTCTTATTACTTATTGAAGTGTAATATTTATCTGATTTCTTTATTACTTCTCATTGTTTTCTTATAATTATGAAAAGATTGAAATAAGTGAGATTATCTGATTTATAAGCATCTATGATTTCTCTTATCTTATAAGACTTTTCAATTGTAAGTCTCTTCTTTTTCAATACTGATGATAGTGCTGTGAATAACTATAATCTGCTCAGGTCTTGTATCTTTGCTTTTATAAGTCATGAATTATTTATTAAGTTGTGTAAGATCTGTCCCTCTGATTCTTTCAATGCATACATTTTCAGAGAATGTGATTTAAGTATTTTATATAACTCAAATCATCTAAATTGAAACTTCTCAGAACTCTCATTGTATATAAGAACTCATATTCTTATCTTAAGACTTAATTTCTTAATAAGTGAGTCTCATATTCTTTTCAATTGAATTGCTCAGTTCAGAAGTAACTTGTTAGCTTTTATATATGTGTGACTGATCTCTTTCAATCTTGATTCTGTGTTCATAACTGTTGTGTCTGCAACTGCTACTGCTGTGTCTATAACTGCTGTTCCTGCTATGTCTGCAACTACTGTTTCTGCTGTATCTGTAACTGCTCTCTTTCTCAACTTTTCTGAAGCATTCTTCAGAATGTGTGAATGCAATTCATATAACAGATAGAATGATAAATACTTGAAGACTACATACTGTCAAATCTGTGTGATCAATAGCATCTGTCTGAGATATTCATCTCATAGTCTTGTAGACTTGCTCACTAGATATTTCATCAGCATGTTATTTAAGATTCTATTGAAGTGTTTCATCTTTCTGTTCATCTGTGAATGATATGATGTTGTTCTATGATGTCTTGTCTGTAACTGATTCATGAAATATCTCACTACTTCTCTCATGAGATTCACACTGTTATCAGTTAGAATCTCACACAGCATTTCATAGTTAACATAGATCTCATTGTATAGAAACTTTGCTATCATCTTCTCTATCATCTCTGAAACTGCTTTCATAACTGACCAGTCAGTAGTGTAATTAATAGCAGTGATTATTCATTGATTTTCATTTAGTGTTTGTGATAATATGTCTATGAGATTCACTTTTCATTATTTAAACAGTTGTATCATACACTTTATCTGATATTATACTTTCTCACATTCTAATTCTTTCTTAGATTCTTTCACAACCTGACAATTCAGGCACTTGTGAGTATACATCTGAATGTTCTCAGTCATGCTTGATCAGTATGCTCTTGATTCAAGTACACTCATGAGTTCAGAGCTTTCTAAGTGACTGAATTCCTTGTGTATATGAGTTATTAAGTCACATTGAAATGAAGATTCTAGATAGAGAGCTTCTATATATTCTAGATTGTGATAAAGCATAATATCATTTTTGAATTTCCTCAGCTTGAAGTTCAGAAGCATCTCTTCTACTACTTTTATAAGACACTTATTATCTGATATCTTGTCATTCTTTAAATGAGAGATTATGATGTTCACTTATTCTGATTCCTTGCATTCTCTCAGTGTATTTAATATGAATATTTCTTATGTCTGATTCACAGAACTCTCACTCATGAAATCAAGTCTGTAACTGATTATATCAGATATCACAGTGTCTGATCTCTTTCAGTATTTAATATGAAGATTATACACTTGAAACTCTGAGATTCAACATGCTAAGTGTTTGAAAGGTTTTATCATTAATTATAGATAGATAAGACTTTTATAATTCATAATTATCATTGTCATATACCTGTTATTGATATATCTATTTCACAACATCAGTGTGTGCTTAATTACTAGCAATTTCTTTTCATACACTGAGTAATTGAGCTCAGCATCTGATAGTTTTCTATCATTATATATCACTGAGTGCAGCTTGCTATTCTTACTCATCTGTAGAAGAGTGTCTCTGATAGCTCATTCAGATATGTTCATTTCAATGTAGAAAGATTTATCATAATCTGATTGAATAAGCACTGAGAATGTTATTACATGTTTTCTCAGTGTGAGAAAAGCCTCTTTGCACACAGCATTTTAGATGATTGAATGAAACTTCTTCTTTCACAGATTTGTATCTGTTTCTCTTAAGAGATCTGAGAGTGATGCAGATATTCATGTGAAATTCTTGATGAATCTGCAGTAGTATGAGACTAACTCAAGAAACTGTTGTATATAATATACATTTCTCAGTCACAGTTAATTTACTATGATATTCAATTTCTCTGAGATGAAGTGTATACAGTCATCACTCACTATATATTCTATAAACTTCAACTCTTTCATTTCAAACACACACTTGATTAATTTAATATAGAGCTTATACTCTGTCAGAGTTGTAAGCACTTTATCAAGATACTTCAGATATTCATTATATAAGTTTAAAAAGACTAGAATGTTATTGAGATATATAAGATATGAGATTTCATTCTGTTTATAAAAAATTGTATTCATCATTATTTGAAAGATAGCAGACACATTTATCAGACTGAATAGTATTATCAGAAATTTAAACTTCTCTCATTGTATATTAAACACAGTTCATAAGACTAACAGTTTATCTACACAGATCTGTCAGTATTCTGAGAGAAGATCAATCTTTGATAGATATCAGGTGTTTTCAACTGTATTCAACTGTTATTGAATTTATGATAGTGAATATTCATTCTTGATTATAAGCTTATTGAGTGTTTAATAATTGATACATATCTGTTACTTCTCATCTGTCTTTTTTATGAATAGAACTGAAAAGCCTCACACACTTAATAAGAATTATATAAGACTATATTCTAGAAGATCTGTGATCTGATACTTCTATTCTTTGAGATACATTTGTAATAGAGAGTACACATTCTGATTGACTGGTTTTACATTCTCTGTGTCAATCTTATATACAAATTCTCATTCTGGCAGCAATTCTGATGAAAGATCTGTTTAAAAGACCTTCTCATACTTCTTCAGAAGCTTCTTCATACACTTGTTCTTCTGTATATTCTTTATCTTGATTTTCTCTGCTTCTAAGTTCTGTATTATATACAGAATACTTTCAGATGAGGTCTTACAAATCATTCTCTTTACTTGTTAATGTATAAGCAGATTTAATTCTTCTATATCAGAGATGTGAAATGTTCTTCTCATATCAGTTAATAGAATTGTATGAATCATTTTCTTTCTATCAGTTAACTGTATGTGACATGTATATCATTGAATCTGCAGATTGAATCTTTGAAATCAATCAAGTCTGAGAATAAGATTATATTTCATATTCTGCAGCTCTTATACTTAAATATAGCAAGATCATTCTCTGAAGTGCAAGAAAACTCTTACTTTTACAGATAACATTAAATATCAGTTATCAGATAATCTTATATATCAGAGATTCTTCACTCAGTGAATCTCTTTCAGTCTTCAGATTATATAATTATTAATATATTATGTAGAAGCTTCTGTGTCTGCTAACACTTTTACAGCCATCTCTCAATTCTTATTTAAGTATCTCTTATACATTAACATTTCAGGTCTCAAGGCATTGAGATGAGTGTTCACTTCATTCTCACTCATATCTCAGTCAGAAGCCTGCTTTCTCTTGATATTTACAGAATTCAGAGAGTCATTTAACATGAGCATCTCTTTCACTTTGAAGACTTTTTATAGAATATCAGTGAGTGTCTCTGAGCTTACTGATTCTACTAGTTTTTTAACTCTCTTACTTCTCTTATCTATATATACTGAATATAATCTTTTATATCATGATTTTAGCATTCACAGTTGAAGTAAGCTCAATACTTATAATATCAAGATTTTCACTCAGAAGATTTCTTTTTCAGAGAATTCAGTGCTTTAACAATGACATTCAGATTTAGATTTATCACATTCAGATGTATAACTTGTATTATAAAAGTCTGATTATTCATTCTTCACTGAGATATACTCAATTGCAGTATTTTCTATCACAATTGACTTACTTATTCTCATATAATAAGAATATTATATGCTGTCTTCACTGTGTCTAGCTATGAGATTAAGTATTTTCATTTCACTCTCAACTCAGATGTAAGATCATGAATGAAGATCTGTATTATTATTATTATTATTCTTTCATTATACTCATATGCAAGCGGAGCTTATGATGAGTCCTTGCGTGATGTTAAATACAGGCCAAGTGTTAATTATACAGGAGGAAATACAGGTGTTGAGACCACGCCAAGATAACAAGAACATAGGAAATACAAAGGAGTGACAATTAAATACATGCGATAATAACTTCCCAGCCCAGGAACATAGAGCAATTTTATTGAAGCGATTTGTACACCTCTGTATTTATTAGGAACCTGAGGTGCTTGAGTTCCGGATTTAATGTATCCCCTGCGGGTTTCGAACCCACACGCCTTGGTTTCCCATGCCAAGGTGCTACCGGGTGGCCGCATTAACCATTCGGCCACCGGGGATATGAAGATCTGTAAATAGAAAGATGTTAAAAGCTTTTCATTCAATACAAGATAGTATAAGCTGAAGTGTGTAAAGTATAATATAAGATCACTTATTTATCTACACTCAGTAAAGTGTTTATAATACTTATCTTATATATTCACTTTCTCAAAGTTATGCAAGATTCATTTGAAAAACTCATTTCATATTTATAAAAATTAATATTACTTCAGATCTGTAAGATTTATCTTTTCATCAGTTATTTATAATGACTTCACTTTTCTATGTAGAAATACAGCAGATCTTAAGACTTGTTAAAATTCTGTTAACTATCTGTCTATGAGTTCACATTTAATTTAATAATATAATTGTATCTGACTTAGTCAGCTGATTGCAGCATTATTTTTTCAGTTATTATTAAAGCTTATAATCACTCTTTCAGATCTTCTGACTTGATGTATTTCATACTTAGATTCTTATTCTGCACAGTAATCTCTGATGATGTGTATACTTCTGAAGAGATTATGAACAATCATGATAAAATCTTCAGATTCAGTGTAGTTATCTATCTATATAAATATTCAATCTTCTGCTACAGATCTAAGATATGATTTTCTCTATTCTTATTAATAATGATAATTGTGTTGATGAAGCTCTTCATAGTGAATGCTTAATTTACAGTAAATATCAATTGTTGTTTAACTTTCATCTCAGTCTATCACTGCATACACAAGGCCTTGATCTCATTTAGAATTCTCATACATGTACAGAGCTTCAATTCTGATTCAGCAGTTTCAGCTGTTTTTCTTACTGCTTTAAGTAAACTCTCTGAGAGGTTCTGTATATCTTTCAGTTCAGATAGCAGAGAAGAGTGTTGTTTATATTAACTAGAGAAGATATTCATTTCAGTGATTTCTTATTAATTGTATGATGTCTATCATTATATTATTATGTTATTATATCAGTATATTATTCTATTACTATATTATTATATTACTATATTGTTATATAATTTCTGTTATTATTATACAACTTCAGTGATGATCACTTTCTCTCTTTTATTCTTCTTTTCAGTAGAGAGTGAACTTCTTTAAATCTCATTTATTACTCTTATTTTCTTTCTCACATCTCATTCATTTGCATACATGGCATTTATCTGAGTGTGAAGTTTTTCTCTAATAAGTAAAGCAGTATTAATTAGATACTCTTTCACTCACTACTCTTTATACACTATCTTTTGAGATATTCTAGAATCACATTAATATGATAACTATAAATCACTTCATAGACATAATTATCACACTCTGAAGAAGTCTGTGCTTCTCACTGATTTTTAGACATGCTATCAGATGTGATTCAAAGGTTGCTTAAGTTAGTGTATGATTACAGGCATACACCGGCTTCTTATATATTGTAATATTGTACACTAAATTAATTAGTGGCTGCTATGGCCCTCTTTACACTCGTAAGCTAGTAGTTCGGAAGCGGCCGCGTTATTATCCGACGGTTGTACGTTCTTCCGAACCACATAGATCTTATAATACAAAAGTGAAAAATGTTAGAGAAGAAAAGAAAGAGAAAGTGTGAGAATTAATAATCAGAGTGAATATTTATACATGTATACAGTGAAGCTTCGAGGTGAAAGAATAGAAATTTCATGAGTTTTTCAGCCAAGGATCGAAGATCGAAGCTTTTTAACAGACCGTGAATCAGAGCTTTCAGCGGTATCTATGAAGTGTAATGAAATAGTCTATATAATTGATCGGGCGCAGCCTGTCATAAAGAAGTTCAAAGTCAAATTCTTCATTACTAAGTTAGCTGAAGCTTAAGAGATTGCAGAATACTCTCAGTATATAGCAGATATTAAGAAGATTAAGTTTCATTTCATTGATATAAACACAAGGTTCTCTTACATCTGTAAAAGTAATCAACTCACTGTTTATTTCTTCTGCAGAATTGAGATCTTTCTTATTAGTTAAAGTGTATATGTATTTAAACACACTTTTATCAGATGATATGATGTAGAAGACTGCAGTGTCTAGATATCATAGAAAGTCTCTACAGATTATTAACAGAGTCTTTTCATTTATTACAGACAGGTATTTTACAGTCTCTGCAAAGCTGTCATTTATCACTTTTTTCTCAGAGACTATATGCTTTTATGCATAATATTCAATGTCAGAGTAATTGATATTTTATTATTTCTGTGATTGAGTCTTTCAATTCTTATAGTAGCAGACTGTCTCAGTATAGTCTCAGTAACTGCAGTATTTACATTTGAGATCTGAGTTAAATATACTTTCTTATTAAATATAGAGAGTGTTTTCTCTTCAATTATCTATAGACTGCTGTTTCTCAGACTTTTCAGTATTCTTATTCTTTTCAGCTTCTTTCATCAATATTCTCTTTTTATAGTTACTTAATCTGTTAACTGTCTTGTAGCAGATAAGATTATCAATGAGATTATCAAGATTAATTTCAGAAACAGATGTCTTTGAAATTTCTTAATGTAGATTCTTAAGATAGATTTGAATAAATATTTATATATAAGTCTTCAAATTATGTATAAATCATTGAGTGAGAAAGTCTTTGAATATTAATCAGTTATATGTATTAATTTCATTTATTATCACTCATCAGTACTTTATATATAGTGTGATATTATTATTATAATCAGTGATTATTATAGTAATAACTTTATTATATAATTTAAATTGAAGATCTGCTTAATACATCTGATATTTTAATTCAACTGTCTATTACAATGCAGCAGAGCATCTTATCTTAGTAATACTATAATTATTAACTTAGTTTAGTTTTGATTGAATAAGTATCTGTAACTCTGTTTTTATTAAGTTTTATATATACTCTTATAATCAGCTTTCTTTATATTTGTAAGAATAAGTACTCGCAGGTAATTATTCGGGTGTTTGCAGCTTGACGTGATATGTACTGTCAACTACTAGAAGTATTCACAGTAGAAAGATAAAATGTAGAAATCAAATGTATAATAGTATTCAAGCTGAGTTATGAATAGTATTTGTAAACTTCAGTCTATATAGTTATATGTAGTCAAGAGCTGCTAGCTCTATTGATTATATAAGAGATAGAAATAGAGATAAAGAATCTGTGAGAAGCAGAATTTCTTATCTATCTCTTTCTCTCTAAGACTTCATCTGTGAAGTCTTTCACTGAGTGATTTCATAGAATCAGCTCAGCACTGTAGTGATACTCACTAAAAATTCTTCATATCTATAAAAAATCTTAGTGAGGAAAAAATCTCTTATTATTATAAAGAAAAAAGAGTCTGTTACTCAGTTTCTTATTCTATGAGATTCTTTATAATTTACAGATTCTTCTTTAACTATCACACAGATTTATCTCACATCTTTTATACAGAAGAATTTCAGTTAACTCTCAATTATTTTTATAAGATTCTTGTGTAATTATTACACAGATTCATCTCTCAGATAAATTACTCTCTGTGAGATTATTCTTATCAAAGAGAAGTATTTATAAGTTAATCTTTTACTCATTCTCATAAATCATTGTTCTTTAACACTGTAAAATTGTGAGAAATTTTTCATTCTTTCACTAACTCTGTAGAATTGTAAAATCAAGATATTCACAGTCTGCAATCACTCTTTATAGTTATATAGAAAGATTCAGATCTGTGATTCATAATCACTTTTATTTACTAGAGTGATCTGACTGTTCTGTGAAATTACTTATAGTATAAATAAATCTCTCTAAAGTAGTATAAATATTTCAGATCTGTCTATAAAATCTTATCTTCTTTTCTCTTTTTCTGTAACAGCTCTCATCTCTATAAACTGTGAGTATTCTCATTTATTTATAAAGTGTTTTTATTCAGATGATAGAGAGAGAGTGTTTCTGATAATATCTATATATTGATTCAAGAACTTCTTAAGAATAAAAATTTTTCAATTTCAATATCTTTACAAACAATGTCTGACTGCTGTTAAGCTTTTTATAAGTGTTTCTATAACTTCTCTGATTACTTTTTATCAGCTGATGAAGCAGAGATATCATCACTCATGACAGTGTCTTCATCTCTCTCAGCTCTGTTATCACACTCAATCTTCAGATCAGCAGTCAACTTCATGCTTTTCTCAGACCAGTCTCTGACTTCAAGCAGTGCAGTCTCTCTCTTTACTGTAAGTCTTCTCATAAGTAATTTCTTACAGATTCTAGCTGACAGTTCTTATAAGCTCTCAGTGTTGCTAGTGTCTTCTGCAGCTCTGCAGGCCTATAATCATCTTCTCTCAATCTGCATAATCTCTGATCAGGCATATGTGAATATGCCTAGGTTTTCTATCAATGATTCTCGCGCCGCAGCGCATTTTCACAATCTCATTATTAATGAGAGATAAGTTCTCAGATACCTGTAAAATCTGACTAATTAAGACAATGTAAATACTATGAATTTGTAATAAGAGTTAATCTGAACAGATAAGCTCTCTCTTCACATCTTAATTATTTTCAGACTGAATACTTCAGTATAACTGAGAAAGTGAACACAGCTTTGTAAGAGATATCTAATTATATATATAGATGATTAACTCTTAAGATTCTGCTATAACTGTATATATTCTGATATTCAGCTTCTCTGAAGTCTGTGCATTTCTGACAGTCTTCATATTAAATACAATAATTATCTGTATTATAGATATAATACTCTCTACTTCTTTAAAGAGAAAAATTGATAGTTGTGAAGAGATTGAATATCACAGATATTAAGAATATAAGTTTAAGTTTACTTTATTTTTTCTTTATTAATCTCTAAATTGTGTTCACAGTTCTATTTTTATTTCTTATTTTTTAACTTTAATAAGAGTATAATTTCTTCTTTTCTTATATACACTGTAAACTGTTCATCTCAGTAGAAACTTATTATCTTATAGACTAGAACTTATAAATAACAGTGTTAATATCTTTATTATAATCAGATTCTTAGTAAAGATTATATTATTCTGACTTATTAGAATTTATAATATAAAAGTCATATCTTAGCTTCTATAGATATCTTATCTACTCAGATAATTTTTAAGTAAACTTATTTATCTTATCAGAATACTCTTATCACTGAATCTTAAATCAGAGCTTATAATCTTACTTCTCTAAGTTAATAATTTCTTTAATCTGATATTCTCTTTCACTCTTTAATACTTTATAGATAGAGTGATAAGTCACAGAGTTCTCTTCTAAGAATTTCTTATATTTACAGAGTAAAGAGACATGAAAAATATTATATATCTGTAATTCAGATAACAGTTTCAATCTGTAGAACTGTGAACTAACTTTCTTTATAATCTTATAAGACTCTATTTATAAGAGATTCAGCTTCTTACTAAATCTTTATATAATAATATTTTCTAGACTTAGTCAGACTTTATTATCTTTCTTAAAACTCTTTATAATATACTTGAAGTCATAGTATCTCTTCTAATACTCTTAAGTCTTTTCTAAGAATTTATAAGCTTTCTCTCAGATCTTCTAAATTCTCTCAGTCTATTTATAAGTATTATTATACTCTATAGTGTACTCTCACAGATTCATCAAGATCATCTGTAGATAAGTCTTAATAAGTATCTTAAAGAGAGTTTTATCTATACTAACATGCTTTGAGTTGTTATACATGAACTCTGTAAGTAATAATTAATATACTTAGTTATTCTGATTATAATTAATAAAGCACTGTAGATACTGTTTTAATATACTCATTAAATATTCTATCTGATTATTTATCTATTGATAAAAAGCTGTGCTTAGATCTTATAAGATCTTCAGTATAGTTATCAGATCAGATCAGAACTCTTCTATAAAGATTAATTCTCTATCTAAGATAATATTTATAGATAACTCATGCAATCAGATTATATTATAAATGAAGATAATAAGTTAAATTCTTTAACTTCAAGTTCTTGTAAGTGAGTCTAAAGTATGTTATCTTGATAAAGTAATTCACTATCATCAGCACACTGTTAAAACAGATATTATATATATTCTTACTTTCAGAGAGATTTATAAGAGTATTCATTTCTAGCTGTTCTCAAGATTCTTATAAGATAAGTAGAGAAGTAAGTTCTTTATATAATCTGAACTGCACTATCTATAAATTCTGATAAATAGTATAAGAATTTACTATCTTCTTCATAAGTTCTTGCATCTTTAGTCAGAAGTATTTTCTTATAAGTAACTTATAAGTTCTAATATCTATAAAATAATCTGTTAGAGAAGAGTTATGATGCCTTTTAATAAGTTCTATATATAGAAACTCATTTATAAGTATATAAATCTGATTCTCTCTTTATAAGAGATTATTTAAGTCTCTTTAATTCTTTATTTCTATAGAATTAATCTCTGCTGTGAGCAGTTTCTGAATATACTGAGTATATTCATTCTTCAGTTACAGTTCAGACAATCTGAATAGAAGATCTTATAAAGACTTATACTCTGTTTTTTCTTATATCAGATCTTTCACAGTACTTCTCAAAGCCTGTAAATTCTTCAGATTATAGATACTCTCTTCAAGAATTCTCACAGAGATTCTCAGAGTGTTGACTCTTAGTATTATAGAGAGTAGTTGTACAGACTTCTTCTCTCTCTTCTTTCTCTTCTCTTATAGAGAATTAAGAGACTCTTCAGTCAATCTCTTTATAATACTCAGTCTGAGTATTCTGTGAAGCTTTTCTGTCTTCTCTAGTCTCTCTATATCTGTTATTCTAGTCTTCTTAACATAGTCTGATCTGTGAGAGAGTTTATTCACTGAGTTCTTAGTTCTCTTGATATGTTCTATCTTGAATCAGAACTTACTCAGTCTCTGAGCTTAGTGAATCTACTACTGTGAGAGTTTCTTAATTAAAGTAAACTGTTATAAGCTATTATAATCAGTTCTAACAGTAATTACTATTACAAGGCTCTTAAAGTAGTAATATCAGTGATAAAAGAATTTCACTATTGTAAGAAACTTCTGATTATAAATATCATAGTTAATCTCTATAGATTGTATCTTCTGTAAGAAAAAGATCACTGAAACTCAGTTCTTATTTAACTGTAGTTATAAGACTATTTCTGAAATTATAAAGAAGAAGATATCTGTCTTTAATCTGATTAAGAGTAAGAGATTAAAGTGAAATAGTATTACTATATTTATAAATATCTGTTTTAATCTTATAAAGATCTTATAAGCTTCTGAGATAAGAAAGTTCTTACAGTTATTTCTTCTTAATAATCTTTTCATTCTCTGTTTATAGAATGACTTCTTCTTATTTTCATTCTTCAGTATGTCTGTAAGAATCAAGAAGATTCTTATGAATACAAAGATAAATTATCTATAGAAATTCACAAAGCTCAGAAAGATCTGAATCTCATGAATACTAGTTAACTTCAGTTATAATAGAATAGTCTTAACTTATGAAGATTTCATCTGAATATTATCTGCAGTGATTATATATTCTAGAAAATTAATTCAGCAGATACTGAAGTTATACTTTGTAAGCTCAATATACAGTTCTGTCTTATCTAAGATCTTCAATATACTTTATACATACTCAGTGTGTTCTTTCTTCTTCACAGAGTATATCATCACATTATTCAGATATACTATTACAAAGATATTCAGATATATATGAAGTATTTTATTAATAAAAGACTGAAATACTGTAGAGATATTAGTCAGACTAAAAGACATTACTAGATATTTAAATAATCTCAGTGCAGTTCTAAAGACAGTCTTTTATTCATTCTCAGACTGTATTCACAGCTGTGTATATACATTAATCATATTCAGTTGTATGAATATAATAACTCTTATAAGACAGTTAATCACATTCTCAATCAGAGACAGAGAATAGCAGCTCTTTATTATCTTGAAGTTCAGATTATAGTAGTCTATATATAATCTGAGATCTTTATTCTTCTTCTTTATAAATATCACTGAGACTCTCACAGAGATCTATGAAGATCAGATAAAGTTATTCTTCAGATTCTTCTTTATATAGATCTGTAAGATCTCTGTTTCATAATAAGAGAGCTTATAGATTAATTCTCAGAAGAATTTCTGCTCTTCTATTAAATCTATTATCAGATTCTTCTTATAATGAGATGAAAGCTCAGCTGCTTTTACTGAGCTGAATATCTCTATAAGATCTCAGTATTTCTCTGATATCTGCAGCTCAGTTTTCATAACTGTGAGATTCTCAGACACTTATAAAGTCATTATATAAATAAGCCTGTCTTCTCTAATTAACTCTGCAGTATTAACTGATTCTATCTCTGTAAGTAAGTCTGTTAACACTGATTAGAAGTATAAACCTGACTTACAGACAGCTATATACAGATTATATCTTTAAAGTTATACAAGTCTTAAGTACATGTTATCTGTGATATCTATGATAATCACAGTTTCTGCAAATCTTCTTCAGATTTTAGAGAGATCTTATAATTCAAAGATAACTCTTACAAGTTTCTCAGCTCTCAGATCTGAGTTCTTACATTCTGCTTATTATAAGAGTAGACTTTCAGTTTTCATTATTCAGCTTATTCACTTTACAAGCTTTAGAGACACTATAGTAATCTGAGATTCTGAGTTCATTAATACTTTTCATACTTACAGAGTAGTAGTACTGCAGTGCAGTCTCTCTTTATAAGTAAGTATTTTTATTAAGAGAGTAATAGATTCAGATATTAGCTTTAAGATTCTTAAGAAGACTGTTACTAACTCTGTTTATAACTTTTTAAATTTCTATTTTAATTTATCTGAATAGTTTGTGTGAAGATGTTCTGATTTAGAACAGATAAAGCAGAGTTTCTTTTTCTTAATCTCTCTGTTATATACTCTGTTTATAAGAGCTTATAAAGCTCTTTCTCTCTGCTCAGTAGTTAGATATAAATCTCTCTATATCTTGTTATCTTTTTCTGATAAATCTGTTCTCTGTTATTCTGACTCTTACAGAGCTGATCAGTGATTCACTCTCTGCAGATCTATGACTCTCACAGTGATTTATAAGTGATGAATAAGAGTTATCAGTTTCTTTAGAGTCAAGAACTTAGAGTCTTACTCAATGAGCTTATTCTATATATCTTTATTCAGTCTCTTTATAAATATCATCATTCAGATCTTATTTCAGAGCTCTGTTTTCACAGATCTCAATTTATATCATAATTTTATGAAGTACTGTGAGTAATCTTTATCAGATTTCTTATCTCTTTTTCTAATATTAATGATTACAGTTCAGATATTCTCTGTTCAGCTCACAGAGTCTCTTAACTTATTCTCTAGATAGATCTTAAGAACAGATCAGTAGAATCTCTTATAATCATTCTTTAGATAATTCAGTCAGTTCTTGACTTCAGTGTAATAGAGATCTATTATTATATAGATGACAGCTTCTTTATCTTTCATATTACACAGTCAGGCTTGTAAGTCAATTTTAAATATAAACTTGCAAAAGCTTTTATAGATTGTGATTTGATAAGTAATCTTAAGTAATTGTAGCTTAAGAAAGTTTCTTTTCAGTTTGCAGATATCTCTGAAGATCATGTCTAGAGACTTAGTTTAAAAGTGTTTACAGATAGTAAGTATTTCTTATAGAAAAATAGCTTAATTCTGTAAGAGATGCTTAAGAATGTTCTTCACTGAGATTGATTTATTCATGAGTTCAGAGAGTTTCTCTATCACAGATACAGAGAATAATGTTCTGTAAGTAATTGATAAGTTCTCTGAGACTTCTTTTATAAAGACTATTTATAATTCAGATAACTGCTTCTGAATGTCTGTAGTAGAGTTTATAGAAATTGAAGTATGCAAGTTTCTAGTTCTTTCAGTTATAACAGATGATTGCTGACTGACTGAGCTTGAAATATAAGAATAAGTACTCACAGATGATTATTCAGGTGTTTGCAGCTTGATATGATATGTACTATCAACTACTAGAAGTATTCATAATAGAAAGATAAAATGTAGAGATTAAATATATAATAGTATTTAAGCTGAGTTATGAATAGTATTCATGAACTTCAGTCTATATAGTTGTGTGTAGTCAAGAGCCGCTAGCTCTATTCATTACATGAGAGATAGAAATAGAGGTAAAGAATCCGTGAGAAGTGAGATTTCTTACAATATTATCAGATCTTCAAATTATTGTTTATAAGTTAAGTATCAGAGAAAAGCTCTTTATCTGCAAGAATATAAGACACATCAATTAAAACTGCTTTTAATTTAATTTTACAGTGTTAAATATTATAGTCTTTCAGTTCTAAGAGTTTTATAATAATTTTCATTTCAATATAACTGTAGTTATTCTTAAATTTATAAAACTTATCTGTTTCAGTAACTGAGTTCATGACTGTGTTAAGATTGAAATTTATTCTCTTCTTCTGTAATTATTACTCACAGGTGATTTTTACTATGTTAACTTCTAGAAACTCTGTCTCTTGTAAATAAGTAAAGTATATTATTATTTCAGTAATCTTATCAGCAGAGCTATCTTAATTGAGACTATCTTGATTTAAACTATCTTGAATAAGTGTAATGTATTCTGTTAAAAGAAGATCTTCTTCTTTTTTTAAACTATTATAATTTATATTTATTTTGATTTAAACTTTCTGAGCTGTCTGAGATAGTAATTACAGCTTAAGTAGCTCTTGTTTAGAGATATTATATGTATATATTGACTGTGTTGAATATCTTCTATTCATGTGAAAATGCAGAGATTGCTTATAAACTTGTTATAGAAGTTCATAGTAAGTTAACTGATTTTAAAATTAACAGAGTTCTTTTTAATTTATGATAAGCAGCTGCAGAATCACTAATACAGCATTTCAGAATTGTAATTAATAAGTCTTCAATTTAAAAGCATGAAATGTAAGAATATAGCAAATTAGAGCAGATTCTTATATGCAAAAGAGACATAATCTAATAAAGATAATATAATGTAGTAGTTGGTTAATTATCAAGATCTATCTATTGTGCGGCCTTTTATGTGTATGATAGGCGTTCGCTAAGCGATTAGCAAACACCTTACTTATGCGGAAGCTGTCACGCCTCTGGCCGCGTCAAGACCCCGCTGCGGTTCCGCACGGCTCATTGCTTCTCTGCAGATGATTTCATTCATTCTGTAGACTGTTCAAATCAGTTTTCAATCACTCTATGACATCATTCAGATATAATATAGAAAGATCTGATTAATAAGTATAAAAACCTCACTTTTATATAAGGTCAGCAGATTACTTTTTCATAACAGTAAGACACTGCTGAGATATTACTCTGACTATTCTCACTTATAGAATAGAAGAAGAGTATTCATTTATTATCTATATAAATTAACTAGATACTGACTCTTAATAAAAGAAGTCAGTAATTCATTTTTCTTCTACAGAAATAGATATAAGAGTGACTATATTTCTTATACAATCTTCTTAGTATAGTAAGTATTATATCTATGATTAAACTGACCGTGTGATCATGTCTGAGACCAGAACCAGATTTTTTGATAGTCTCATTATCAATTTAACTGATTTCATTACACAGTTTTAACATTAGATAGTAGTCTTATACTGTCTCAGTGAGACTTACTGTCTACTCTTATCACATTTTTCAAATAAGATCATGATTTTCACTTCTTAATTTAAATTATTTTTATTGCTTTAAATGACTTTAAATCTCATTTAAGTATTACTAAAAAGTGTTACTTTTTAAAAAATTAAAAATAGTCTAAAAAAAACCTTAAAATGTCTAAAAATAGTAACTTTATGTCAAGAATGAGACTAAATGAAACTAAATGAGATTACTTTCTCATTTTTTTCAAGTTATGGTTTCATTTTAAGATCTAATATATAGTCACTTTACATGTTTTTTTGATAGCCAGTCCCAGCGGGATTCACACCAAGAAATGTATAAGATCAGATCAAATGAAATCAAATGTGAAATTCATAGTTCTGGCAGTCAGTCTATCTATAATATTCTTGTAATAACTCTGTAACTCACAAGCGCACTATTTAAGTAAGATAGTTAAGCTCACTTATATAGCTTTTTAAACAACTATCTCTATATAATATTACTGACTAGTTACTACTTCAGTTTCATCATATTATAATTTAAATCACTTAATTTAATTATAAGTTTGAATCAGTCAAGCTCTATTAATAAACTGATAGTCTTACACACTTATACTGAGACTAATCTGATCTTACTCTCTGAGAGAAACTTCACACTATCTTTCAGAGTGTGTATATCTCTATTTTAACAGAAATTCAAGATTTCTGAATCTACTGTATATTTTAATATAATCTCTTTAATTACTGTGTTATCACTGCAGCCTCTACACATTTACATCTATTATAAAGTGTAAGAATAAGTGCTCGCAGGCGATTATTCGGGTGTTTGCAGCTTGACGTGATATGTACTGTTAACTACTAGAAGTGTTTGTAATAGGAAGATAAAATGTAAAGGTTAAATGTATAATAGTATTCAAGCTGAGTTACAAATAGTATTCATGAACTTCAGTCTATATAGTTATGTGTAGCCAAGGGCCGCTAGCTCTATTAGTTATGTGAGAGATAGAAATAGAGGTAAAGAATCTGTAAGAAGTGAGATTTCTTACATACTCTCTTCTCTCTAAGACTTTGTCTGTGAAGTCTTTCACTGAGTGACTTTATAGTCAGCTCAGCACTGCAGTGATACTCACTAAAAACTCTTTATATCTATAAAAAATCTCAGTGAGGAAAAATCCCTTGTTACTATGAAGAGAAAAGAGTCTGTCACTCAGTTTCTTATTTCATAAAATTCTTTATAATCTACAGATTCTTCTCTGACTATTATACAGATTCATCTCACATCTTTCATATAGAAGAGTTCTGATTGACTCTTAACTATTTTCACAAGATTCTTGTATAATCATTACACAGATTTATTTCACAGATGAATCACTCTCTGTGAGATCATTCTTATTAAAGAGAAACATTCATAAGTTAATCTTTCATTTATTCTCACAAATCATTGCTCTTTGATACTGTAGAATTGTGAGGAATTTGTCACGCTCCCGGCCGCGCCAAGGCCCCGTTGCGGTTCCACACGGCCCATCGCTTCCATGCGGATGATTCCATCCCGTCCGAACCGGTTTCCAACCACTCTATGACATCATTCGGATATATCATAGGAAGATCCGATTGATGGATATGAGAACCCCGCTTCTATACGAGGTCAGCAGATTACTTTTCCTTGGCAATGAGGCGCCGCTGAGGTATCGCTCCGGCTATCCTCACTTGTGGAATGAGAGGAGGGTATCCGCCCATTGTCTATATAGAATAGCTAGATGCTGGCTCCTCATCAAAGGAGCCAGCAATTTGTTTTACTGCTACTGAAATATACACAAGAGTTACTGCATGCCTCATACAATCTTCTTAGTATACTAAGTATCATATCTGTGATATCCTCGCAATAACCCTATAGTCTACAAGCTCGCTATTCAAGCAAGATAGTCAAGCCCACTCATACAGCTTCTCAAACAACTACTTCTACATGACATCACTGACTAGCCACCACTTCAGTTCTGTCATGTTACAATTCAAATCACTCAACCTGATTACATGTTTGGATCAGTTGAGCTCTAACAGACTGATATGGCCCCACACACCCGCACTGGGACCAACCTGACCCCACCCTCTGGGGGAAATACTACATCATTCTCTAGAGTGTGTACACCTCTATCTCAGCAGGAATCCGAGATTTCTGAACCTGCTGTGCATTTTGGCATGGGCCCTCCAATCACCCTGCCACCGCCGCGGCCCCTACACACCTACATCTATCATGGAGATAGAGAGATTAAGATCAGAGATTCACTAAGATACAAGAGAAACATCTTGTCTGAATTCCACAGCTTTACCTGTACTCTTGAACAGAAATTCCACCTTAACCTGAGCCAGTATAATACTCATGAGATATGAGTAATATACACTGTCAACCTCCTTGAAGGCATCTCTGTGACTACTTGAGCCATCAAGAAGAGGGAGCTTGAGTGTATCAATGCTGCCATGACTTGGGAAGAATTCAAGGACTTTCTACTGAATCAAATTGAAGATCACTGCAACTGCAGCTTCACAGCAGTGCAGCAGTTTAACTCATTACATCAATGAGATGATGAAAATCCTTCTGATTTCAATGCAAGATTTGAAGAATATTGAGAGAAATTAACTGATGATTTGAATCAATTAAAAACACAGCTTTATCTCACAAAGCTGACTCACAAAGTGCAGACAATGATATCACAGTATCAGAGTTCATCAATTAATCACACTGAGCTTGTCAACCTGGCTTCCCAGATCTATTTGAATAATCAATTCTTTAAGAAAAAGGCTAACAAGACCTCTTCTAAGCAATCAATGATAGAATCTAAACAGTGTCATGACAGCTTCAGTGTGAAGAAAGTAAAGAAGAATTCCAAGTATTCTGATTCTTCACTCACTGCAAAGAAATGTTAAAAAAGATTTGACAAAGATCTCTGTTTCAACTGCAGAGCTGGTGATCACTATATCAGTGATTGTAAGAAGCTGAAGAAGAGAAGAAACTGAGAAGACATCTTCTCAAAGTTAACTCCTCTTCTGACAAATGTATTCACAGAAGATAAAGAAGAGAAAGAAAAGAATTGATAATCCTCACATCTCTGAGTTCATGTTACAATCACAATGCATACTCTGAATGAGAAGATATCAGTGAGGTGTCTACTCAACTCTGAAGTAGATACTAACTTCATATTCTATTTCTTTTCTTTAATAAAGGGTTGAAAGAAGATAGATTCATCAGGCCATGTGAAATTTACAGATGAAATGAAATGCCATTATTTTGACATAATTCAAGCAAAGTGTGTGATCACAGACTCAGAAGAAATCTTCAAGAAGAGCAGTCTGCTTCTTCACACAGTCAACATCATAGATGAGGACATCATTCTAGGTCTCTCATGATTGAGAGAAAACAATCCTCTCATTGACTGAGTCACTCAGGTGTGGTAGTATCATCTCACTGATGAAGAGACAGTGATAGAGAAATCTGAAGAGTTTCATTAGAAGAATCTTGAGAAAAAGATTGAGTTGATATACTGTGTAGCAGGTGATTGAGACTTGAGAACAGATGAAGAAGTCATCACTCTCACTGCAAGATTAGCAGCAGTATTCATCATTGAAGGTGAATGTATACAATGTCTCTTTACAGATTTTAAGAATGTCTTTTTGAAAAAGGAAGCAGTGAAGTTTCCTGATATCAAGATGTGATATAAGATTCACCTTGAAGACAGTGCAACAGCACTGTACAGGCCTCTTTATAACTTATCTGTAAAGGAGTTAAATGTTCTGTGCAAATATCTTGAAGAAGTGCAATCAAAGAACTGAATATATTCATCAAAGAGTCTGACAGGGGCGTCTATACTCTTTATGTTCAAGAAGAATGATAGGCTATGTCTATATGTAGACTACAGAGGCCTCAATAAGATAACAGTTAAGAATCACTATTCATTACTATTAATCAATGAGATGATCAATCAATTATCTGAAGCAAAGATGTTCTTGAAGATTGATATACAGGATGTCTATCATAGAATCAGAGTTAATGAAGACAATGTTTGAAAAACAGCTTTTCATACCAAGTACAGCAATTTTGAATATCTTGTTTTATCTTTTGATCTTTGTAATGCTTCAGTCATCTTTCAGGCCTATATAAATGAGGCACTGCAGGGCCTTGTTGACATCTCCTGCATAGTATACCTGGATGACATTTTAATCTTCTTGAAATCAGAGAAAGAACATGATACCCATGTTCAAGAAGTGTTGAGTTGCTTGAGACAGCATCAACTCTATGCAAACACTGAAAAATGCTCATTCTACATGCAGGAGATTGATTTCTTAGATTATGTTATTGAGATGAATGACATTTCAATGAACAGAAGCTGAGTCTTCATCATTGAGAACTGGCCGGCGCTGCAGATGTACTGCGAGATGCAGGTGTTCCTAGAATTTGTGAATTTCTACAGACAATTCATCTATGCATATTCACAGATTACTGCCCCTCTTACAGATCTGTTGAAGAGAAGTGTGAAAGACAGGAAAACAGAATCATTTACTCTCACTCAAGGCGTCATGCAGGTATTTGCAGAATTGAAACAAGCTTTCACAGATGTCACAATGCTGAATCATTTTAACCCTGACTTACTCAGTCAGTGTGAGACTGATGTATTCAGGAATGAGATCTGTGAAATCTTTTCACAGTTGACATCAGAGACCTTTCAATATTGAAAGAATCAGAGAATAATCATCTCTGAAGAAACAGGCAATGAATTGTCTATGAAAGAAGACTTTTTCATGAAGTCTACAAGACACTGTGAATGAAGATCAGTGACCTTCTTCTTCAAGAAGTTATCACTCATGCAGAGAAGATATGATACTCATGATCAGAAGATATTAGCAATTGTCAAATCCTTTAAGATCTGATGACATTATCTTCAGAATAGTAAGTACTCAGTGCAAGTTCTCACTGATTATACAAATCTGCATTACTTCTTGACAACAAAGAGCTTGACAGAATGTCAAGCCAGGTGGGTGAAGCTGCTTTTGAAGTATGATTTCTATATTCAATACCATTCAGATCAGCTTAACCCCGCTGACATGCCATCTAGGCAGTCTGATTATAATATCATTGATGTGGAGAAGAATTCTATAAAAGAACCTCTGTCATCACTGCAGAAGAAGCTGGCTGCAGAGGATTGAGATTCTCTAAAGCTCAGAAACAGTGCTGAAGAGGCAGCTGTGCGACCCAGTATAGAAGGTGGAAGAGAATCCAGGTCCTCACAGGGGACTGACACTGAAGATCATGAGCTTCTCATGTCATGTCTTGCAATCATTGAATTGATAAAGAATGAAACAGTCTACAATCTTTCAATCTGACTACTTTTGAAATTCATTGATGAGTTACAGAAGAGAGATATCTCTACTGCAGCTTAAATTCAAAAGTTGAAGAAGGAAGAATTCAGTTTGAACTTGGAAGAGACAGGCTCTGAGCGGGGCAGTGCTGCTAAGGAACTAAGTCACTGATAACTAGGAGAATGTGAACTTCTACTGCTGAATGATTCAGTCTTCATCCCTTGTAGCAGGGCGGTGTGTCAGGAGTTATTGAGAATTCATCATAATAATTCTCATACAGAGCACTTCAGGTTAGAGAAGACTGAGAAGCTTCTAAAATATAAATACACTTGAGACAAGCTTCAGACAGATGTCAAAGAGTATGTTAAAACTTACAATGTCTGTCAAAGAATAAAGATCTCATAGTATAAGTAATACAGTGAGTTGATATCACTGTCTGTTTCAAAGAACTCATGACAGAATCTATTGATGGATTTCATAGTTGACCTGCCAAAGTCAATAAGAGTCAAAGAATATGACTCAATTTTGGTCATTGTTGATCACTTCACAAAGATGATCAGATATATTTCTACTCACAAAAAGATTAAAGCCTCTGAATTGACTGATCTGTTTTTAAATATCATCATTTGTGATCACAGTGCTCTGAAATTGTTAATAACAGATTGAGAATCTCTCTTCATCAGCAAATACTGATCAGCTTTTTGCTATCATCTTATAATAAGATGTCTTCTCAGTACTGCATTTCATCTGCAGACTGATGATCAGACTGAATGTCAGAATCAGACACTAGAACAGCATCTTTGAGTGTTCTATTCATATTATCAGAATGATTGGCTCAAACATCTTCTGATCACTGAATTCATATATAACAATGCAAAGAATGCAATCTTAAAGATATCTTCTTTCTATGCTTATTATGAATATAATTCTTCATTACTCAGTGACATCGCGGACAACATTTCAAAGGGGGGGATAGACAGTCAGAATGTTGAACAGATACAGAGAATGAAGTATTTCTCAGTATCAGAAGTAAAAGTGAGATTGAAACTTTTGAATAAAATTCATGAGAAGGCAGTGAAAAGCATTCACCATGCTCAGAAGCAGTAGATGAAATACTATAATCAAAAACATCTTCTGATGAAGTTCTCAATAGAGGATCAAGTGTTACTTTCAGCAAAGAATATCAAGATAATAAGACTGTGTAAGAAGCTCAGTGAGTAGTGGCTAGAACCTTTCTCAGTAACAAGAGTAGTGAGTAAGCAGATATATGAGTTGAAATTACCTACAGAATTGAAATCAATTCATTCTGTTTTTCACATTTCCTATTTGAAGCTCTATAAGTAACACTCTGGGATGGAGCTATCTCAGCTGAATGACATTGAGATCAAGAGTGATACTGAATATCTTATGAAGAAAATATTGAACAAGCAAACACATTACAGCAAGCTTCAATACCTTGTTAAATAAGAAGAATATTCATTATCAGAGAATTTGTGAAAATCACTTGAGCATTTGAAAAATGCTGAGAAAGAGATTGCAAGCTATGAGACAGCTAGTAGAGACTGCTCTGTTACACATCAGAGATGTTGAGCAAGAAATGTTACTTGAAGACTTCTCATTTTTCTCAAAGGATTTTTTAGAGATGATCTCACAGTGATGAGCCAGTGTCTTGTAGGCTCTGTAGCACTCTTCTTCTATTTTCTCTCAAAGGGTTTTTTAGGAGTTTAATGAGACTACACAAGTGTAAAATTCCTGAAGCAGTTAATAAGGAAAGAAAGAGATATTTGAAATCAATAAAAAGATTAATATTAATTAACTCACAGGCCACTGCTAATCTAATGAGGCTGCAGCTCACTGAAAAAGTAAAAAGAGAGAATCTCAGAGCCTACTCATCAACAACCACATCTTCACCAAACTCATTCTTCACTGTTAAAGTCTCTGGCACTGACATCTTTGCCTGCTGAGAAGTTAGCACTGCGGCACTGCAGAAGAGCAGAAGAAATGCATGAAATGTCAACTTATCAACTTACAAAGCATCTCAGTTATCTGCTTCAATTGAAGTGAGATTCTCTTCAATCAGTGATTGATCTCTGCAGCACTTTCAACAGTGACATCAGCTGATCTCTTCTTGAGATCAGCCATTCTGAGGTGTTTTTTCATCTCAGAGACTCACACTTTCATCTCCTTTTGCAGATGAGCAAGAGGGACCTCCTCAGCCTTGACAGAATTCATCAACACTTGAAGCTCTGAGATCCTCACTCTGTACTGCTTGAGCATCTAGGCTTCTCATCAGAACTGATACAACATCTTCCTGTGAAGTAATACTTACAGAGAGGCAGAAGTCATTGTTGCAGATGCAACAGAAACAACAGAAGTGAGAGAAGAGACAGATACATAAAATCCCCCTCTTCTTCAGCTGCTTGACACAGCACAGACAAGTAGTGATGCTGGCCAGAGGCTGCACTGAAGCCTTCTCACAGAGAGAAGATGAAGGAACTGTGGGACTCTGTGAACTCAACTCAGCAGCATCCTGAGCAGGGCTCGGGCGTGCCGTGGGAGGGGAACTACAGATTGAACTCCTCAGAGCCACTGTCCTCAAAACCAAGCTCTCCCCAGGTTCCTCTCTGAATGACCACACGGGGTCATACACCACTGTATTGACTGGGGGGGAGGGCGGCGTCACAACAGCAGCAGGGGGGGCAAGGGACAGACCAGACATGGATGAACTGACTGGCAGAAGGGACAACACCTCACTGCAAGGCACAGTGACTACCACCACAGTCACAAAAGAAGCAGGAGAAGGAGGAGGTGTGACAATGAGAGTGGTGCTCCCGCAGCTCATTGATGCTGCTGCCTCCACCTTCAACCTGGCTTTCTTGGTGGCCACAGAGGCCGCCGCCGCACCACAAAGACATTTGTTACTCACTAGAAAATGTCAGAATAAGCCCTTGATTGTTCTTCAAGGATAATACCCTCATACACTCACTGTTGTGATTGAGAGGGAGGAAAGAAAAATGTTTCATGAGAGAGAAGATCTTTTCAAAAAATTCTGTCACTACTGTTAGCTTTGCTTCTAAAAACACATCACTTTTGCAGAGAATTTCATACATAGAATGAAATATGTTGAGAGATCTGCAAGTCTCTTATTAACTACATTTTTCACATTTCAAATTGATATATAAGGAACTCACTTACCATGTGTTTAAATTGAATGAAGATGAAAAAAGAAAGACCTATGCAGTCAGCAGAAAAACTCATCTATTTCTTTGTATCACATGCAGTACACACACTGTCAATCAGTTGACAATCATTGCTATATAACAAAGATACTTTCTAATTCAGTAATCTTGAGAGTATAGAGACTATGCTCTTAAAGGGGAGAGCATTGTCATGCTCTCAGCCGCATCAAGGCCCTGTTGCGGTTTCACACAGCTCATCACTTTCATGTGAATGATTTCATCCCATCTGAACCAGTTTCCAACCACTCTATGACATCATTCAGATATATCATAGAAAGATCTGATTAATGGATATGAGAACCCCACTTCTATATGAGGTCAGCAGATTACTTTTTCTTGGCAATGAGGCACTGCTGAGGTATCACTCCGGCTATTCTTGCTTGTGAAATGAGAGGAGGGTATCCACCCATTGTCTATATAGAATAGCTAGATGCTGGCTCCTCATCAAAGAAGTCAGTGATTTGTTTTGCTGCTACTGGAATATACATAAGAGTTACTGCGTGCCTCATACAATCTTCTTAGTATACTAAGTACCATATCTGTGATATTCTTGCAATAACTCTATAGCCTATGAGCTTGCTATTCAAGCAAGATAGTCAAGCCCATTCATACAGCTTCTCAAACAACTACCCCTATGTGACGCCGCCGACTAGCCACCGCTTCGGTTCCGCCACGTTACAGAATTTTTCATTCTTTTATCAATTCTGTAGAATTGTAGAATCAAGATATCTATGATCTGCAATCACTCTTTGTAGTTATATAGAAAGATTCAGATCTGTGATTCATAATCACTCTTATTTACTAGAGTAATCTAACTGTTTCATAAGATCACTCATAGTATAAGCAAATCTCTTTAGAGTAGTATAAATATCTCAGATCTGTTTATGAAATCTCATCTTCTTTTCTCTTTTTTTATAACAGCTTTTATCTTTATAAACTGTGAGTATTCTCATTCATCTGCAAAGTATTTTTACTCAGATGATAGAGAGAGAGTGTTTCTGACAATGTCTGTGTATTGATTCAAGAACTTCTCAAGAATAAAAATTTTTTTAATTTTAATATCTTTGTAAACAATGTCTGACTGCTGCTGAGCTTCTCATGAGCATCTCCATGACTTCTCTGATTGCTTTTTACTGACTGATGAAGCAGAGGCACTGCTGCTTACAATCATATCTTCATTTTCTTCAGCCCTGTCATCACACTCAATCTTCAGGTCAGTGGCTCATTTCATTCCTTCTTCAGACCAGCTTCTGACTTCAAGCAGCACAGTTCTCTTCTTTGCTGTAAGTCTTCTTATAAGTAATTTCTTACAGACTCTAACTGACAGTTCTTGTAAAGCTTCTGATGTTGTCAGTGTCTTCTGCAGCTTCACAGATCTACAATCATCTTCTTTCTGCTCACACAATCTCTGACCAGATATATGTGAATATGCCTAGATTCTCTATCAATGATTCTCACACTGCAGTGCATTTCTGCAATCTTATTATCAATGAGAGATGAGTTCTCAGATACTCATAAAATTCAGATAATCAAGACAATGTGAATGCTATAAATTCATAATAGAAGTTAATCTGAGTAGATGAGCTCTCTCTTTACATTCTCATTATTTCTGAGCTGAATACTTCAGTATAACTGAGAGAGTGAACACAGCTTTATAAGAGATATCTGATCACACACACAGATAACCAGTCTTCAAGGCCCTGTCACAACTGTATATACTCTGATGTTCAGCTTCTCTGAAGTCTATGCATTTCTGATAATCTTTATATCAAATGTAATAATTATCTGTACTGCAGATATAATACTCTCTGCTTCTTTAAAGAGAGAAATTGATAGTTATGAGAGAATTGAATGTCACAGATATTAATAATATAAGTGTGAATTTTCTTTATTTTTTCTTTATTAATCTCTAAATTGTATTTGCAGCTCTGTTTATTTTCTTGTTTTTTAGTTTTAATAAGAATATGTTTTCTTCTTCTCTTGTATACACTGCAGACTGTTCATCTCAGTAGAAACTTATTATCTTATAGACTAGAGTTTATAAATAACAGTGTTAATATCTTTATCATAATCAGATTCTTAGTAAAGATCACATTATTCTGACTTATCAGAATTCACAGTATGAAAGTCATGTCTCAGCTTCTGCAGATATCTTATCTGTCTAGATAATTCTCAAGTGAACTAATTCATCTTGTCAGAATACTCTTATCACTGAATCTTGAATTAGAGCTCATAATCTTGCTTCTCTGAGTTAATAATCTCTTTGATCTGATATTCTCTTTCACTCTCTAGTGCTTTACAGACAGAGTGATGAGTCATAGAGTTCTCTTCTAAGAATTTCTTATATTTGCAGAGCAAAGAGATATAAAAAATATTATATATCTACAACTCAGATGACAGTTTCAATCTATAGAACTGTAAGCTAACTTTCTTCATAATCTTGTAAGACTCTATTTATAAGAGATTCAGCTTCTTACTAGATCTTCATATAATGATATTTTCTAGACTTAGTCAGACTCTATCATCTTTCTTGAAACTCTTTATAATATACTTGAAGTTATAGTATCTCTTCTGATACTCTTAGATCTTTCTTAAGAATTTACAAGCTTTCTTCTGAATCTTCTGAATTCTCTCAGCTTATTCACAGATATCATCACACTCTATAGTATACTCTCACAGATTTATCAAGATTATTCATGAATAAGTCTCAGTAAGCATCTCAAAGAGAGTTTTATCTATACTGACATGTTTTAAGTTGTTGTATATAAACTTCACAAGTGATAATCAATACACTCAGTTATTCTGATTGTAATTAACAAAGCACTGCAGATACTGTTTTAATATACTTATCAGATATTCTATCTAATCATCTATCTGTTGATAAAAAGCTATGCTTAGATCTTGTAAGATCTTCAGTATAAATATCAGATCAGATCAGAACTCTTCTATAAAGATTGATTCTCTGTCTATGATAATATTTACAGACAATTCATACAATCAGATCACATCACAGATGAAGATATGAGTTAAATTCTTTAACTTCAAGTTCTTACAGATGAGTATAAAGTGTGTTATCTTGATAAAGTAATTCACTATTATCAGCACACTATCAAAGCAGATATTATATATGTTCTTGCTTTTAGAGAGACTTATAAGAGTATTCATTTCTAGCTGTTCTCAAGATTTCTATGAAATGAGTAGAGAAGTAAGTTCTTTATATAGTCTGAACTGCACTATCTGTAAATTCTAATAAATAGTATAAGAATTCACTATCTTCTTCACAAGTTCTTGCATCTTCAGTCAGAAGTATTTTCTTATAAGTAACTTATAAGTTCTAGTATCTGTAAAATGACCTGCTAGAGAAGAGTCATAATACCTTTTAATAAGTTCTATATATAGAAACTCATTCACAGATATATAAATCCAGCCCTCTCTTCATAAGAGATTATTTAAGTCTCTTCAACTCTTTATTTCTGCAGAATTGATCTCTGCTGTGAACAGTTTTTAAATATACTGAGTATATTTATTCTTCAGTTACAGTTCAGACAATCTGAATAGAAGATCTTATAAAGACTTATACTTTGTTTCTTCTTACATCAGATCTTCTGTAATACTTCTCAAAGTCTGCAAATTCTTCAGATTATAGATACTCTCTTCAAGAATTCTCATGAAGATCTTCAGAGTGTTAACTCTCAGTGTTATAGAGAGTAATTACACAGACTTCTTTCCTCTCTTCTCTCTCTTCTCTTATAAGGGATTGAGAGATTCTTCAGTCAATCTCTTTATAACACTCAGTTTGAGCATTCTGTGAAGCTTTTCTATCTTCTCTAGTCTCTCTGTATCTGTTATCCTGGCCTTCTTAATATAGTCTGACCTGTAAGAGAGTCTGTCTGCTGAGTTCTTAGTTTTCTTGATATATTCTATCTTAAATCAGAACTCACTCAGTCTCTGAGCTCAGTGAATCTACTGCTGTAAGAGTTTCTTGATTAAAGTAAACTGTTGTAAGCTGTTATAATCAGTTCTAACAGTAATCACTGTCACAAGATTCTCAAAGTAGTGATATCAGTGATGAAAGAATTTCACTATTATGAGAAGCTTCTGATTATGAATGTCATAGTTAATCTCTGCAGATTGCATCTTCTGTGAGAAAAAGACCACTGAAACCCAGTTCTCATTTAACTGTAGTTATGAGACTATTTCTGAAATTATAAAGAAGAAGACATCTGTCTTTAATCTGATTAAAAGCAAGAAATCAAAGTAAAATAGTATTACTGTATCTGTGAATATCTATTTCAATCTTACAAAGGCTCTGCAAGCTTCTGAGATAAGAAAGTTCTTACAGTTCTCTCTTCTTAATAATCTTTTCATTCTCTATTCACAGAATAACTTCTTCTTATTTTCACTCTTCAGCATGTCTGTAAGAGTCAAGAAGATTCTCATAAATGCAAAGATAAATCATCTATAGAAATTCACAAAGCTCAGAAAGATCTGAATCTTATAAATACTAGTTAACTCTGATCATGATAGAATAGTCTCAACTCATGAAGATTCTATCTGAATATCATTCATAATAATTACATATTCTAGAAAATTAATCTGATAAGTACTGAAGTTATACTTTATAAGCTTAACATATAGTTCTATCTTATCTAAGGCCTTCAACACACTTCACACATGCTCAGTATATTCTTTCTTCTTCATGAAGTATATCATCATATCATTCAGATATATTATCACAAAGACATTCAGATATGTACAAAGTGTTTTATTGATAAAAGACTGAAATGCTGCAGGGATATTAGTCAGATCAAAAGACATCACTAGATATTCAAACAATTTCAGTACAGTTCTAAAGACAGTCTTTCATTCATTTTCAGACTGTATTCACAGTCATGCATATACATTGATCATATTCAGTTGTGTGAATATGACAGCTTCTGTGAGACAGTTAATCACATTCTTAATCAGAGACAGGGAATAGCAGCTCTTTATTATCTTGAAGTTCAGGTTACAGTAGTCTACACACAATCTAAGATCTTCATTCTTCTTCTTCATAAACATCACAGAGGCTCTCACAGAGGCCTGTGAAGATCAGATGAAGTCATTCTTCAGATTCTTCTTCATATAGGTCTGCAAGACCTCTGTCTCATGATGAAAGAGCTTATAGATTGATTCCCAGAAGAGTTTCTGCCCTTCTATCAAATCTATTGCCAGATCCTTCTCACAGTGAGAAGAAAGCTCAGCTGCCTTAGCTGGGCTGAACATCTCTGTGAGATCTCAGTATTCCTCTGGTATCTGAAGCTCAGTTTCCATGACCATGAGGTCCTCAGACACTCGCAAAGTCATCACATAGATGAGCTTGCCTCCTCTAATCAACTCTGCAGCATCAACTGCTTCTACCTCCGCGAGACAGAGGCCTTGCGGACCTATGTGGAGGAGAATCTGAAGAATGGCTTCATCCGACCTTCACAGGCCTCCGCGGGAGCCCCTGTGATGTTCGCGAAGAAGAAGGATGAAGGTCTCAGATTGTGTGTAGACTATCATGACCTGAACTCTAAGACAACAAAGAGCTGCTACCCCCTGCCTCTGATTGAGGATGTGATCAACCGTCTCGCGGGAGCTGTCATATTCACACAACTGGATGTGATCAATGCATATGAAATGTAAGAATAAGTGCTCGCAGGCGATTATTCGGGTGTTTGCAGCTTGGTGTGATATGTACTGTTAACTACTAGAAGTGTTCGCGGTAGGAAGATAAAATGTAGAGGTCAAATGTATAATAGTATTCAAGCTGAGTTGTGAATAGTATTTGTGAACTCCAGTCTATATAGTTGTGTGTAGCCAAGGGCCGCTAGCCCTATTGATTACGCGAGAGATAGGAATAGGGGTAAAGGATCCGCGAGGAGCGGGATTTCTTACATAAAGATAGAGAAATTAAGATTAAAGATTCTTCAAATTATAAGAGAAATATATTATCTGAATTTCATAACTTTATCTGTATTCTTGAACAGAAATTCTATCTTAACTTAAGTCAGTTTAATACTTATAAGATATAAGTAATATATATTATTAATCTTCTTAAAGACATCTTTATAATTACTTAAGTTATTAAGAAAAAAGAGCTTGAGTATATTAATACTATTATAACTTAGAAAGAATTCAAAGACTTTCTACTAAATTAGATTAAAGATTACTGTAATCACAGCTTTATAATAGTACAGTAGTTTAACTTATTATATTAATGAGATAATAAGAATTCTTTCAATTTCAATATAAGATTTGAAGAGTATTAAGAGAAATTAACTGATAATTTAAATTAATTAAAGATACAGCTTTATCTTACAAAGTTAACTAATAAAATACAGATAATAATATCACAGTATCAGAGTTTATTAATTAATTATATTAAAGCTTATTAACTTAGCTTTTCAGATCTATTTAAATAATTAATACTCTGAGAAAAAGATTAATAAGATCTCTTCTAAGTAATTAATAATAAGATCTAAACAGCACTGTAATAACTTCAGTATAAAGAATATAAAGAAGAATTTCAAGTATTCTGATTCTTCACTCACTGTAACGAAATATTAAAAAAGATTTAATAAAGATCTTTACTTTAACTGCAGAGCTGATAATTACTATACTAGTAATTATAAAAAGTTAAAGAGAAGAAAAAACTAAGAAGATATCTTTTTAAAGTCAACTTCTCTTCTGATAAATATATTCATAGAAGATAAAGAAGAGAAAGAAATGAATAATTAATAATTCTCATATCTCTGAGTTTATATTATAATTACAATGACTACTCTGAATAAAGAGATATTAGTGAGATATCTACTTAACTCTGAAGTAAATATCAACTTCATATTCTATTTCTTTTCTTTGATAAAGAATTGAAAGAAGATAGATCTGTCAGATTATATGAAATTTACTAATAAAATAAAATATCACTATTTTAATATAATTTAAGTGAAGTGTATAATCACAGACTTAAAAAGAAATCTTTAAGAAGAGCAGTCTACTTCTCTACACTGTTAATATTATAGATGAGAATATTATTCTAAATCTCTTATAATTGAGAGAAAACAATTCTCTCATTAACTAAGTTACTTAGATATGATAGTACTGTCTTACTAATAAAGAGATAGTAATAGAGAAATCTGAAGAGTTTCATCAGAAGAATCTTAAGAAAAAGATAGAGTTAATATACTATATAGTAAATAACTGAGACTTAAGAATAAATAAAGAAGTCATTACTCTTACTACAAGATTAGCAGCAGTATTCATTATTAAAGATAAATAAATATAATATCTCTTTACAGATTATAAGAATGTCTTTTTAAAAAAAGAAGTAGCAAAGTTTTCTGATATCAAGATATAATATAAGATTCATCTTAAAGATGATGTAACAGTGTTATACAGATCTCTTTATAACTTATCAGTAAAGAAATTGAATATTCTGTATAAATATCTTGAGAAAGCATAATCAAAGAACTGAATACACTTATTAAAGAGTCTGACAGAGACATTAATTCTATTTATACTTAAGAAGAATAATAGACTATATCTATATATAGACTACAGAGATCTTAATAAAATGACAGTTAAAAATTACTATTTATTACTATTAATTAATGAGATGATCAATCAATTATCTGAAGTAAAGATATTCTCAAAGATTAATATACAAAATACCTATTATAGAATCAGAGTTAATAAAGATAATATTTAAAAAACAACTTTTTATATCAAGTACAGTAATTTTGAATATCTTGTTTTATCTTTTAATTTTGTAATACTTCAATCATCTTTTAAATCTATATAAATGAGACACTGCAGAGTCTTGTTAACATCTTCTATATAGTATACTTAGATAATATTCTAATCTTCTTGAAAACAGAGAAACAACATGATATTTATATTTAGAAAGTATTGAATTGCTTAAGATAGTATTAACTCTATATAAACACTGAAAAATGCTCATTCTATATACAGAAGATTGATTTCTTAGATTATATTATTAAGATTAATAATATTTCAATAAATAGAAGCTGAATCTCTGTTATTAAGAACTGATCAGCACTGTGAATATATTATAAAATGTAGATATTTCTAGAATTTATAAATTTCTATAGATAATTCATCTATATATATTTACAGATTACTGTTTCTCTTACAGATCTGTTAAAGAGAAGTGTTAAAGACAGAAAAATGAGATTATTTATTCTTATTCAAGACACTGTGAGAGTATTTGCAGAATTGAAACAAGTCTTTACAGATATTATAATACTGAATTATTTTAATTCTAACTTACTCAGTCAGTATGAGATTAATATATCTGAGAATGAAGTCTATAAAATCTTTTCACAGTTAACACTGAAGATCTTTCAATATTAAAAGAATTAAGAGATAATAATTCTCAGAGATACAGATAATGAAATATCTATAATAAGAGATTTTTTCACAGAGTCTATAAGATACTATGAATAAAGATCAGTGATCTTCTTCTTTAAGAAGTTATCACTTATACAGAGAAGATATAATACTCATAATCAGAAGATATTAGTAATTATTAAATTCTTTAAGATCTGATAATATTATCTTCAGAGTAATAAGTATTCAGTACAAGTTCTTATTAATTATATAAATCTGTATTATTTCTTAATAATAAAGAGCTTGATAGAATGTTAAGTCAGATAAGTAAAGCTGCTTTCAGAGTATGATTTCTATATTTAATACTGTTTAGATCAGCTTAATCTCACTAATATACTATTTAAACAGTCTGATTATAATATCATTGATAAGAAGAAGAATTCTATAAAAGAATCTCTGTTATTACTACAGAAGAAGCTGACTGTAGAGAATTAAGATTCTCTGAAGCTTAGAAACAGTGCTGATAAGACAGCTATATAACTTAGTATAGAAGATAAAAGAAAACTCAGATCTCTGTAGAGAATTAACACTGAAGATTATAAGCTTCTCATATTATATCTTACTATTATTAAATTGATAAAGAATGAAATAGTCTATAATCTTTCAATCTGATTACTTTTAGAATTCATTAATAAGAATTAGCAGAGAGATGTCTCTACTATAGTTTAAATTCAGAAGTTAAAGAAGAAAGAATTTAATTTAAACTTGAAAGAGACAGACTCTGAGTGAGACAGTGTTACTAAAAAATTAAGTCACTGATAACTAGAAGAATATAAACTTTTACTACTAAATAATTCAGTCTTCATCTCTTATAGCAGAACAGTGTATTAGAAGTTATTAAGAATTTATTATAATAATTCTTATACTGAGCACTTCAGATTAGAGACAACTGAAGAGCTTCTAGAATATAAATATATTTAAAATAAGCTTTAAATAAATGTTAAAGAGTATATTAAGACTTATAATATCTGTTAAAGAATAAAGATCTCATAGTATAAGTAATACAGTAAGTTAATATCACTGTCTATTTCAAAGAATGTATAATAGAATCTATTAATAAATTTCATAGTTAATCTGCTGAAGTTAATAAGAGTCAAAGAATATAACTCAATTTTAATCATTATTAATTACTTTATAAAGATGATTAAATATATCTCTACTTATAAAAAGATTAAAGTCTTTGAATTGACTGATCTATTTTTAGATATTATTATTCATGATTATAATACTCTGAAATTATTAATAACAGATCAAGAATCTCTCTTCATCAGTAAATACTAATCAGCTTTTTACTATTATCTTATAATAAGATATCTTCTCAGTATTTTATTTTATTCACAGACAGTTAATCAGACTAAATATCAGAATCAGACATTAAAACAGTATTTTTAAGTGTTCTATTTATATTATCAGAATAATTGACTTAAGTATCTTCTGATCATTAAATTCATATTTAATAATATAAAGAATGTGATCTTAAAAGTATCTTCTTTTTATATTATTATTATTATTATTCTTCAATTATAGATGTATGCAGTCAGAGACTATGACATCTACCTGAGAATCTTTAGTTCTCAGGGTTTTTCCTATATCTATAGAGTCAACTATTATACATTTATCAATTTCAAATATGCAAAATCAGAAAATTCCAGCTCAGAATACAAAAACTGTTTACAAATTGCAGTATTTCAACACCTTCTGATAGTTTGAAATCATTTGAAAATATTATGACAAAAGAAAAGAGAACATAGTCTTAAAGATAGACACATTAAATAGATAGAGAAAAGAACAGAAGGAAACAAGTACAGTAAAGAGAGACTATAATAAAACAAAATTATTAAAAGATAATGTATAGCTGTTTTAACAGACTATATCTAGTCAATTTCCACCTCTTCATATTCAGATACTTCTGAATTCAGTCATTTTCTTGTAGCTGCTCTAGTTTCTGATAGAAAGTCTATTAAGTATTTAGTTCCTGTCTCAGTTGAGAATAAGAACCTCATATTTAATTGATTTAAATCATACTTTTTCTTTAATCTGACTCTGAGACTATTGTATAATGCACAATGCATTACAATATACTCAGGATTTTCATTCACATTGCAGAATGAGCACTCTGTTGAATCAAATCTATCATCAAATCTTTGTATATAAGATTTGAAATAACCATGTCCTAGTTTCAGCTGAATTATAGATGAGAATATTTTCTTTTTACATTTAATTGAACAAGATTTCCACTTTGGTTTTGTCTCAAATCTTGAATAATGTATACTCTTCTTTTGTTTCTGCCAGCTTTCATTTCACTTGTTTAAACAAGATTCTTTTATCTTTCTCTTTATAAAAGACCAGAACACTGTTTTTTGAATAGATCTGCTTAATTCTGAACCCTTTTTTACAGCTGAATCAGTCAATTCATTGTCATGAATATTCATATGAGTAGAAACTCAATGCAGATGAATTATCAGTTTTAATGTTCTTCTCTTTTGAACTTTCAAAACAGAGTTTAAAATCAGTTCAAGATTCATTTGATTATTATGAATCTGACTATTTCTAAGTCTTTTTAAAGCAGCTTGACTATTAGAGAATATTCATGTCTCTTTCAAATCATTTTCTCTTTTATAAGATTTTATTTCAATGAGTTTGAAAGCTTTCACTATTGCAAATAGTTCAGTATCAAAGACTTCAGATTCACAGTCTAAATTCCAGAAATCTGAGATAAAATTAATATTATCTTCAGTATAAGCAATGTCTGTATCTAATCTATTCAAATTCTCATTTTTTGAGCCATCTGAGTAGATCAGAATAGAGTCTTTTATATTAATTGTAGAGATCTTCTTTAAATGCTATTCATATTCTCTCTCTTTAGATAGTTCACTTATTTGTAAGTCTATGAGAGATTTCAGCTTTTCTCTTCAGAGAGATATCTTCTCATGATCAATTTTCTCAACATTTAATGAAGAAAAATGATTCTTAATAAGTGAACATAGTCTATACAGTTGAGAGAGCATTTTCTTTAAAGTATTATTCTCATTTCAATCAAGAAATCTATTTCAATCTAGTTCATTTCCTGAGTTAACTGATAGAAATGAAGAAGAGACTCTTTCTCTGATTATATGATTTGAGCTCATCTTCATGACTCTCAGAGCATAGTTCATACAGGCCTTTTCAAATTGAATAGCAGAAGATGGAATTGAAGCTTCAATTTTCATTGCTTTAATAGAAGATGACTTGAATGCTCTCAGAATTCTTCTCAAAGCTCTGTTTTATAGACTTTGAAAGAGTTTAGTGAAGTTTTCTTGATTGTTCTATCAAACTTGAACTTTATAATCAGCTACTGAGGTAATACAGGCTATGTATAACTGTCTCATAGCCTGAAAGAATAGACCTCTCTCAGTATTTGATAGTCTGATTATACTATTCAGTAGTCTCTCTGCCTTGATGATTCTTTGTTGAATATAATATTTAAAATTCAACTTGGAGTTTAACCATACTCCTAGTCATTTGACATTCAAACTGGGTTTAATCTCTTTATTCAAAAGAGTTAGACTTAGTTCTTTCTCATTAAATCTGGAAAAAAAGTGAATTAGCTCAGTTTTATTCATATCAAATTGAATTAGATTGATATCTGCTCTAACAAAGATTTTCTTTGCTGCTTTCTCAATTACTTCTAAATTCTCTTTAATTATCTTTGAACTGTAGAGTAGATCAATATCATCTACATAACTTGAAGATCTCACTATTTTCATCTCTCTATTCTTGAATAGATATGCAGTGTATATTGCAAATAAAACAGGTGAGATTGAAGATTCTTGTGATACTTCTATTTTTATCTCAGTTTCATCTTGTTTTCTTCCATCAAAGAATAGTTGTATAATTCTTTTAGACATGAAACAATTGACTCATTTTATTAGATAAAGTGACAGTTTTAACATCTTCAAAGTTTGAATCATCTTAGACTTTGACACATGATCAAATGCATCTTTTATATCAATAAAAACTGCAGTTGAGACCAGGCCTTCATACTTTGTTACTTGAATATCATGAATAACTGAGAGAACAGTATCAATTGCAGAACATTGTTTTCTACCTCTCATTTATTCATTAAATAGAAGACAGTTACTAATAGAGCTTATAAAAGATAATCTAGTAGCTATTATCTTTTCTAGAATTTTTCTCAAACAGTTCAACAAAGATATTACTCTATATGACTTAGAAATTGAAGTCTTTCTATTAGGTTTTGCAAGGATTACTTCAGTAGCTTCTCTCCAGCATTCAGAATAATAAGCATTTTTTAAGAGATTGAAAAAGAGCTCAAAATATTCATTCTTCAAGTAGGAATATGTGTTTTGAATAATTAAGTAATTAATTGAATCAGGCCCTGCAGCAGTTTTAATTGAACTTGAGAATATTGCTGACTCTAGTTCATCATATGTAAGCTCAGACCATTCCCAGTTATTTTCATCAATATATTCATGAAATGACATATTCTCCTCTTCTAAATGTGATGAGTTTTGAAAGAGAATTCTCATAAAAGCTTAACATTTTTCCTCACTTCTTTCTATACTTATTATGAATATAATTCTTCATTACTCAGTGACATTGTGAACAATATTTCTAAGAAAGAAATAAATAGTTAGAATATTAAATAGATAAAAAGAACAGAGTATCTCTCAGTATCAGAAGTAAAAGCTAGATTGAAACTTTTGAATAAAATTTATAAGAAGATAATAAAAAGTATTCACTACACTCAGAAGCAGTAGATAGAATAGTATAATTAAAAACATCTTTCAATGAAGTTCTTAACAGAGAATCAAGTACTACTTTCAGTAAAGAATATTAAGATAATAAGATTATATAAGAAGCTTAGTAAATGATGACTAGAATCTTTCTCAGTAATAAGAGTGATAAGTAAGCAGATATATAAGTTAAAATTAATCTCAGAATTAAAATTAATTTATTCTGTTTTTCACAACTTCTATTTAAAGCTCTATAAGTAATATCTTAGAGTAGAGTCATCTTAACTGAATAATATTAAGATAGAGAATGATATTAAATATCTTATAAAGAAAATATTAAATAAGTAAATATATTACAGTAAGCTTCAATATCTTATTAAATAAAAAGATTATTTATTATCAGAGAATTTATGAAAATCACTTAAGTATTTGAAAAATGCTGAGAAAGAGATTATAAGCTATAAGATAACTAGTAGAGACTACTTTATTACACATCAGAGATGTTAAGTAAGAAATACTACTTAAAACTTCTTATTTTTCTTAAAGAATTTTTTTAGAGATAATCTTACAGTAATAAGCTGATGTCTTATAAACTCTATAACACTCTTCTATTTTCTTCTAAAGAGTTTTTTTTTAGAAGTTTAATAAGACTATATAAGTATAAAATTCCTGAAGCAGTTAGAGAAAAGAGATATTTAAAATTAATAAAAGATTAATATTATCAATTTACAGACTGCTGCTATTCTAATAGAGCTACAGCCTGTAGAAAAAGTAAAAAGAAGAATCTCAGAGTCTACTTATTAATAATAACACTCTTATTAAACTTATTCTTTACTGTTAAAGTTTTCAGTACTGATATCTTTATCTGTTATAAAGTTAGTACTGCAGTATCATAGAAGAGCATGCTATAAAAGAGTATAAAAAATACATAAAGTATTAATTTATTAATTTATAAAGAATCTCAGTTATCTGCTTTAATTAAAGTAAGATTCTCTTCAATCAGTAATTAATCTCTATAATACTTTTAATAGTAGTACTGACTGATCTCTTCTTAAGACTGATTATTCTGAGATATTTTTTTCATCTCAGAGATTCACACTTTCATCTTCTTTTACAGATGAGTAAGAGAGATCTTCTTAGTCTTGATAGAATTTATTAATACTTAAAGCTTTAAAATTCTTACTCTGTACTACTTGAGTATCTGAGCTTCTTATCAGAACTGATATAATATCTTCTTATAAGATAATACTTATAGTGAGACAGAAGTTATTGTTACAGATACAGCAGAAATAACAAAAGTAAGAGAAGAGATAGATATATAAAATCTCTTCTTTCTTCAGCTACTTAGTGCAGTATAGACATATAATAATATCAGTTAGAAACTGTATCAGAGCCTTCTCACAGAGAGAAGATAAAGAAATTATAAAACTCTGTGAACTTAACTCAGTAGTATTCTGAACAGAGCTCAGATATGTCACAGAAGAGAAACTATAAATTAAACTTTTCAGAGTCACTATTTCTGAAATCAAGCTCTTCTCAAGATTCTCTCTAAATAACTATATAAGATTATATATTACTGTATTAAATGAAAGAGAGAGCAGTGTTATAACAGTGATAAAAAGAGTAGAAAAAGAACTGATTACTAATAAACTGACTAGTAGAAAGAATAATACTTCACTGCAAGACACAGCTACTACTGCTGCAGCTGTAAGAGATGTAAAAGAAGAGAAAGATGTGATAATAAGAGTAATACTTCTACAGCTCATCACTGCTGCTATCTTTAACCTGACTTTCTTAACAGTTACAGAGACTGCAGCTGTATTATAAAGACATTTATTATTCACTAGAAACATATCAGAATAAGTCTCTTATTATCTTTTGAAAATAATCCTCTCATACACTCACTATTACAGATAAGAGAGGAGAAGAAATATATATTATAGAAGAGAAGAATCTTTTTAAAAAATTTCATTATCACTGTTAGCTTTGTCTTTAAAATACATTACTTTTGCAGAGAGTTTTATACATAGAATGAAATATATTAAGAGATCTGTAAGTCACTTATTAACTATATTTTTCACATTTTAATCAATATATAAGAAATTCATTTATTATATAATTGATTTAAACAGAGATGAGAAAGAAAAGATTTATACAGTTAGTAGAGAAACTCATCTATTTCTTTATATTATATACAGTATACACACTATTAAATCAGTCAATAACTGTTACTATATAATAAAGATAATTTCTAATTTAATAATCTTGAGAGTATCAGAACTATACTCTTAAAGAAGAGAGTATTATTATATTTCTAACTATATTAAGACTCTGCTATAGTTCTGCACAGCTTATTACTTCTCTATGAATAATTTCATTCATCTTACAGACTATTCAAATCAGTTTTCAATCACTTTATAATATTATTTAAATATAATATAAAAAGATCTGATTAATGTATATAAAAATCTCACTTCTATATAAGATCAGCAGATTACTTTTTCATAATAGTAAAATACTACTAAGTAGACTGACTGTGTGACAGTGTCTGAGACCAGAACTAGATTTTTTAATAGTCTCATTATCAATTCAACTGATCTCATTACATGATTTTAACATTAGATAGTAGTCTTATACTGTCTTAGTAAGACTTACTATCTACTCTTATTATATTTTTTAAATAGAATCATGATTTTCACTTCTTAATTTAAATTATTTTTATTACTTTAAATAACTTTAAATCTTATTTAAGTATTATTAAAAAGCATTACTTTTTAAAAAATTAAAGATAGTCTAAGAAAAACCTTAAAATGTCTAAAAATAGTAACTTTATATCAAGAATGAGATTAAATGAAATTAAATGAGATTACTTTCTTATTTTTTTCAAATCATGATTTTATTTTAAGATCTGATATATAGTTACTTTGCATATTTTTTTAATAACTAGTCTCAGTGAGATTCACATTAAGAAATGTATAAGATCAGATTAAATAAGACTAGACTGACTGTGTGATTATGTCTGAGATCAGAATCAGATTTTTTGATAGTTTTATTATCAATTCAACTGATCTTATTACACAGTTTTAACATTAGATAGTAGTCTTATAACCGTGCCATGCTTACTCACTCTCTGTAGTGAGTGCGCCACAGCGTACAGAAAACCACACTGTAAAGAAAATATTTTCAATATCTTCATTCTTCATCTTCAAATAATCATTATTAATTATAATCATGTCTAAATCTTCTAATTACACTGAGGAGCAGTTGCAAAGAGCTGTTGATGTGTATAAAAGCAATTCAAAATTAAAAATCACATCTCTGTCGCGAGAATTCAAAGTCTCATATGCCACCTTGTATGGGAGAATCAACAGGAAGAAATCAAGGACTATGAGAGTTTCACTGAATTGAGCATTGAATGACAGCCAGGAAGAGGCAATTAAGATATGAATTCATCAATTGGACATTAATTTTTGCCCACTTACTATCAAGCATATCGAAGCTGATTATAATGAAATTGAAGGTTCATCTAGAGAATTGATATACACACTTCAACTTACCTGACAACTATGCCATCACTGCATCCGAGTCTGGCTTTACAAATGATGAGATTGAATTTAAATGAATCAAGCAGTTTAATAAGATGACAAAAAAGCATCAAATGAACAGTCATTGACTGCTATTAATGAATAATCATGATTCTCATCTCACAGAAGAATTCATTCAATACTGCAACCTTCATAAGATTATTCTGTTCAGATTTTCATCTCATACAAGTCATATTCTACAATCTCTTGATGATGTACCTTTTCAGCAGTATAAGCATTATCATACAAAGGCAGTTAATGAGGCTGCTCACTACAGATATGAGTAGTATGAATTCCTTGCTAATCTGAAGAGCATCTGACTGCAAGCATTCAAACCTGGCACTGTGAGAGCTGGCTTTGCTGACTGTGGAATGTATTCAGTTAATCGCGATATAATTCTCAATTGATTGAGACCTCTTATCATTGATGATGCCCCGGATCTCAACATATACAATGGTGATGGTGATGTATGTAATCACTTTACTTCATCATCTGCAGATCAACTATTAACTGTCTTCTTGCAATTAACCTTCTCAGAGACAGTTGTAAAACTATGTCATCAAATCAATGCAGCAGTTAAGGCCTTAGAAGATGTGAAGAATACTCTTACACCTGGTTTGACAAGGCAGTTGAACAAGATCTTCAAGAGTAGCATGGTCCAGGCGGAATTGAATGTGCACTGTGAGAATGAACTTGCAGATCATTATCAAGCAAATAGATGTCAGGTCATTAAATCCTCTTACAGACAGGTGTAAGTAGATGAAGTTCTCACTATTAAGAATATCAATTGCAAGATCACAATCTGTAGAGCAGATGAGATGAAAAAGACATTCAATAAGACTCTTTGATTGATTGAAATCAAATCTACAAAATCTACAGTCACTCAATCACAATAAGATAATTCTATAAAATCTTAACTTACAGTGGATTCTACATCTTCTAATGAGTATATAGATAATCTTTATGTTATAGATAGATATGATGATGATTATTAATTAATTTTTGAAGATTACTATATTCAAAATATTTTCTTTACAGTGTGGTTTTCTGTACACTGTGGCGCACTCACTACAGAGAGTGAGTAAGTATGGCACAGTTACTGTCTCAGTGAGACTTACTGTCTACTCTTATCACATTTTTCAAATAAGATCATGATTTTCACTTCTCAATTTAAATTATTTTTATTGCTTTAAATGACTTTAAATCTCATTTAAGTGTTATCAAAAAGTGTTACTTTTTAAAAAATTAAAAATAGTCTAAAAAAAACCTTAAAATGTCTAAAAATAGTAACTTTATGTCAAGAATGAGACTAAATAAGATTAAATGAGATTACTTTCTCATTTTTTTCAAGTCATGATTTCATTTTAAGATCTGATATATAGTCACTTTACATGTTTTTTTAATAGATAGTCTCAGTAAGATTCACACTAAGAAATGTATGAGACTAGATTAAATGAGATTAAATGTGAAATTCATAGTCTCAGCAGTCAGTTTAAATAAGACTAAACATGAAATTCATAGTCTCAGCAGCCGGTCTACTACTAAGATATTACTCTGACTATTCTCACTTATAGAATAGAAGAAGAGTATTCACTTATTATCTATATAGATTAACTAGATGCTGACTTTTAATAAAAGAAGTCAGTGATTTATTTTTCTTCTATAGAAATAGATATAAAAGTAACTGTATTTCTCATATAATTTTCTTAGTATACTAAGTATTATATCTGTGATATTCTTACAATAACTCTGTAGTTCACAAGCTTGCTATTTAAGTAAGATAGTTAAGCTTACTTATATAGCTTTTTAAACAACTACCTCTATATAACACTGCTGACTAGTCACTGCTTCAGTTCTGTCATGTTACAGAAGTGATCAGTCTGTAGAGAGGGAATCTGATAATAAATACTTACTTTATTATTAAATTCAAGAATAATTTCAGTATTAAATTGATTTTGAATTGACTTTGAATTGATTAAGAATTGATTATAGAATTGATGATAAATAATTAAGTGGTTTCAAATTACAGGAAAAGATGTATTGAGCGAGGTCAGGTAGTGGCACAGGCCACATTTGTGAGCGAGGTCAAGTTTTCTGCTTCCTGAAGGGCAAGTTTTCTGTATACACCAAGCTAGCAACCTTTTCAATCAAAGCGTTACACCTTCCACAGATTGCAGGTCGTGTCTCATGAGCAGCGTTTCACGCTCAAAGGAACTAAAACACTTGCTACGGCGCTTGTCATATAGCGCTCGCTTGCGCCTATTATTTGGTGAAACGGGCCCCAGTGGCATGCGTGGATTCTGAAACTTGGCCCGCTCAAAATCAATGAACATTACGCGGCCATTCTCCTTGTTCCAGGTCATGTTTCCAGGTATCGGGTCACTGTGAAGCACACCTAACAGGTGAATGGCATGCAGGGAATCCTCAGCTTGCTGAGTCAGCTGACTCTGGTCTATTTCGTGTCGCTTAGCGAGCGTCCTTCCAGCATAGCCCATGAACATCATATGGACGATTTCCGCGATGCCGTCGTAGTAGAACGGCCGAGAAAGGGCTAGACTGCCAAGTAGAACTGGCACGTGTATCCCTTGTATCTGACTAAGACGCGAATATACCGACTCCTCATGCTTCAAGCAGTCCACAAACTCCACCGGCACGCCCTTTCCAACAAAAGTGTATCCGTTTGATAGCAGCGTCACTTTGAACAGCGCCCCGCGGCTCCCATGAATATGCAACGACTCGCACCCGAGCTCCAAGTCGGGCCGCAGGTCACCGCTGCATAACTGCCGATCCAACAGACCGATGAGTGTCGTCGCGTTGATTTGATGTCGATCGACTCCATGGTCCAACACATTGGAACATTCCCAATCTAATTTCCCTCCTGTGGCCAAGCCTCGAAGGCAGAGCTGCGTACAATACTGCCGAGATTTGCCTTTGGACTGTGCATCTCCCTGCGACGTCGTGGCGCCGGCTGATAGCGATGGCCACGCTGATGGGCGTGGCAAGCGAGAATCTCGAGGTCTTCGACTGGGGGTATTAGGATCAAATTCATCGTCGGAGTCGTCGCGATCGAGCGAGATTAGACCCTGCGATGGGTTACAGGATGCGACATTAGCCACCGCAGACCTCGATCTCGTCTTAACTGGAGATACGCGACAGTATTCCCTTCTAGTCTGTGGCGATGGTTTGAAGTCTGAGGAAGGAACGTTCTTCTCCGATATTTCGGTCAGAAGGACATCGTATATAATTTCCCACGTCTTCAGTTTGCTCATTGCCCAGTTCCTCCAACCGAGGTCTCGTGGTGCCGTTCGCAAAGCCCGAAGAGTAAAGGCCAACACCTGACCAAGCGCGGTAAGATGCAGGCGGTTGTCACAATTCAGGTCACCAGTCCACCCGGTTGTTTCGCCAACGTCCTCTTTGGGTATTGATAGATAGTAGTATACGGTGGAAGGATCACTGTCAAGCACACGAAGAAATATGAACGCTTCGCCGGTACACACGTACCCATACTCTAGCCCCCCAGTTATCATGTAGAAAAATGCTTGCGTAATGACCGCAGCCACAACACGGCGACAAATATCTTCGGGTTTTTTATCTTCCTGATACCGGACCACCTGGTTAAGTTCCATGTCCTCAAGGCCGGCCTTTACATGAGCAAGGGAAACCTTATGGGGCGGTTTGTATTCGATAATGAAGGCAGGCACCTTTTCATCAGGACCCCTGTTGTACACGCAGAACTGGTCCGCTCTAGGCCGAGCAGGCTTGAGCTGTGATCTCGTTTGGTTGTTCACGGGTAGTGGGGCTGGAACCAACTCCTCATCCGATCGCTTTGCAGCCAAGCGCTTTGACCGACGCGGCGGTTTCTCCTGTGTTAAGCTGAGAGAGCCCATATCTGCAACTATCTTTGACTCGTCAGTCAAGGTATTTGCGTGGTTTTCGAAGGTCACATCTCCATTGAGGTGGAAGGTTTGTCGAAGTCGGGGGTTCGCGTAGAGCTGTTTGATGACCGAGGCGACAAGCGACTCGACAGTCTGCCGTTCGAAATAACTAAGATCCAGCTCAGAGCTCAGCATTTTTTCTCGGATTTGTTTGCCGAATATCTTCAACGCAAACAGGGGTGTGAAATGGCGCTCTGTAACAAAATCTGCGTCCATGAGATCCTCCCATATTGCAGTTTGCTCCTTTGGAAAATCCGTCCACTCCTGAATCTTATCTGGACGGAGTTTCCTATCAGCATTCGACGGATCTCCCTTAGTCGATGAGCGCTTGTCTTCCTGTACGTTCAGGCCGAGAAATAATTGCACGTGGCAAGTGTCGAGAAATTCGGGGAGTGTGGAGTCTTGAATTTGCTGTTCGACTTCTTCACGTCGTCGCTGCTCTCCTTCACGTCGTCGCTGCTCTCCTTCACGTAGCCTTCTTTCGCTTCTGGCCTCCGCTTCCGCGTCTTGACGCCGTCGTTTTTCTTGCTCGATTTGGGCTAACAATTCTTGTGTTGTCCGATCCATTCTAAAGCACAATCTTATAGCAATCTCCCTATAACGCCTGTATGTGAACAAACGTAGTAAACAAATTGACGGAACGGATTATCATACTTCCGGCTGTATTTGCCTCGCAAATCAGATTAACTAGTTAACTAATAGTTAATTAGTTAATAATAATTCTGCAAATCGTAACAAAATCAACGAGATGTGTGGAGGCCGCACTGAACAAATCGATAATGTAGGGCAAAAACAAGCGTGTATAGTTGGACAGGATAGGGTGAGGGAACCAACAGTTTAAATCTTTCAGCAGAACGTCGTTAGTTCAGCTCCATGGAGGGTTGGGCAGCAACCTATCATCGAACAAAGCAGGGGAACGGCGCATGGGTGCCTAATCGAACCGCGACGAACAGGGGTGGGTCTATAATAATTATTAACGCCGTCAGCGGCGCAAGTTCCAAGGCTACTCCAACAACATTACGACGCGATTTTTTAGCCCCATCAACGCGACTTCCCATCTATTATCTATTATTATGGGCCAATATAAGATCCCTGATCCCTGCCTTCGTTGGAAGATGCGTTCCGTCACGATCAGACGGAGGCGGTCTACTCTTGGAGGATAACGTTGTTGTGTTGTGTAATCTATTTACGCGAGTTACACTAAATAGGTTGGGGTGGCACGTGACTAGTGTAGGTGTAGTAATCACCAACACCCCCCCTTGCTAGACTGGCCGCTGGGACCATGAATTTCACATTTGATCCCATTTGGTCTGGTCCCATACATTTCTTAGCGTGAATCCCGCTGGGACTAATCATTAAAAAAACATGCAAAGTGAGTATATATCAAATCTTAAAATGAGACTATGACTTAGAAAAAATAAGAAAGTGATCTCATTTGATTTCATTTAGTTTTATTCTTAATATAAAGTTACTATTTTTAGACATTTTAAGGTTTTTTTTAATATATTTTTAATTTTTTAAAAAGTAACACTTTTTGATAATATTTAAATGAGATTTAAAGTCATTTAAAGTAATAAAAATAATTTAAATTGAGAAGTGAAAATTATAATCTTATTTAAAAAATATGATAAGAGTAGATAGTAAGTCTCACTAAGATAGTATAAAATTACTATATAATTTTAAAATTATATAATGAGATTAGTTAAATTAATAATAAGACTATTAAATATTCTGATTCTAATCTCAGATATAATTATATATAGACTGACTATATAACTGTATCTGAGATCAGAATCAGAATATTTAATAGTCTTATTATTAATTTAACTGATCTTATTACATAGTTTTAATATTAGATAGTAGTATCTACTCTTATTATATTTTTCAAATGAAATCATGATTTTCACTTCTTAATTTAAATTATTTTTATTACTTTAAATGACTTTAAATCTTATTTAAGTATTATTAAAAAGTATTACTTTTTAAAAAATTAAAAATAGTTTAAAAAAAACCTTAAAATATCTAAAAATAGTAACTTTATACTAAGAATGAAATTAAATGAGATTAAATAAAACTACTTTCTTATTTTTTTTAAGTCATGATTTCATTTTAAGATCTGATATATAGTTACTTTATATGTTTTTTTAATAACTAGTCTCAGCAGAATTCATGTTAAGAAATGTATGAGATCAGATTAAATGAGATTAAATATGAAATTTATGATCTCAGTGATCAGTCTAGTTATATGATCAGTCTATTCCTTACTACGCTATAATTTATAAGCTGCTACTCGGGGCCTCTCTCATTCTCAATTCTTTCAAAAATGTAATAATAATTAATTACATTAATCAGACTCTGATTTTCTTACTAGAAAAGGCATCTGTACAGCAATAACTGTAAAAATCAAGAAATACATGCAAAATTCATTAATTTACTGTATTATTATTATCATTCAATTATTTCTTTCTGATCTCTTTTAAATTAATTCTTTTAATAAAATCTTCAAACACAGGCTTCATTAGTGACTTGGTGAGATCATCAGCTATATTCACTGTAGAATTAATATGTTTCATCATAATTTTCTCTTTTTTAATCAGATTATAAAGAATATGATATCTAATCTTAATATAATATAATTTTTATATTAAGAACTTCTCTTTCACTAGATTGATTACTCTCTTATTATTAACTTATAGATATGAGTATATTTTTAGTTTCTTATTATTCATCAACTCAGTGTCATATAATATATCATTCAATCAGATTATCTTATAAGCTGTCTTACTAGCTATAATATATTCAGCTTCTGTAATTAATTTAATAATAGATATCTGTCTCTGCAATTATTATAAGATCAGTGACCTGTTAATCAATATAATATAGCTGATAGTTAATTTGTATTGAGAATCTGCTCCTGCTTAGTCTAAATTTCAGTATATTATAAAACTTAGATTCTTATCACTAATCTTCTTTCTGTATAATATACTGTGATTTTTTGTCTTCTTAATGTAATGCAGAACATGCTTCAACACTGCTTAACAAGCTTTGTACAGATGTGAGTTAAAATACAAGAGATAGTTGATCATAAATATCAGATCTGACTGACTGCTTGAGATTAAATACTGTAATGATTTCAATTCTTGATAATATCTTATAGCTGTAAAGTTATTATTCAATCTCTCTCTCTTATCAGGTGAGAATTTCAGTCATATACTGATTATTATCAGAGTGTCAGCTGGATTTATTGTATTCATACTGTAATTTTCAAGAATCTTCTCAATATAACAGCTTTGTGTAATCACTAAATTATCATTTCTCTAGTGTTTAATCTTCATTTCAAGATATGACTTGATCTCTTTAATATTCTTTGTCTTAAATCTCTTTGCAATCTTTTTTAATACTCAATCTAATTACTGTTCTTGAAGTCTTATTATGTGACAGTTATTAACATGAAGTGTTAAATAGATCTTATGAACAGAGTGATATAGAAATCTGCTATTATAAGATAATATCTTAAATCTCAATGTGATGAGATGTTCTGTCACTAGAAAATACTATGTTCTCACTGTCTGTTTCATTCTGTATAAGCTCTGATATACAAGCTTTAGTAATTCATCACAATCATGCTTAATCTCTGTGAGTAGTTGCATAAATATCATCTTATTCTGAGGTAATACCTCATTTAAAAACACAGATATATAGTCAATTAATCAGACTTTTCAATCTCTTGCTATTGATATAGTGAATAGACTCTGTGATGTAGACTCAGACATCACTGCTGTATATAACTTATTATAATAAATATCTTGTTATTGTAGAAATCTTCTAATCACTTAACAAGCTCTAAAGCAGATGACTTTATTCTTATTATTTAATTTTCAATTATACATTCATTTGTCTGTAAGAATGTTAATTTTCAGAGTCTTTTTAATAATAATATATATCTTTTTCTGTTCAAAAGTTTCCACTTTCTTCTTCATTGTCTGATGTTAATGTTTTCAGTTATGACTTCTTTTGACCTCTGTCAGTATGATCAGACAGTTATTAAAAACACTGAGTACAGAATCTTCATTATTCACAGAGTTATTCAGATTATTATTAACGCCCCGGTGGCTGAATGGTTAATGCGGCCACCCGGTAGCGCCTTGGCGTGGGAAACCAAGGTGTGTGGGTTCGAAACCCGCAGGGGATACATTAAATCCGGAACTCAAGCACCTCAGGTTTCTAATAAATACAGAGGTGTACAAATCACTTCAATAAAAATCGCTCTATGTTCCTGGGCTGGGAAGTTATTATCACATGTATCTAATTGTTACTTCTTTGTATTTTCTATGTTCTTGTTATCTTGATGTGATCTCAACACCTGTATTTCCTTCTGTATAATCAACACTTGGCCTGTATTTAACATCACGCAAGAACTCATCATAAGCTCTGCTTGTATATGAGTATAATGAAAGAATAATAATAATAATAAGATTATTATTAACAAGTTCTGTCTTATTATCTAGTAGATATATTAATTTCAGTACATTATTCATATCATCATCAGCAAGTATTTTTAAAATATCAGATTTATTCTTTATAAATCTTCTTAGAAGGCAGTGTTATCATCTCTTTACAGTATTAAAAACATTTAATTTCTCTGACAGTTTAACTGCTTCTTTAATGATATTCATTAGTGCTTCTTCTATTGTTAATTCTTCATCAAAAATAACATCTCTTACAATCTCAAGCTTTCAGGTCACAGAGTCTCAGATATGATATTAAGATAATTCTTAATATTCAACTAATTATCATTTCTTATCATCAGTTCTATTTATAAGCTTATTGATAATTTTCGGATTCTTCTTATACACTTTGCATTCTCATCTATGTATTCAATGAGTAGAAGGTTGAATACTTATTTAAGCTTTAAAAGATAATAATAAGATTCTTCTCTAACATCTGTAAATCTTCATTAATGTTGAGAATGTGTTGATTATTATAACTGTGACTTAAATAGCTTTATTTCAAAGCTCTCTTATGAGTCTGCTATTAAATAGTAAGCTTCTTATCTTTTTATCTATAATATAATTAATATATTCTGGAGGGCTGTTGAACTGCAGTATATCAGATATAGTAATCTTATATATAATTTCTTTTCACTGATAGTAGATCTTTAATTCATCATTTTTATATTCATCTTCATTATCTCAGTGTAAAGTCTCAATTCAATATTAAGTAGTAGTCTCAATTTTATCAATAAAGATTATCAAATGCACAGTGATCTCACTCTTTGATATTATAAGAATAATTTATCTATAGCATGTAACATTATCTGTAATACTTATTTAATAATTAACTTCTCTTTGAGTAGAGAGATTGACTTCATTATATAGTATATAGTTATCATCTACAAGATTCATGAAAAATCTCATTACAGATTTGACAGTTCTTGTTATTAATATAAATGTTGAATGTGCTATTTTTACCTGTATATATTAAGAGCTAATGTTCTTGATTCATTCAGCAAGTGTCTATTACATTGAATGATATATCTTACTCTTATTATAAGAGAGTGTCTGTCATTGAGTTCTAACTGTCAGAGTAATAGTGTATTATGATTCGGAAGAACGTATGACCGCCGGATAATAACGCGGTCGCTTCCGAACATGCTTACGAATGTAAAGTGATCATAGCAGCCACTAATTAATTTAGTATAATATATATAAGAAGCTGATGTACATCTGTAATTATACACTGACTTAAGCAATCTTTGAATCACATCTGATAGCATGTTTAAAAACTGATGAGATGTGCAGACTTCTTCAGAGTGTGATAATTCTGTTTATAAAGTAATTTATAGTTATCATGTCAGAGTGATTCTAAATATCTTAAAAGATAGTATATAAAGAAGAAGTGAATGAAAGAGCATTCAATTGATACTACTCTACTTATTAAGAAAAAACTTCATACTCAGATGAATATCACATATGTGAATAGATAAGATATGAGAAAGAGAATATAAGCAGTGAATCTGATTTAAAGAAAATCACTCTCTACTTAGAAGAATAAAAGAAGAATGATTATCACTGAAGTTATACAATGATAATAGAAATCAGAAATCAGAAATCATATAATAATATAATAATATAATAATATAATAATATAATAATAGACATTATATAATTAATAAGAAATCACTGAAATAAACATCTCTTCTAGTTAATATAAATAACACTTTTCTCTATTATCTGAACTGAAAGATATGCAGAATCTCTCAGAGAATTTACTCAAAGTAGTAAGAAAAGTAACTAAGACTACTGAACTGAAAGTGAAACTCTGTATATATATAAGAATTTTAAATAAGATTGAGATCTTGTATATACAGTGACAGACTGAGATGAAAGTTAAGTAATAAATAATATTCACTGTGAATCAAGTATTCACTATAAAGAGCTTCACTGATGTAATTATCATCATTAATAAGAATAGAAAAAACCAGATTATAGATCTACAGTAGAAGATTAAATACTTACACAGATAGATAATTATGCTGAATCTGAAGATCTTATTACAATTGTTTATAATCTCTTCAGAAGCATATATATTATCTGAGACTGCTGTACAGAATGAGAATCTGAGTATGAGATATATTAAGCTGAGAGATCTGTCAGAGTTATTAAACTTTAATAATAACTGAAAAAATAATGCTGTAATCAGCTAGCTATGTCAGATATAATTATATTATCAGATTGAACATGAACTTACAGATAGACAGTTAATAAAATTTTAACAAGTCTTAAGATCTACTGTGTTTCTGCACAGAAAAGTAAAGTTATTATAAATAATTAGTGAAAAGATGATCTTACAGATCTGAAGTGATATTCATTCTTATAAATATGAAATGAGTTTTTCAAATGAATCTTACATAACTTTGAGAAAGTGAATATATAAGATAAGTGTTATAAATACTTCACTGAGTGTAAATAAGTAAGTGATCTTACATTATACTTTACATACTTCAGCTTATACTATCTCATATTGAATAAAGAGCTTTTAATATCTTTCTATTTATAAATCTTCATTCATGATCTTACATCTGAGTTGAGAGTGAAATAAAAATACTTAATCTTATAATCAGATATAATGAAAGAGGTATATAATATTCTCATTATATAAGAATAAGTGAGTCAATTATAATAGAAAATACTGTAATTAAGTATATCTCAGTAAAGAATGAGTAATCAGACTTCTATAACACAAGTTATACATCTGAATACAATAAATCTAGATTTGAATACTATTACTAAAGTACTGAATTTTCTGAAAAAGAAATTCTCTGAGTGAAAATCTTGATATTATAAGTATCAAGCTTACTTCAACTATAAATACTAAAATTATGATATAAAGAATTATACACAGTGTGCACAGTTAAGAAAAGTAAGAAGTTAAAAAACTAACAGAATCAGTGAGCTTGAAGACACTTATTGATATTCTATAAAAAGTCTTCAAAGTGAAAGAGATATCTGTATTAGATGACTCTCTGAAGTCTGTGAATATTAAGAGAAAGCAGGCTTCTGACTGAGATACAGATAAGAATGAAGCAGATACTCATTTTAATATCTTAAGACCTGAAATATTAATATATAGAGAACACTTGAGTAAGAATTAAGAGATGACTGCAAAAGTGTTAGCAGACACAGAAGCTTTTACATAATATATTAATAATTATATAATCTGAAGACTAAAAGAGATCTGCTGAGTGAAGAATCTCTGATATGTAAGATTATCTGATAACTGATATTTAGTATTATCTGTAAGAGTAAGAGTTCTCTTGTACTTCAGAGAATAATCTTACTATATCTGAGTATAAGAGCTGCAGAACATGAAATACAATCTTATTCTCAGACTTAATTAGTTTCAAAGATTTAATCTGTAGATTCAATGATATATATATTATATACAGTTAACTGATAGAAAGAAACTAGTTTATACAATTCTATTAACTAATATAAGAAGAACATTTCATGTTTCTGATATAGAAGAGTTAAATCTGCTTATGTATTAATAAGCAAAGAGAATGATTCACAAGATCTTATCTGAAAGTATTCTGTATATTATATGAGACTCAGAAGCAGAGAAAATCAAGATAAAGAATATATAAGAGAATAAGTGTATGAAGAAACTTCTGAAGAAGTATGAGAAGATCTTCTGAACAGATCTTTCACTGAAATTACTACTGAAATGAGAATTTGTATATAAGATTAACATGAGAGATATGAAATCAGTTAATCAGAATGTATATCTTCTGTCATAAACACATCTCAAAGAACAGAAGTATCAGATCACAGATTGTCTAGAATATAATCTTATATAACTCTTATTAAGTGTATGAGACTTCTCAGTTCTATTTATAAAAAAGACAGATGAGAAGTGATGAATGTGTATCAATTATCAAGCACTTAACAAGCTTATAATCAAGAATGAATACTCATTATCATAGATTCAATAACAGTTGAATACAGTCAGAAATACTCAATATCTATTAAAGATCAATCTTCTCTCAGAATATTAACAGATTTGTGTAGATGAACTGTCAATACTGTGAACTGTATTTAATATATAATAAGAAAAGTTTGAATTTCTGATAATATTATTCAGTCTGATGAATGTGTCTGTTATCTTTTAAATAATGATGAATATAATTCTTTATAAACAGAATGAAATCTTGTGTCTTATATATCTGAATAATATCTTAGTTTTCTCAAACTTATACAATAAACATCTAAAATATCTTGATAAAGTGCTTATAACTCTGACAGAGTATAAGCTCTATGTTAAATTAATCAAGCATGTGTTTGAAATGAAAGAGTTGAAGTTTATGAGATATGTAATAAGTGATAACTGTATACATCTTATCTTAGAGAAATTGAATATTATAGTGAATTAATCATGACTGAGAAATATACATCATGTATAATAATTTCTTAAGTTAATCTCATACTACTGCAGATTTAATAAAGATTTCACATGAATAGCTGTATCACTCTCAAATCTCTTAAGAGAGATAAATATAAATCTGTAAAAGAAGAAGTTTCATTCAATTATCTGAAATACTATGTATAAAGATATCTTTCTCACACTGAGAAAATATGTAATAACATTCTCAGTGCTTATTCAATCAGATTGTGATAAATCTTTCTACATTAAGATAGATGCATTTAAATAAGCTATCAGAGATACTCTTCTACAGATGAGTAAAAATGACAAGCTGCACTTAATATTGTATAATGATAGAAAACTATCAGATGCTGAGCTCAATTACTCAGTGTATGAAAAGAAATTGCTAGTAATGAAGTATATACTGACATTATAAGATAGATATATTAATAATGAGCATATCATAATGATGATCACAGATTACAAAAATCTTATCTATCTATAATTAATAATAAAACTCTTCAAATGCTTAGCATGTTAAATCTCAGAGTTTTAAGTATACAATCTTCATATTAAAGACTGAGAAAAATTAAATGCTGTAATATCTGATACAATCAGTTGCAGACCTGATTTCATAAGTAAGAATTCTGTAAATCAGATATAAGAGAAGTTTGTGTTAAATGTACTAAGAAGATGTAAGAAATCAGAATAAGTGAATACAATAATCTCTCACTTGAAGAATAGTAAGATATCAGATGATAAGTATCTTGTAAAAGTAATAGAAGAGATGCTTCTGAACTTCAAGCTGAGAAAATTGAAAAATAATATTATATTTTATCATGATCTAGAATATGCAGAAGCTCTCTATCTGAAATATTTATTTAAATATGACTTAATGACTTGTATACACAAGGAATTCAGTCTCTTAGAAAGCTCTGAACTCATGAGTAGACTAGCCGCTGAGATCATGAATTTCATGTTTAATCTCATTTGATCTGATCTCATACATTTCTTGGCGTGAATCCCGCTGCGAGTAGTCATTAAAAAAACATGCAAAGTGACTATATATCAGATCTTAAAATGAAACCATGACTTGAAAAAAATGAGAAAGTGATCTCATTTGATCTCATTTAGTCTCATTCTTGACATAAAGTTACTATATTTAAACATTTTAAGGTTTTTTTTAGACTATTTTTAATTTTTTAAAAAGTAACACTTTTTCATAACACTTAAATGAGATTTAAAGTCATTTAAAGCAATAAAAATAATTTAAATTGAGAAGTGAAAATCATGGTCTCATTTGAAAAATGTGATAAAAGTAGACAGTAAGTCTCACTGAGACAGTATAAGACTACTATCTAATGTTAAAACCATGTAATGAGATTAGTCGAATTGATAATGAGACTATCAAAACATCTGATCCTGGTCTCAGACACGGTCACACAGTCAGTCTACTCATGAGTGTACTTAAATCAAGAGTGTACTGATCAAGCATGACTGAGAACATTCAGATATACACTTACAAATGCCTGAATTATCAGATTACAAAAGAATCTAAGAAAGAGTTGAAATGTGAGAAAGTATAACATCAGATGAAATGTATAATACAATTATTTAAATACTGAGAGATGAATCTCATAGATATATTATTATAAACATTAAATGAAAAGTGTTGAATAATCACTGCTATTAACTACACTACAGACTGATCAGTTGTGAAAGCAGTTTCAGAAACAATAGAGAAAGTAGTGATGAAGTTTCTACATAATAAGATCTATGTCAACTATGAAATACTGTGCAAAATTCTAACTGATAACAGTGTGAATCTTGTAGAAAAAGTGATGAGGCATTTGATAAGTCAGTTACAGATAAGATATCATAGAATAACATCATATCATCTGCGGATAAATAGAAAGATAAAATACTTGAATAAAATCTTGAGTAACATGCTAATAAAATATCTAGTGAATAAGTCTATGAGACTATGAGATGAATATCTTGAGCAGGTGCTATTAGTCATGTGAATTTGACAGCATACAGTCTCTAAGTATTCATCATTCTATCTGTTGTATGAATTGGATCCGCGCATCCCAGAGAATGCTTCAGAAAAGATGAGAAAGAAAACAGCAGTTGCAGATACAGCAGTTGCAGATACAGTAGAAACAACAGTTGCAGATATAACAGTTATGAACACAGCAGTTGTGAATATAGAATCAAGATTGAAAGAGATCAGTCATGCATGTGTAAAAGCTAATAAGTTACTTCTGAACTGAGTAATTTAATTGAAAAGAATATGAGACTCACTAGTTAAGAAATTGAGTCTCAAGAGTATAGATTCTTGTATATAATAGAAGTTCTGAGAAGTTTCAATCTAGATGATTTAAGCTCTATAAAATACTCAAATCATATTCTTTGAGAATATATGCATTGAAAGAATCAGAGAGACAGATCTTATATAACTTAATAAATAATTCATATCTTATAAAGACAAAGATGCAAGATCTGAGTGAATTATAATTATTCACAGCACTATTATCAGCATTGAAAAAGAAGAAGCTTACAATTGAAAAGTCTCACAAAGTAAGAGAAATCATAGATGCTTATGAATTAGATAATCTCACTTATTTCAATCTTTTCATTATTATAAGAAAAGAATGAGAAGTAATGAAGAAATTAGATAAATATCACACTTTAATAAGTGATGAGACTGTAGCTGATTATATGATAATATATCACAGACAGTGAGTGCAATACAGTAAAGAGCAGTCTCAGAGCAGCAGACTTATATATAAATCAGATCACAGAAGAAAAAGAGATTCAGAGTTGAATTTGACTGTTTATATCAGTTCAATCACAGAGATAATAGAGGATGAAGCATCTGAAACATTCACAGACATATGAGACTAAGTTATCAATCTCTAAGAATACTCAGAGATTGAGTAAGATTAGTTTTAATGAGCTGTTCACTGTAGTGATCTGAGTGAGTGAAGAGAGACAGTATAATACATGAGACAGAATCACAAGATGAAAGCTGCTGAACCTAGTTACTGAATGCTGTATTATATAGAGATTGTGTAAGAGTAGTAGCTAGCAGATAAACAAAAAGTGTAAGAAAAGAAAAGAGAATAACTCAAGAGATAATGAATTGATTATCAACTATAAGAGTCAGCTGTAAAAAGACAAATATTATTATACACACTTCATTCATTTTCATATATCACATATGTAATCTATTTTCAACACCACATCACCTGAAAAACATTAAAAATAATGGAAATCTCAAAACTTGAGATCTGTAAGAGATTCAAGAGCTGCAAGCTACTCTTGTAATAATACTATATATATCTCTGATTTCTCTACTGCTCTGTGTATGACATTAATATCATTTATCACAAGATTGACTGAAATATCAATATAGAAATGTGTACATATATATGTAGAAAAATTGAAGAAGAGCACAGAGCCTGCAGAATCAGAAGTCAGAGCAGAGAAAATAAAGATGAAAGAAATGAAAGAAAGAGAGAGTGCAGAACTAAATGAATAACAGTAGAAGTTATCTGAGACTGAACACTTATAATCTGATATGCACACAAGCTTCTCTGCAGAGAAGAGAGAGAGAATGATAAGAGAAGCTTAAGAATAGAAGAGAATAGTCTTAGTGACATTGTCATCTTCAGAGATTAAAATGATCTCTGATATTAAAGCAACTAAGAATCATTGTTAGTATATAAAACTGTAAAATCAGAGATGAAAACAGTTACTGAATAAACACCTGCTGATCTTAGAGTTGTATATATAATTATAACATGCACAAGGCTTCTTAGAAAGAGAGAGAGAGACATAAGAGAATGCAGAAAGCAGAACACATTGTATAAACAGCTCATTTTTATAATGACATCTCAGGTAAGATATATAAGTCTCATGTCTACAGGTATAAAAGAGTATAATATCTGTATTTTCATTTCTAAAACCACAGATATCTTTTACCTGCATCATGAAGTTAAATGACAGATATTAGAGAATAGATTGATACAGATCTATTATCTTAAAGAAATTGACTAGAGTAGATATATCTGTAATATTGAATTTAATAATTATAAAAAGTTTCTTAGTATCTGTGAACACTATGACTTTATGGATAATAAAATCTATAATAATTTTCTCTAAGAACAGAAAAATCAGCATCAGAAAGAAAAGATGAAAAAAGAAAAGACTTATAATTTTAATACTTTTGAAAAGAGAGATAATTCTTCAGTATAAATGAATAAGTATCTTATTATAAATTTTTCAAATGAATGTAATAATTGATGTTTATAACTAAGCTCTAAATAGTTATATTATACACAGTCTTCATATAATAAATTATTTTAGAGATTGACAAGAAGAGTGAGAGTATATATACTGAGCAATATGATTCATCAAGTCTATATAATATCTTCTTAAAACAGAGAGAGCTGATAATGAAAGCAGAGACAGTAGAGACAGAGAGAGCAGAAGTAGTAGAAGCAGAAGTAGCAGGAGTGAGAATTGCAGAAACAGGGGTAGCAGAAGCAGAAGAACCAGACACAGAGATAAGTGTAGAAGATTAAGAGAAAGCAGCAGAGAAAGAAACAGAGAGGGCAGATAAATACAGAAGACTCAGTCACACATAATACAGACAATTTCTTCATTATCATGTTCTTCAAGTTCTTGATTAATAATTCAACATTGAGTTCATCATCATTAGCAGACATGAATCTATCAATACATGAAGATTCTATATAAATAAAAACAAATATATTAGCATCTGTGTTTATGTAAAATCATGTCAGAAACACAATCAGAAGCTCACTGAGAAGAAAAATAGTTAAGAGTGTATAAGAAGATAAAGAAGATGTGCTATTCATGATAATACATTCTGATAATTGTTAGAAGAAAAACAAGTTCTGATCATATTTCACAATGTATTACACTTACTGTTAATGAACTGCCTGGTAGAAGCACTACAACAACACTTGTTATAAGAATAAGAAGTCATCATCAGAAACACATACAATGTGATAGATAAATAGATTGAAAAGAGCTTAATAAAGAGAGAGAGTGCAGGAATCTTATACAAGATAGTGACATTCAATGATAATGATAATGAGAATGATAATTGAAGAATGAAAATATTAGTGAATAAGTAATGTAAAAATAGTGCAAGTTTCTCTGAGAGCAGCTTACATCATGATCACATGAGTGTGACTGAATCTGATGAGAGAGAATATGATTCAGAAGAATATACAACTACTGAGTAATAACACAGTCACTTCTGAACATGCTTACAAATATAAAGAAGTCATAGCAGCCACTAATTAATTTAATATAACATATATAAGAAGCCGGCGTACGCCTGTAATCATACGCTGACTCAAGCAACCTTTGAATCACAGTATTATGAAATAAAAATGACTTAATAGCTCAGATCATGGCATCTGTTGTTCAGTAAGCTTATAGATAATAGTGAAGTGTTTAAGATTCTTATAATCTATAATTATCTCAAAATTAAAGATACTTCAGAGCTTGAAGTTTCATTCTTCTAGATAGTGTACTATTGTAAGAAGTGTCTTATTATAGATCTCATAGTTGTATGCAGCAGAGCTCAACTTCTTAGATATAAAGATATATAATTATAAGACATCTTTATTATTATATTATAATATAGCTTTCTCTATAATATAATCAGAGAAGTCAGCTTTAATAACTGTTTTATAATCAGAGTTAAATATCATTAGTAGAGAGGTATTAATAAATATCTTCTTCATTTATATAAATGCAGCTTCAGTGTCTACTGATTATTAAAATACTGAGTTCTTCTTAGTGAGTTCTGTAAGTAATCTCACAATGTCTGAGAAGTTTTGTATAAATTGTTGATAGAAGTTAGTAAATTCAATAAAGTTTTATATATCTTTCACAGTGTGTTTAGTCTTTCATTCAAGAGTAGCAGAGATCTTTTTAGAATTTATTCAGATTCTCTTATCAGCTTCTATGATAAAATCTAGATATTTTATACTCTTAACTTTAAAATCATACTTGTTTATATCTATTAGTAGTTCTGCTTCTCATAGTTATTATAGTATTCTTCATATATACTCTTGATATTCTTTTCTGAACTTATTAGTAAAAATGAGAATATTATCAAGATAAGCAGATACAAATTTATCAACAAAATCTCAGAGTGCTTAGTTAATATACTTCTGAAATATACTGAGAATATTAGTCAATTCAAGAGATGTGACTACTCATTTAAAGAGACTATATTGTGTTTAAAATGCTGTAAGTCACTCATCTTCATTAATAATACAGATCTTATGAAAAGCAGTGATAATATCTAGCTTTATAAATTATTGAGCTTGTTTAATATAAGCTAGAGTTTCATTAATAAGAGATAAGAGATAGTAATCTTTCTTTATTAATCTATTCAATTCTTGATAGTTCACACAGAATTGAAGTTCTTTATCTGATTTCTTTGTAAAGAGAATAAAACCTTCAGTAAAAGAGTTGCTAATATATATAAATCTCTTATTCAACAGATCTTTGAGTGTCTTCTGAAAAAGAAGAAGTTCATCTCAGAACATATTATAAAGAAGGTCTCACAGTGATTTAAAATTCTTATTATTCTTCTTTTCTAACTTGATACTGTGATTCACTTCTAAGTCTTATAAAGAAGATAGGTTTGTAATGTTATCTTATCAGAAGACATCTAGATATTTATAATATTATTAAGAGAGTTTTGTATGAGAATATATTATTATAACATGAGATAACTTTTCTAGAGCTTTTTTAATATTGGTCAGGCTGACAGAGTAGATTGCTATATAATTCTACTGTCAGTGACTTTATTGAGAGCTCTTTCAGAATATTTTATATGTATTGATAGAGATCTGTATAAGATTCATAGTCTTGTGAATATTATCTTCATGAATTCAATGATTATTAAAGAATATTAAACTTCTGTTTCAAGTATTTAATAAGATGTCTTGTTCAGATAGTCAGACAAGTTCTAATATAAGATTATAGTTAAGATTATTATCTTCATATGCATAAGTATCTTTGTATTGATATTCTCTGACATCTATGCTTAGTTTTATCATGTAACAGATGCAAACATCTTTTGAATTATCAAATTCTGCAAGAAGTCAGAGTCTTGGTAAGAGAATATACTGAAGGTTATAATATCTTATAACTGAAGATTTAATCATTGTATAGTTATATAGACTGCTGTCTATCATGACTTTCATATTATATATGTTATTAGACTGACCGTGTGACCGTGTCTGAGACCAGGACCAGATTTTTTAATAGTCTCATTATCAATTTGACTGATCTTATTACACAGTTTTAACATTAGATAGTAGTTTCATACTGTTTCAGTGAGACTTACTATCTACTCTTGTCACATTTTTCAAATAGAACCATGATTTCCACTTCTCAATTTAAATTATTTTTATTGCTTTAAATGACTTTAAATCTTATTTGAGTGTTATCAAAAAGTGTTACTTTTTAAAAAATTAAAAATAGTCTAAAAAAAACCTTAAAATGTCTAAAAATAGTAACTTTATGTCAAGAATAAGACTAAATAGAATCAAATGAAATCACTTTCTCATTTTTTTCAAGTCATGATTTCATTTTAAGATCTCATATATAGTCACTTTACATGTTTTTTTGATAGTCAGTCCCAGCGGGATTCACACCAAGAATTGTATAGAACCAGACCAAATGAGATTAAACATGAAATTCATAGTCTCAGCGGCCAGTCTATATGTTATTCATCACAGCAGATACAAGAATTGTGTTTATTATTATTTTCTCTTCAAAGTATTATTATCTGATCTCTTCAAGCTTCTGTTTATAAGTTTAAACAGAAGCTAGTCTTTTCCCTGTTTCATCAGAGTGTTCTTATAGTTATCTTTAGAATCTTTCTCTAATATAATATAGTTGATATGAACAGACACTGATTTATTCTTTAAGTGAGAAGAGACTAATCATTCTCTTGAGTAAGAAGGCATGTAGACTGATCAGCAGTTGAAAGTGATATGTTCTGATTGATTACAGTTAATGCATATTTTATATTAATATTAATCAGCAACTTCTTTGAAAGTGATTTCAGAAACTTGAAAGTCTGTTCAGACAGTGAAGACTCTTATTTATATATAGATATTCAAGTCTACTCAATTCATAGTATCTGCATTATTATTATTATTATTCTTCAGTGCAGTTATATGAGTGACTGAAGTATAATATCTTCTACTGTTATTCTGTATACTTTTAAGCTTGATAAGATAGTTATTCAATATTTGAAGTTATATGCAGAAGTCTTCATAAGTCAGATCTTTATCTACACTTATAAGAGCTTATAAGAGTTTGAAAGTTAGTGTCTTCTTAAGCACATTAATCTTCATTCAATTCTCTCAAGATTGACTGTCTGCTTCTAGAATCTTGATATTGAAGTCAGGAATGAATATAGTGAGAGAAGTATTTCTCTGTTAAACACTCTGTAATTAATTTAATATCTTCTGTTATATAGCAGTGTCTCTGAACAGAACATTGAGATGTCTGATAATGTTATCAGATATATGTAATACTGATTCACATACTTTCATTCATGAATGAAACTTCTATCTCATGCAATTCTTCAATTAATCATTGATATATTAATATTGATTAGTTAATAAACTGATGATATCTTTATCTACACTTAGTTTCATGAGCATTTTCAATCTCTATGATAAATAGAGAGTGAGGTCAGAAGTATTAAAATATACAGAGATATCTAGACATTTCTTCAGTACTTGTATATTTATATCTGATTCAGTCAGTGTCAGAATTGTCTGTGCAGAGGTTTCTTATTAAGTTAGTTATTGAATTTTCTTATATTAATATTGTTAATTTGCATGCATATCAGCTATCTGTTGCTGTTGTAATTTCAACATTGCTCAGAGTCACTGTAATACTGTATCTATACTTACATTCAAGAGTTCTCTCATGTTATCAGTAGACATATCATTCATTGAATGTGTGATATCTGTGAAATTGAAAGAAGTGTAATTATATAAATATCTTATACATCTAAGGTGTTAGAACTCTCAGATCTTTTACTGACATTTTCTTATTCTCTCTATAAGATTTTATTCTCTTTGTGAGATCTTGTTGCAGAGTCAGAGTGACTGATAAGCAAGCTTCTATTTAGAGACTCAATGTTCACTTAACTAGTTATTCATTTCTCTATTTCTTACACATTGTAACATATCGTAAGAAATCCCGCTTCTCGCGGATTCTTTACCTCTATTTCTATCTCTCGCGTAATCAATAGAGTTAGTGACTCTTGACTACACATAACTATATAAACTGAAGTTCACAAATACTATTTACAACTCAGCTTGAATACTATTATATATTTAATTTCTACATTTTATCTTTCTACTGTGAATACTTCTAGTAGTTAATAGTATATATTATATCAAGCTGCAAATATCTGAATAATTATCTGTGAGTACTTATTCTTACATTTCAAGCTCTGTCAGTCAGTAACTGCTTATTATAACTGAAAGAACTAGAAACTTGCATGCTTTAATCTCTGTAAACTCTATTACAAATACTCAGAAGCAGTTAGACTGATTATATAACTATGTCTGAGATTAGAATCAAACTTTACAGTTATTGTATTATCTAAAAGCATTACTTCTGATCATAATTTATATTTATTACATTGATTTCAAATCACATTATTTTAAATATTAAATATCTCAGATTCACTTTCAAATAAAAATCTAGTCTTAGATAAAGAATATATTTGAATTCTTAGTTATATTTTTATTCTGATTTCATTATTAAGAATGATATTAAATAAGATTATGAAATCATTTCTCACTTACATAATATTATAACATAGTACTCATTTATTGAAAATTCAACAGAGAGTATTATTAAATATTACTACTTTTCTAAACACAGATTATAATTCATATAATTTTAATTATAAAAAAAATATAAAATACAAAAAAAAACAAAAAAATAAAAATAAAATAAAAATAAGAAAAAATTACAACAAAAAAAAAGAGAAAGAAAAAAAAATAAAAGAAAAATAAAAAAATAAAAAATAAAAATAACAGAAATCAAGATTACAGAGTCACAGTACTCTTAAAATACTTACTTCTCAGAGTCTTTACAATGTTTATTATCAATTATATATCTCTCACAGTGAGAATAACACAGCTGTAATAAGTTATTATTTTAATATTATCTAATAAATAATTAATATAGCATGAAGGTCTGGTCTCAACTGCAGTTTTTATTGATATAAAAGAAGCATTTGATCATGTTTCAAAGTCAAAGTTAATTCAGACTTTGAAGATGTTAAAACTGTCACTTTCTCTAATAAAATGAGTTAACTGTTTTATGTCTAAAAGAATTATACAACTTTACTTTGATGGAATAAAATAAGATAAGACTGAGATAAAAATAGAAGTACTGTAAGAATCTTCAATCTCACTCATTTTATTTGCAATATACACTGCATATCTATTCAAAGATAGAAATATGAAAATAGTGTAATCTCTTAGTTATGTAGATGATATTGATCTAGTCTACAGCTCAAAAACTATCAAAGATAATTTAAAAGTGATTGAAAAAGCTGCAAAGAAAATCCTTATCAGAGCAGATATCAATCAAATTTAATTTAATATGAATAAAACTGAGTTAATTCATTTCTTTTCTAGATTCAATGAGAAAGAACTATCTCTAACTCTTTTAAATAGAGAGATTAAACCCAGTTTAAATGTCAAATGATTAGAAGTATGATTAAACTCCAAGTTGAATTTTAAATATCATATTTAATAAAGAACTGTCAAGGCAGAAAGACTATTAAACAACATTATCAGACTATCAAATACAGAGAGAGATCTATTCTTTCAGACTATGAGATAGTTATACATAGTCTGTATTATCTCAGTAGCTGATTATGAAGTTCAAGTTTAATGAAATAATCAAGGAAATTTCACTGAACTCTTTCAAAGTCTGTAAAACAGAGCTTTGAGAAGAATTCTGAGATCATTTAAATTATCTTCTATTAAAGCAATGAAAATTGAATCTTCACTTCTCTCTTCTGCTATTAGATTTAAAAAGGCCTGTATGAACTATGCTCTGAAAGTTATAAAGATGAGCTTAAATTATATAATCAGAGAAAGAGTCTCTTTCTCATTTTCATCAGTTAACTCTGAAAATGAACTGAATTGAAATAGATTTCTTAATTGAAATGAAAATAATTCTTTAAAGAAAATGTCTTCTCAACTGTACAGACTATACTCACTGATTAAAAATTAATTTTCTTCTTTAAATATTGAAAAGATTGATCATGAGAAGTTATCTTTCTGAAGAGAAAAGCTTGAATCTCTTATAGACTTATAAATAAGTGAACTATCTAAAGAGAAAGAATATGAACAGCATTTGAAGAGAATTTCTACAATCAATATAAAAGACTCTATTCTGATTTATTCAGATGACTTAAAAAATGAGAATTTAAATAAATTAGATGCAGACATTGCTTATACTGAAGATAATATTAATTTTATCTCAGATTTCTGAAATTTAGACTGTGAATCTGAAGTCTTTGATGCTGAACTATTTATAATAGTAAAAGCTTTCAAACTTATTGAAATAAAATCTTATAAAAGAGAAAATAGTTTGAAAAAGATATGAATATTCTCTGATAGTCAAGCTGCTTTAAAAAGACTTAGAAATAGTCAGATTTATAATAATTAAATGAATCTTGAACTGATCTTAAACTTCATTTTAAAAATTCAAAATAGAAGAATATCAAAGCTGATAATTTATCTGCACTGAGTTCCTGCTCATATGAATATTCATGATAATGAATTGACTGATTCAGCTGTAAAAAAAGGTTCAGAATTAAGTAGATCTATTCAAAAAATTTTGTTCTGATCTTTTATAAAGAGAAAAATAAAAGAATCTTGTTTAGATAAGTGAAATGATAGCTGATAGAAATAAAAGAAGAGTATACATTATTCAAGATTTGAAATAAAACTCAAGTGAAAATCTTGTTCAATTAAATATAAAAAGAAAATATTCTCATCTATAATACAGCTGAAATTTGAACATGGCTATTTTAAATCTTATATACAAAGATTTGATGATAGATTTAATTCAATAGAATGCTCATTCTGTAATACAAATGAGAATTCTGAGTATATTGTAATGTACTGTGCATTATACAATAGTCTCAGAGTCAGATTGAAAGAGAAGTATGATCTAAATCAATTAAATATGAGATTCTTATTCTCAACTGAGACAGGAATTAAATACTTAATAGATGTAAGGGGCCTACGCCGATTAGATCGGTATAATATTGATAGGTCTTATATAACAAAGATAAAAACGCTAGAGAAGGAAAGAAAGAGAAAGTGCGAGAATCAGCGATCGAGGTGGATATTTATACACATATGTGGTGGCGTACGCGGTGGAGCTTCGGGGCGGAAGAATATACACACGTTCGTAGCGGCCGAGGATCGGCGATCGAGAATGGCCGAGGATCGGAGCGTACGTGTAATCTGTGGAGTGTAACGGAATAGTCTATATGATTGATCGGGGTGGCGGCCGAGGATCGGCAATCGAGAATGGCCGAGGATCTGCAATCGAGAATGGCCGAGGATCTGAGCGTACGTGGAATCTGTGGAGTGTAACGGAATAGTCTATATGATTGATCGGGCGCAGCCCGCCACAATAGACTTTTAATCAGAAACTCAAGCAGCTATAAGAAAATGACTGAATTCAGAAATATCTGAATATAACGAGGAGGAAATTGATCAGATATAGTCTGTTAAAACAGCTATATACTATCTTTCAATAATTTGTTTCATTACAGTCTCTCATTATTTTACTTTACTTTTTTCTTTCTATTCTTTTCTACCTATCTCACGAACTCGCTCGATTTTTCGAATAAGAACCCGCCGATAGATTCATCGAAAAGCCCTCGATCATACGAGCATTTTGACCCCATCGCCGACCGCATACCCCGTGTGGTGGTGGAGTTATCCAGCCAAATGTGAACCAGATGTTGTCTGAAACTCCTGTGTGAGATTATCCCTCATTCTCCCCTATCACATCACAACCCCGGGCCAAATTGCCATACAAATTGTAAGATGAAGAGACCTAGTCATATGCACCAATCTTCTCAATTTTGAAAGATTCTCAATCTGTAGTTGTGAAGATATCTGAGAAGTGATCTTCATGAAAACCCTGTTCATCTTTGATGTTTCAAAACATCAATGCTAAGTCTCACTCTTGTACCGCTCTTTCTAATCTAGCTCATTCCTGGCAGAAAAATATAAAAAGATATCTCAGTGATAATATCAAGCATATAATTAACAGCTACTTCTGAAGTGTAATCTCTGTGATCTGTCTTCAGTGTATCTAGATATCAATGCCAAGTCTCACTCTCATACTATCTCTCTCAATCTGGCTCATCCCTGACAGAAAAGTATAAAAAGATACCTCAGTAACTGTATTTAATACATAATCAGCAGATATAACAACTATAAAATTAGCATATTTCAAGATCTGACTGAGCCTTTGCTCCCTGCACAGTGAGATATATTAAATCTAGTTTTAATATCTCAATATTCAATAGATTCTGTAAGAAATTGAGAACAGTAACACTAGATTTCTATTGAATTTAAGAATTAACTCTATATTAATATAATCATTGACAAAGTCTTCTATTTTAAAATATAAATAATCAGTTCCTCTACATTCTGCTGACAATATTTATATTATTATATAGAAACAGACTTATATTCTCTATAATATCAAGATTCTGAAGAGAGAAAGTCTTGATAGAGAGTATATAATAGTGTATATCTTAGCAGTTTCTATCTCATTCTTCTACAGCAGTTAATGTAAAAAAAAAAAAAGATCTTAGCAATAGTTTTTTACTTCTCTTGAAAAAGTAAGATGTTTTTCTCTGAGTTTTATACAATATTCTTATAAAGAATTAAAAACAGAGCTGTTTTCTATCATAATTTCATATTCTTTTAAGTAAGAATTACTTTTTCAGTAACTGAAGAGCTTTCATTAATACTTAATTCTTTTTTACACTCTTTATAAACTGATTTGAGTTGCACACTTGTTGTGTGAGAAGAATTGAATAATTTAGAATAAAATTGAATAGTTTTAATTAATTTCTCTGTAAGAAATTGATTTATTTTTTATCAGTTTTTCTGTTAAAAACTGTCATATTATCTGATTTATTATCAATTGATATCATACGTTTCCTCACTGTATCTCAAGAAAGAGATTATAAAGATTTTATTGATTTATCTCAAAAATCAATTTTAGTTTATTAGATTCTCTTCAAAAATCTAATCTAGTTACTAAACTAGTGTGAAAAAAATCAGGTATTTTATACATAAAAGTCTTTTATTCTTCTTTTGAAACAGTCTAACTAACTTTTCAATTGAAAATAGACTTAGAAATCTCTTAATTGAAACAGTCTGATCAACTTTTTAAAAGAGTTCAATACATATCTCAATTGAAATAGTCTAATCAACTTTTCATTAAGTGAGAACAATGAGTTCAAAAATATACTCAGTTGATGTGAAAAAAGATGCTTTCTCAAATACTATTTCTGAGATTGAAATTCTGAAGAGAAGAAAGAAAGAAGAAATAGAGAAACAATAAGTTCTTAAAATACAGAAACTTGAAAAAGCAAGTAAGATTCTTGAAAAGCAGTGTCTGAGTGAGATAAATGAAGAAGTTCTGTTAATTCTTCATGCTCAGACTAGATAACTACAGAAGATGATCAAGTTCAAACTTGAAATTTCAAACACAGTTCAAAAAAAATTGAAAATTTCTAGTATAATCACTGACTTTTCATCTTGCTCTTCTTTCTTCTTTTCTACTTCTTCTTCTTCTTTGAATTAGAAGAAAATATATGCTCAAGCAGCTGAATCTGCTGTCTCTAAACCTGCTATCTTAAAACATGCTCAAAATCCTGAGAAAACTGAGAAGAATAATACTCATACTTCTATTGATAGAAAAGTAGAGAAAAAAATGCAAAAGAAGAAAAACTTTCAAATCTTCAGAAATAGAAGACTTATTCTTCAAGTCTCAAATCAGAATATCTTGCAAAGAAACAAGCTAATCTCAAATCTCATTTTCAGAATTAGAAATGAAATTAATCAGCAGTTCTTTTCTCAGCTAATAACTGATATTGAAGTTCAAAAATCAGTTATAGCTTCAATTGAGTCATGCTTCTTTGAAAACACTATTATTCTGACTATAATGTCTGAATTTAGTGCAGAATTTCCTATTTAGAATAAGAATCTCTGAAAATCAGCAGTGAAATCTTTATTAAATACAACAATTCTATCTAAGAGAGATGAAAAGTGAGACAAATTCATTCTTTATAATATTTCAGTTAAAATTTTTAACTGTGAAGAAGAAATGCTACTTCACAAAAATGAATTAGAAGAATACAACTCTATTCAACTGAGAAAAGAGTCTGTATGACTAAATTCAATTGAGTTTAGATAAAGTAGAAGAAATGCCTCTATTCTAGTATATATAAAGATACTTGAACAGTCAAAGATCTCTGAAGTAAGAGTAGCAGGTTTGAAAATGAGAGTTCATGAATACAAAGACTTAAGAATGAATCTCAAAACTCAAATACAGTGTTCAAACTGTTAAAGATATGAATACTTTATAATCTTCTATTTCAGAGACTCAAAATGTGCATTCTGTACTAGAGATTATAAAACTAGTGAGTATAAATATGAAACATGCTTAAAAAGAGATGAAATATATCAACATACTCTGCTTAAATGCTCTAATTGTAAAGAAAAACATGCATCTAGCTTAAAAGAATGTATATTTGCTTCAAGAACTCAAAAGAACTGAAGAAAAGATGAAGCTTAAAACAAATCTAGAACTGAAGAGAATAGTTAAATCAGTAAACTCACAACTGTAAGCTTAAAAAGAAGAAACTCTCAACTATCTAAATCTTCAAACTTCAATTCTTCAGCTAAATGTGAACAGAATTTGAATTCTCAAACTTCTATTAAGATTAGAGAACTGAGAAATGACTCTGATACTAAGCTAGATATAATATAAGCAGTTAAGATTTCTACTTTTCAGAATAGTTATAATCTACTATCTGATGATAGTGATTAGATTCTACTCTACTCTCTTTTAGTATGAATATACAATAAAAATAATAAAAAAAGTTTAAAAACTCTTCAAAAATCATATTTATTCAAAATAATATGAATAGAAACTTAAATTATATTTATTCTTATCTTCAAATTGTATTTGAATAAAAAGTTGATTTTATACTACTTCAGGAGCTGAATTTTAATACTGAGTAAAAATATATCATTTCTCATTTAAGCTACTACTGCTTTTTACCTCAAAAGTCTGAGATAAAGTCAAGAGTAGTGATCTATGAAAGAAAGAGATTAAGATATTAATTTAATCTAAGATTTAATATCATATCTGACTCTGATATTCTGATGAGTGATATTATAGATAAAGAGAATGAGTTTGATATTATACAGCTTATAAATATCTATAATAAAAAGTTATTGAAGAAAAATAATAATATCTGAACAATTAATAGAGAATTTCTAAACATAACTTCATCAAGAAACTCTATAATTGTAGAAGATTTCAATACACATCATCTCTGATGAAATTCAGAATGTAAAAGAGCAGTAAGAGCTGATAATCTGATTAAATGAATCTTTGAACATTCAATAGGTTTAATTAATAAGTCTGATCAATAAACATTCTTTAGAAAAGATATGAAACAGAAATCTATTATAGATTTAATCTTCATATCATAAAATCTAATAGAAAAAAGACTTGTAAACTGATTTATTGATTCAAATGAGACATCAGAATCAGATCATGAGATTATTCAATTTAATATTGAACTGAGTGAGAAATAAATGAGTGAAAATTCTCCTCTCTCTAATCAGTTTAACTTTGAAAAAGCTGACTGAAAGGCAGTTGAAGAAAGTATAAAACTATTAAAATCTGAAAGACAGAGTGAGCTGTATTGAAATCCTGATCAAGATATCTTAAATGAAATGCTTGAGAATAGAGTGAAGCTTATTACATTCATTATTCTAGCAAGTGTTAAAGATAATATTTCAAAGAGAAAGTCTTCTGAGTATTTAAAATCTTGATAAAATAAGAATATCATATCTAAAAGAAAACAATTGACTACTGCTAGAAGAGATTGAAAGAATGATATAATTTCTGATAAAGAGTTCAAAACTGTCAGAAATGAATATTTTTCAGATATTAAAAAAGCTAAAACAGACTGCTGAAATAAATTTCTTAAAAAAGTATAAGAAAAAGAAGTTTTTAAAGCTTTTAACTATACTAAAACAAGAAGTGTAGTAAAACTTTCAATCTTAGAATATGAGTTTCAGAATGAATCATATACAGCAAACTCTTTTGAGAAAAAATGTCAAGCTTTTATAAGAACTCTTTTTCAAAACTTATCAGATTCAGATTCAGAGGAAGAGAATATATTACTTCTCAACTATATTAATGAAAATGACTGAGAATGGCCTGATCTTACTCAAGATGAATTAGAGTCAGCTATCTTCTCAAGTTCAGTTAAGACTGCTGCAGGGCCTGATTCAATTAATTACTTAATTATTCAAAATACATACTTCTACTTAAAGAATGAATATTTTGAGCTCTTTTTCAATCTCTTTAAAAATGAATATCATTCTGAATGCTGGAGAGAAGCTACTGAAGTGATTCTTATAAAATCTAATAGAAAAACTTCAATTTCTAAGTTATATAGAGTAATATCTCTATTGAAATGTCTAGAAAAGGTTTTAGAAAAGATAATAGCTACTCAACTATCTTTTATAAACTCTATCAGTAATTCTCTTTTATTCAGTGAATAAATGAGAGATAGAAAACAGTGTTCTGCAATTAATACTGATCTCTCAGTTATTTATAATATTTAAATAGCAAAGCATGAAGATCTGATCTCAACTGCAGTTTTTATTGATATAAAAGAAGCATTTGATCATGTTTTAAAGTTAAAGTTAATTCAGATATTGAAGATGCTAAAACTGTCACTTTCTCTAATAAAATGAGTTAACTGTTTTATATCTAAAAGAATTATACAACTTTTCTTTGATTAAATGAAATAAGACAAGACTGAGATAAAAATAGAAGTATTATAAGAATCTTCAATATCACTCATTGTATTTGTAATATACACTGCATATCTATTCAAAAATAGAAATATGAGAATAGTGTGATCTTCAAGTTATATGAATGATATTGATCTAGTCTACAGCTTAAAAACTATCAAAGAGAATTTAAAAGTGATTGAAGAAGCTGTAAAGAAAATCTTTGTTAAAGTAGATATCAATCAAATTCAATTTAATATGAATAAAACTGAGTTAATTCATTTCTTTTCTAAATTCAATGAGAAAGAACTATCTGTAACTCTTTTAAATAGAGAGATTAAACTCAGTGTAAATGTCAAATGATTAGAAGTATAGTTAAACTTCAAGTTGAATTTTAAATATCACATTCAACAAAGAACTGTCAAGACAGAAAGACTATTAAATAACATAAGCAGACTATCAAATACAGAGAGAGATCTATTCTTCCAGGCTATGAGATAGTTATATATAGCCTGTATTACATCAGTAGCTGATTATGAAGTTCAAGTTTGATGAAATAATCAAGAGAATTTCACTGAACTCTTTCAACATCTGTAAAACAGAGTCTTGAGAAGAATTCTGAGAGTATTCAAATCATCTTCTATTAAAGTAATGAAAATTGAAGCTTCAATTTCTTCTTCTGCTATTAGATTTGAAAAGAACTGTATGAACTATACTCTGAGAGTTATAAAGATAAGCTTAAATCATATAATCAGAGAAAGAGTCTCTTCTTCATTTTCATCAATTAACTCTGAAAATGAACTGAATTGAAATAGATTTCTTGATTGAAATGAAACTAATTCTTTAAAGAAAATATCTTCTCAACTGTATAAACTATACTCTCTGATTAAAAATCAATTTTCTTCTTTAAATATTGAAAAAGTTGATAATGAGAAGTTATCTCTCTGAAGAGAAAAGCTTGAATCTCTTATAAACTGATAAATAAGTGAAGTATCAAAAGAGAAAGAATATAAACAGCATTTGAAGAGAATTTCTATAATCAATATAAAAGACTCTATTCTGATTTATTCAGATGACTCAAAAAATGAGAATTTGAATAGATTAGATGCAGGTATTGCTTATACTGAAGATAATATCAATTTTATGTCAGATTTCTGAAATCTAGACTGTGAATCTGAAGTCTTTGATGCTGAACTATTTGTAATAGTGAAAGCTTTCAAACTCATTGAAATAAAATCTTATAAAAGAGAAAATAGTTTGAAAGAGATATAAATATTCTCTGATAGTCAAGCTACTTTAAAAAGACTTAGAAATAGTCAGATTTATAATAATCAAATGAATCTTGAACTGATATTAAACTCTGTTTTAAAAATTTAAAAGAGAAGAATATCAAAGCTGATAATTTATCTGCACTGAGTTCCTGCTCATATGCATATTCATAACAATGAATTGACTGATTCAGCTGCAAAAAGAAGTGCAGAATTAAGTAGATCTATTAAAAAAATTATGTCCTGATCTTTTATAAAGAGAAAAATAAAAGAATCTTGTTTAGATAAGTGAAATGAAAACTGGCAGAAACAAAAGAAGAGTATACATTATTCAAGACTTAAAACAAAACTCAAGTGAAAATCTTGTTTAATTAAATGTAAAAAGAAAATATTCTCATCTATAATACAGCTGAAACTAGAATATGACTATTTCAAATCTTATATACAAAGATTTGATGATAGATTTGACTTAATAGAATGCTCATTCTGCAATGTAAATGAGAATTCTGAGAGTATTGTGATACACTGTGCATTATACAATAGTCTCAGAGTCAGATTGAAAGAGAAGTATAATTTAAATCAATTAAATATGAGATTCTTATTCCTAACTGAGATAGAAATTAAATACTTAATAGACTTTCTATCAGAAACTCAAGCAGCTACAAGAAAATGACTGAATTCAGAAATATCTGAATATGAAGAGAAGGAAATTGATCAGATATAGTCTGTTAAAACAGCTATATACTTTCTTTTAATAATTTGTTTTGTTACAGTCTCTCTTTATTTTATCTTTTTCTTTCAATTTCTTTCTATCTATCTATTTAATGTGTCTATCTTTAAGACTGTGTTCTCTTTTCCTTTGTCATGATATTGTCAAATGATTTCAAAGTATCAGAAGATGTTAAAACACTGCAATTTGTAAACAGTTTTTGTATTCTGAGCTGAAATTTTCTGATTTTACATATCTGAAATTGATGAATGTTTAATAGTTAACTTTACAGATATAGGAAAAACCCTGAGAACTAAAAGTTCTCAGGTAGATGTCATAGTCTCTGACTGCATACATCTATAATTGAAGAATAATAATAATAATAATAATTTTCTACCTATCTATTTAATGTGTCTATCTTTAAGACTGTGTTCTCTTTTCTTTTGTCATGTCAAATGATTTCAAAGTATCAGAAGATGTTAAAATACTGCACTTTGTAAACAGTTTTTGTATTCTGAGCTGGAATTTTCTGATTTTACATATCTGAAATTGATGAATATATAATAGTTAACTTTATAGATAGAGGAAAAACCCTGAGAACTAAAAGTTCTCAGGTAGATGTCATAGTCTCCGACTGCATACATCTATAATTGAAGAATAATAATAATAATAATAATCAGTATATATCTCTATAAATGTGAATAATTAGAAAATATACACTTAAAAAGTATAATCAGAGTGAACTCTGCTGCTACTTGAATAATATTAAGAATAGAATACTGAAATTAATGATTTCTCTCATTAATTTCATAGACAAGATGTGTGAAGATAATCTTAAGAAATATAAAATTCTTCAACTTCCGATAAAAACAGATCTTATGAAGAGACTATTTCATAATATCAGAGACTGAGTGTTGTTAAAAAGTGTTACTTTTATACAATATATATATACTTACTGCAGTAATTCACTTTCTGTATATATAACTGAGAGTTATAGCTTTCTCACACTGCATGACTCTTCTGAAGATACTGTCACTGATTTGTAATTCACATAGTCTCTTAGTTCAGTACATACTACACTGTATATATACAGCTCTGTGTACTGAGACTGTGTTGATTATTATAATCTGATGTGATACTCACTTTTCACAGGTCATGTTTCATTTGATTAAGAGAGGAGAAAGATCACAACTGCTGTTTCATTAAGAGAAGAGATGAGTAATTGAATCTGTAGAAGATAATTTGATTTCTTCTATATTTAAAATTTAATTAATCTATACTCTTTAATTTGAGAATTTCTGAGAGTGTTATAATAGTTTTCATATCAGCTTGAAATTAGTGATTGATTAAAGAAGAGAAAAGAGAGAAGAAAGAAATAAAAACAACTTATCTTTATAATATGAAAACAAAGAATTACTATAATTATTCTTTCTAGTAATAAAGATCTGTTTTCTGCATGTATCTCTGATATAGATTATATAATAACTGTATATAAAGAATATCAATAGTATATATATTGAATGAAGATAATATTACTATACAATACTGTAACTGTTTCTGTACATCTCTTAAAGCTGTCAATATTTTCTTTGAGTCTCTTTATATTTGATAAGTTAATAATATATTTCAATGCACTCTTTCTTGTATTATTATTATCATTATCACTATTATCATCATTATTATCACTATTACTATTACTATTATCATTATTATCATTACTATCATTATTATTATTATATCATTGCTGACTGTCTTTTCTATCTTCACTCTCTTTTAATACTTATTAAAATTAATCATGTCATTCTTCTTTAAATATTCTGTGATTCTGTGACTCATCAAGATGTGTGAGCACTGTCACAGATTGAAGAGTAAGAAGAAAATAATATTCAAGTGAGAGAAGATAAATTATAAGACATGTTATAATACCTTGAAGAGGCTCTGTAAGAAAGTAGAATGAGAATAATTTTAAGTAATACTTCTGATAAATTTAGACTGAACTAAGTATAGAAATAATACAGATAATACTGCATATAAGAGAATGAAAAAGAAGATAGTAAAGAGTGATATACAGTAGTAGTAAGATCAGAAGAAGTTCTGAGAATGATTTAAAATAAAGATAAAGAGAGAGAGAGAGAAGAAGAGTATTACTGTAAATAAGTAACAGCAGAAAGAGCTTAAGAGAGTGTAGACTGACTGCTGAGACTATGAATTTCACATTTAATTTCATTTGATCTGATCTCATACATTTCTTAGTATGAATCCCGCTGAGACTAGTTATTAAAATAACATGTAAAGTGACTATATATCAAATCTCAAAATGAAATCATAACTTGAAAAAAATGAGAAAGTGATCTTATTTAGTTTCATTTAGTCTCATTCTTGACATAAAGTTACTATTTTTAGACATTTTAAGGTTTTTTTGAAACTATTTTTAATTTTTTAAAAAGTTATACTTTTTGATAATACTTAAATGAGTTTTAAAGTCATTTAAAGTAATAAAAATAATTTAAATTAAGAAGTGAAAATCATGATCTCATTTGAAAAATGTAATAAGAGTAGATAGTAAGTCTTACTAAGACAGTATAAGACTACTATTTAATGTTAAAACTGTGTAATAGAATCAGTTGAATTGATAATAAGACTATCAAAAATTCTGATTCTAGTCTCAGACACGGTCACACGGTCAGTCTAAGAGAGTGTTAAAGTGAGAGATAAAGAAGTTAAAACTGATAAGTTTTTTATTTATTAAGAGATAATAATTTTTAATAATACTTCTATTCTCTAATTAATTAGCAGAAGCTGACAGAGAAGAAGAAGATTAAGATCTTATTCAGATCTTGAATACACTCTATAATTCAGAACTGTGACGGGCTGCGCCTGATCAATTATATAGACTATTCCGTTACACTTCACAGATTTCTACCGCCCCGATCCTCGGCCGAAAACCTACAGAATTCCTATTCTTCCGCCCCGTAGCTCCGCCGTGTACATGTATAAATATTCACTTCAATCACTGATTTCTGCACTTTCTCTTTCCTTTCCTTCTTTAACATTTTTCACTTTGTATTATAAGTAGACTGACCGTGTGACCGTGTCTGAGACCAGGACCAGATTTTTTGATAGTTTCATTACCAATTCGACTGATCTCATTACACAGTTTTAACATTAGATAGTAGTCTCATACTGTCTCAGTGAGACTTACTGTCTACTCTTATCACATTTTTCAAATAAGATCATGATTTCCACTTCTCAATTTAAATTATTTTTATTGCTTTAAATGACTTTAAATCTCATTTGAGTGTTACCAAAAAGTGTTACTTTTTAAAAAATTAAAAATAGTCTAAAAAAAACCTTAAAATGTCTAAAAATAGTAACTTTATACCAAGAATGAGACTAAATGAGATCAAATGGAATCACTTTCTCATTTTTTTCAAGTCATGGTTTTATTTTAAGATCTGATATATAGTCACTTTACATGTTTTTTTGATAGCTAGTCTCAGCAGAATTCACGCCAAGAAATGTATGAGATCAGATCAAATGAAATCATATGTGAAATTCATGATTTCAGCGGCCAGTCTAATTATAAGATCTATATATTATACTGATCTATTCAGTGTAGATCTCTTACACTTGAAAAACATTCATTATCTTCTCATTAGACATGATTATTCATTAAGAAGATATCTGAACATATAACAATGTGTAAGAAATAGAGAAATAATCAGTTAAGTGAATACTGAGTTCTCAGATAGAAGCTTACTTATCAGTCACTCTGACTCTGTAATAAGATCTTACAAAGAGAATATCAGTGAAAGATCTGAGAGTTCTGACACTCTAGACATATAAAATATTCATATAATTACACTTCTTCAGATTTCACAGTTATCATATATTCAATAAATAACATGTCTGACAATAATATGAGAGAATCTTTAAATGTGAGTATAGATGTGATATCACAGTAACTCTGAGCAATGTTGAAATTACAATAACAACAGATAGCTGACATGCATGTAACTCAATAACTTCAATATGAGGAAATTTAACAATTAACTTAACAAGAAACTCATACAATTTCAACATCTACAGAATTGAATACAAAAGTGCTGAAAGAATACTTAGATGTTCTTATATATTTTAATACTTCTGATCTCACTCTCTACTCATTATAAAGGTTGAAAATGCTCATGAACCTGAGTGTAGATGAAGATGTCATCAGTTCACTAATTAATCAAGATTAATATATCAATGAATAATTGAAGAATCACATGAAACAGAAGTTTTATTTATGAATAAAAGTATATGAATCAGTATTATAAATGACTAACAACATTATTAAACATTTTAATATTTTATTTCAAGACACTGCTATACAACAGAAAGTGTTAGATTGATTATAGAGTATTTAACAGAGAAACACTTCTCTTATAACATTCATCTCTGACTTCAACATTAAGATTCTAGAAGCAGGTAATCAATCTTGAGAGAATTGAATGAAGATTAACATGCTTAAGAAGATATTGACTTTCTGTAAGAAATCCCGCTCCTCGCGGATTCTTTACCCCTATTCCTATCTCCCACATAATCAATAGGGCTAGCGGCCCTTGGCTACACACAACTATATAGACTGGAGTTCATGAATACTATTCATAACTCAGCTTGAATGCTATTATACATTTGATCTCTACATTTATCTTTCTACTGTGAACACTTCTAGTAGTTAACAGTACATATCACATCAAGCTGCAAACACCTGAATAATTGCCTGTGAGCACTTATTCTTACATTTCAAGCTCAGTCAGTCAGCAATCACTCATTATGACTGGAAGAACTAGAAACTTGCATGCTTCAATCTCTGCAAACCCTACTGCAGGTACTCAGGAGCAGTCACCTGAATCATGAATAACCTCTGTGAAAGAAGTCTCAGAGGACTTATCAATCACTCATGAAACATCATTCTCTGCATCTGTGACAGAGAAACCCTTCAAACTCATGAATGAATCAATCTCAGTGAAGAACATTCTTGAGCATCTTCTGCAGAATCAAGCTATTTTTCTACAAGAAATGCTTACTATCTGTAAACACTCTCAAACTGAGTCTCTAGACATGATCTTCAGAGACATCTGTGAACTGAAAAGAAACTTTCTCAAGCTGTGACTACTTAAGACTATCTATCAAATCACAATCTATAAAAGCTTTTGTGAGTTTGTATTTGAAATTGACTTACAAGTCTGACTGTGTAATATGAAAGATAAAGAAGCTGTTATCTATGTAATAACAGATCTCTATTATACTGAAGTCAAGAACTGGCTGAATTATCTAGAGAATGATCATGAGAATGATCATGAGAGATTCTGATAATCTATTCTCAAGACCTATCTAGAGAATAAGTTAAGAGACTTTACAAGCTGGACAGAGAACACCTGGGCTGTGATCATCAATATTAGAAAAAGAGGTGAGAAATCTGATGAAGACTACTCACAGTGCTTCATGAAATTATGATATGAATTGAAGTCTGTGAAAACAGAGCTCTGAAACAAGACCTGAATAATGATGTTTATAAAGAGACTGAATAAAGACATGTAGAACAAGCTCATTGAGCAAGACTCTAAGTTCTTGACTCTGGAGAAACTGATGACTCTCATTCATCACTTGCAGATCACTGTGAGAGTCACAGACCTGTGAAGAGTGAATCATCAATCAGCTCTGTGAGGATCAGAACAACAGAGAACAGATTTGTTAGAAAAAGATAACAAAGTATAGAGAGATTTGTATCTGACTGCTGAGCAGAGAGAGAGAGCTTCATAAGCTTCTGTGAACAGAGTGTATAATAGAAAGATCAAGGAAAAGAAACTCTGCTTCATCTATTCTAAATCAGAACATCTTCACACAAACTGTCTGAACAAATCAAAATAGGAATTTGAGAAGTCATAGACAGAGTCAGCAACAGCCTTCTTAAGAATCTTGAAGCTGACATCTGAATCTGTTGCTCTCTCAATGAAAATGCTTGCTTGTGAGAAGAGACTGTGCTGCAGTGCTGCTGTCTCACAAGTATGAAAAGTATTAATAAACTCAGGATCTCAGATCACTGTGATGTTTCTAAAGCTCATGAAGTGAATAAGCTGAAAGATGAAGACTGGGAATCTGCTCTTGTAACAAGCAGAGTGTGAGAACTCAGATCTGAGAACTGAGAGACTTATGAGAATCATCTTTGAATTGCAAGATCTCTCTGAAATCTGAAGAAGATTTACAGAAACTGTGATTATTACAGACATCACAGATGATATGTATTTAAGACTTGTATAACTTTAAAGACACAATTCACACATAGCTGTCTGCAAGTCAGGTTTATACTTCTAATCAGTGTTGACAGACTCACTTACAGAGATAGAAGCAGTTAATGCTGTAGAGTTGATTAGAGAAGACAAGCTCATCTATATAATGACTTTGTAAGTGTCTGAGAATCTTACAGTTATGAAAACTGAGCTTCAGATATCAGAGAAATACTGAGATCTTACAGAGATGTTTAGCTTAGCTAAGACAGCTGAGCTTTCTTCTCACTGTAAGAAGAATCTGATAATAGATTTGATAGAAGAGTAGAAACTCTTCTGAGAATTAATCTATAAGCTCTCTTATTATGAGACAGAGGTCTTACAGACCTATATGAAGAAGAATCTGAAGAATGACTTTATCTGATCTTCACAGACCTCTGTGAGAGTCTCTGTGATATTTGTGAAGAAGAAGAATAAAGATCTCAGATTATGTGTAAACTACTGTAATCTGAACTTCAAGATAATAAAGAGCTACTACTCTCTATCTCTGATTGAGAATGTGATTAACTGTCTCACAGAAGCTGTCATATTCACACAACTGAATGTGATTAATATATATATATGACTATGAATACAGTCTGAGAATGAATGAAAGACTGTCTTTAGAACTGCACTGAGATTGTTTAAATATCTAGTGATATCTTTTGATCTGACTAATATCTCTGTGATATTTCAGTCTTTCATTAATAAAATACTTCATGCATATCTGAATGTCTTCATGATAATATATCTGAATGATGTGATAATGTACTCTATAAAGAAGAAAGAACACACTGAGCATGTGTGAAGTGTGTTGAAGATCTTAGATAAGGCAGGACTGTATATTAAGCTTATAAAGTGCAACTTCAGTATCTGCTGAATTAATTTCCTAGAATATATAATCACTGTAGATAATATTCAGATGAAATCTTCACAGATTGAGACTATTCTATTATAATCAGAGTTAACTAGTATTCATGAGATTCAGATCTTTCTGAGTTTTGTGAATTTCTATAGACAGTTTATCTTTGTATTTATAAGAATCTTCTTGACTTTTACAGACATACTGAAGAGTGAAAATAAGAAGAAATCATCTCATAAACAGAGAATAAAAAGATTATTGAGAAGAAAGAACTGTAAGAACTTTCTTATCTCAGAAGCTTACAGAGTCTTTATAAGATTGAAATAGATATTTACAGATACAGTGATACTGTTTCACTTTGATTTCTTACTCTTAATCAGATTAAAGACAGATGTCTTCTTCTTTGTAATTTCAGAAATAGTCTCATAACTACAGTTAAATGAGAACTGAGTTTCAGTGATCTTTTTCTCATAGAAGATGTAATCTGTGAAGATCAACTATGACATTTATAATCAGAAGCTTCTTATAATAGTGAAATCCTTCTGTCACTGATGTTACTACTTCAAGAATCTCATAATAGTGATTACTGTTAAAACTAATTATAATAGCTTATAACAGTTTACTTTAATCAAGAAACTCTCACAGTGATAGATTCACTGAGCTCAGAGACTGAGTGAGTTCTGATTCAAGATAGAATATATTAAGGAAACCAAGAACTCAGTAGATGAATTCTCTCACAGATTAGACTATATTAAGAAGATCAGAGTAACAGATATAGAGAGACTAGAGAAGATAGAAAAGCTTTATAAGATGCTCAGACTGAGTGTTATGAAGAGATTGACTGAAGAGTCTCTCAATTCCCTGTGAGAGAAGAAGAGAGAGAAAGAAAAGAAGTCTGTATAACTACTCTCTATAACACTGAGAGTTAACACTCTGAGAATCTCTGTGAGAATTCTTGAAGAGAGTATCTATAATCTGAAGAATTTACAGGCTTTGAGAAGTATCATGAAAGACCTGATATAAGGAAAAACAGAGTATAAGTCTTTATAAGATCTTCTATTCAGATTGTCTGAACTGCAACTGAAGAATGAATATGCTCAGTATATTCAGAAACTGCTTATAACAGAGATTAACTCTGCAGAAATAAAGAATTGAAGAGACTTAAATAACCTCTTGTAAAGAGAGAGCTAGATTTATATGCTCATGAATAAGTTTCTATATATAGAACTTATCAAAAGATATCATGACTCTTCTCTAGCAGATCATTTTACAGATACTAGAACTCATGAGTTGCTTATAAGAAAATACTTCTGACTGAAGATACAAGAACTTATGAAGAAGATAGTGAATTCTTATACTGTTTATCAGAATTCATGAATAGTGCAGTTCAGACTATATGAAGAACTTGCTTCTCTACTCATCTTATGAGAACCTTGAAAACAGCTAGAAATGAATGCTCTTATGAGTCTCTCTGAAAGCAAGAATATATATAATACCTGCTTTGACAGTGTGCTGATGATAGTGAATTACTTTATTAAGATAACACACTTTATACTCACTCACAAGAACTTGAAGTCAAAGAATTTGACTCATATCTTTGTCTGCAATGTGATCTGATTGCATGAGTTATCTATGAATATTATCTCAGATAGAGAATCAATCTTCACAGAAGAGTTCTAGTCTGATCTGATGACTATACTGAAGATCTCATGAGATCTAAGTACAGCTTTTCATCAATAGACAGATGATCAGACAGAATATCTGATGAGTATATTAGAACAGTATCTGCAGTGCTTTGTTAATTACAATCAGAATAACTGAGTGTATTAATTATCACTCACAGAGTTTGTGTACAACAACTTAAAACATATCAGCATAGATAAAACTCTCTTTGAGATACTCACTGAGACTCATTCACAGATGATCTTGATGAACCCGCGAGAGTATACTATAGAGTGTGATGATGTCTGTGAACAGACTGAGAGAATTCAGAAGATCTGGAAGAAAGCTTATAAATTCTTGAGAAAGACTCAAGAGTATCAGAAGAGATACTATAACTTCAAGTATATTATAAAGAGTTTCAAGAAAGATGATAGAGTCTGACTGAGTCTAGAAAACATTATTACACAGAGATCTAGTAAGAAGCTGAATCTCTTATGAACAGAGTCTTATAAGATTATGAAGAAAGTTAGCTTATAATTCTATAGATTAGAACTGTCATCTGAGTTATAGATATACAATGTTTTTCATGTCTCTTTGCTTTATAAATATAAGAAATTCTCAGAAGAGAACTCTGTGACTCATCACTCTATTCATGAAGCACTAGAGAGTGAAAGAGAATATCAGGTTAAAGAGATTATTAACTCAGAGAAGTGAGATCATGAGCTCTGATTCAAGATTCAGTGATAAGAGTATTCTGATAAGATGAATGAGTTCACTTAAGAATCATCTGAGCAGATAAGATATCTATAGAAGCTGAGACATGACTTTCATACTGTAAATTCTGATAAGTCAGAATAATGCAGTCTTCACTAAGAATCTGATTGTAATAAAGATATTAATACTATCATTTATAAATTCTAGTCTATAAGATAATAAGTTTCTAGTGAGATGAACAGTCTGCAGTGTATGCAAGGAAAGAAGAAAACATATTCTTATTAAAGTTAAAAAACAAGAAAATAAACAGGATTATAAATGCAATTTAGAGACTAATAAAGAAAAAATAAAGAAAATTCATATTTATATTATTAACATCTGCAACACTCAATCTCTCTACAACTATCAATTTCTCTCTTCAAAGAAGTAGAGAGTATTATACTCATGATACAGATAATTGTTACATTTGATGCAAAGATCACTAGAAATGCACAGACTTCAGAGAAGCTAAATACCAGAGTATATACAGTTGCAGCAGAGTCTTGAAGACTGACTATCTGTGCATGTGATCAGATATCTCTCACAAAGCTGTGTTCACTCTCTCAGTTATACTGGAGTATTCAGCCTGAAAATAATAAGAATATGAAGAGAGAGCTCATCTGCTCAGGTCAACTTCTGTCATGAATTCATGACATTCACATTGCCTTGATTACTCAGATTTTGCAGATACTCAGGAATTCATCTCTCATTGATAATGGGATTGCAGAAATGCGCCGCGGCGCGAGGATCATTGATAGGAAACCTAGGCATATTTGCATATGCCTGGTCAGAGATTGTGTGAACAGAGAGAGGGTGATTGTAGGCCTGCAGAGCCATAGAAGACACTGATAACACTGAGAGCTTTATAAGAACTGTCAGCTAGAATCTGCAAGGAATTACTTGTAAGAAGACTTACAGTAAAGAGAGGAACTGCACTGCTTGAAGCCAGAGGCTGGCCTGAAGAAGGCAGGGGGTTGGCTGCTGGCCTGAAGATCAGGTGCAGTGGCAGGGCTGGGAAGAATGAAGACACAGTCATGAGCAGCAGCGCCCCTGCTTCACCAGCCAGTAAAAAGCAATCAGAGAAGTCATAGAGACACTCATGAGAAGCTCAGCAGTAATCAGACATTGTTTATGAAGAGATTGAAATTGAAAAAAATTTTTATTCTTAAGAAGTTCTTGAATTAATATACAGACACTGTCAGAAACACTCTCTCTCTATTATCTGAGTGAAAACACTTCACAGATGAATGAAGATACTCACAGTTTATAAAGATGAAAGCTGTTACAGAAAAAGGAAAAAGAAGATGAGATTCTGTGAACAGATCTGGGATATTTATACTACTCTAGAGAGATTTGCTTACACTGTGAGTGATTCTGCAGAACAGTCAGATCACTCTAGTAAATAAGAGTAATTGTGAATCACAGGCCTGAATCTTTCTATATGACTATAAAGAGTGATTGCAGACTGCAGACATCTTGATTCTATAATTCTACAGAGTTGATAAAAGAATGAAAAATTCCTCACAATTCTACAGTGTCAAAGAGCAATGATTTGCCAGAATGAATGAAAGATCAACTCACAAATATTTCTCTTTGATAAGAGTGATCTCACAGAGAGTAATTCATCTGTAAGATGAATCTATGTGATGATTATATAAGAATCTTATGAAAATAATTGAGAGTCAATCAGAACTCTTCTGTATAAAAGATGTAAGATGAATCTGTATGATAGTCAGAGAAGAATCTGTAGATTATAAAGAATCTCATGAAACAAGAAACTGAGTGACAGACTCTTTTCTCTTTATAATAACAAGGGATTTTTCCTCACTGAGGTTTTTTATAAATATGAAGGATTTTTAGTGAGTATCACTGCAGTGCTGAGCTGACTATGAAGTCACTCAGTGAAAGGCTTTGTGAATGAAGTCTTAGAGAGAGAAGAGTATGTAAGAAATCCTGCTTCTCACAGATTCTTTATCTCTATTTCTATCTCTTGCATAATCAATAGGGCTAGCGGCCCTTGGCTACACACAACTATATAGACTGGAGTTCATGAATACTATTCACAACTCAGCTTGAATGCTATTATACATTTGATCTCTACATTTATCTTCCTACTGCAAACACTTCTAGTAGTTAACAGTACATATCACGCCAAGCTGCAAACACCCGAATAATCGCCTGCGAGCACTTATTCTTACACTTTCAAACTCTTACAGACTCTTATAAGTGTAAATAAAGACCTGACTTATAAAGACTTCTGCACACAACTTCAGAATTTGAATAACTGTTCTATCAAGCTCAAGAATATACAGAACAGTGATAGAAGATATTACACTTCAGTCACTCATACATCTATATCTGTATTGAAGAATAACAATAATGATGCAGATGTCATGAACTGAGTAGACTTAAATATCTATATATAAGTAAGAGTCTCTGCTGTCTGAGCAGACTTTCAAGTTTCTGAGATTACTTCTGAAGAAGTCACTGACTGATATCAATGTGAAGTATGCATCAACTGTAACTGATCAGAATATATCACTTTCAACTGCTGATTGATTTATATACTCTCTTACTTGAGAGAAAGATCAGTGTTTTCTCACTTAATGAATGAATCAGTGTCTGTCTGCATCAATCACATTGCATTGAAGAGAGATTTGAAAGATAACTACAAGAATATTCTGATGAAATAGAGAAAAGATTAGCTTCTATTCAAATTCATAAACAGAAGCTTGAAGAGATCAGATGATAATAATTTAAAGAAAAAATAACAATGAATGTGATTCTTGTATCTACTGTGATTAATAATATATATAATATGAAAGTCATGATAGACAGCAGTCTATGTTATTATGTAATAATTAAATCTTCAGTTGTAAGATATTACATTCTTCAGTATATTCTCTTATCAAAATCTCAGATTCTTACAGAATTTGATAACTTAAAAGACATTTGTACTTATTACATAATGAAGTTGATTATAGATGTTAAAGAACATCAACATAAAGATGCCTATATATATGAAGTTGATAATCTCAATTATAATCTTATATTAGAACTTGTCTAACTATCTGAACAAGGTATCTTGCTGAAAACTTGAAATAGAAGTGTGGTGAGCTGCGCCCGATCAATTATATAGACTATTCTGTTACACTTCACAGATTCCTACCACTCTGATTCTCGGTCACTGATCCTCAGCTGAAAACCTACAGAATTCCTATTCTTCCGCCCCGAAGCTTCACCATGTATGAAAACCTCTATTCTTCCGCCCCGAAGTTCCACTGCATATGTCATCATGTACACATATAAATATTCACTTCAATTGCTGATTCTCACACTTTCTCTTTCTTTTCTTCTCTAATGTTTTTGTCTTTGTTATATAAGACCTATATATTATACTGATCTATTCAGTGTAGGCCTCTTACACTAGAAAAACATTCATTGTCTTCTTATTAGAAATGACTACTCACTGAGATATCTGAATGCATAATGACATGTAAGAAATAGAGAAACAGTCAAACAGTTAAGTGAACACTGAGTTCTTAGATAGAAGCTTACTTATCAGTTGTTCTGACTCTGTAATAAGATCTTACAAAGAGAGTAAGATCTTACAAAGAGAATATCAGTGAAAGAGCTGAGAGTTCTAATATCACAGATATATGAGATATTCATATAATTACATCTCTTCTGATTTCACAGATATCACATATCTGATAATCAATATAATCATGTCTAATGATAATATGAGAGAACTCTTGAATGTAAGTATAGATACAATGTCACAGTGACTCTGAGTAATATTGAAATTACAATAGCAACAGATAGCTGATATTCATGAAACTCAATAACATCAATATGAGAAAATTCAATGATTATCTCAACTAGAAATCTCTGCACAGACAATCTCAACACTGACAGAATTGAATATAGATACAATGTGAATGCTGAAGAAATACTTAGATATTCTCATATATTTTAACACTTCTAATCTCACTCTCTACTCATTATGAAGATTGAAAATGCTTATGAAACTAAGTATAGATGAAGATATCATTGATTCACTAATCAATCAAGATTAGTATATCAATGAATAATTGAGAGATCATGTGAAATAGAAGTTTCATTCATGAATGAAAGCATGTGAATCAGCATTGTAAATGTCTGATAATATCATCAAATATCTTGATATTCTGTTTCAAGATACTGTCATGCAACAGAAAGCATTACATTGATTACAGAGTACTTGACAGAGAAACACTTCTCTCACAATATTCATTCCTGACTTTGATATTAAGATTCTAGAAGCAGATGATTAATCTTGAGAGAACTGAATGATAATTAGTATATTAAGAAGACATTAACTTTCAAACTCTTACAGACTCTTGTAAGTGTAGATGAAGATCAGACTTATGAAGATTTCTATGTATAACTTCAAACATTGAATGATTGTCTTATCAAGCTTAAGAGTATACAGAACAGTGACAGAAGATGTTACACTTCAGTCACTCATACATCTATGCTGAAGAATGACAATGCAGATATCATGAATTGAGTGAACTTAAATATCTACATATAAGCAAGAGTCTCTGCTGTCTGAACGGGCTTCTGAGTTTCTGAGATCACTCTTGAAGAAGTTGCTGATTAACATCAATGAGAAGTGTGTATTAACTGCAACTGATCAGAACACATTGCTTTCAACTGCTGATTAACCTACATGCCTTCTCACTCAAAGAATAAATCAATGTCTGTTCATGTCAATCACATTGCATTGAAGAAAGATTCAGAACATAACTATAAGAATACTCTGATGAAACAGAGAAAATATTAACTTCTATTCAAATTCATAAACAGAAGCTTGAAGAGATCAGATGATAATAATTTGAAGAGAAAATGACAATGAATATGATTCTTATATCTACTGTGATTGATAATATGTATAATATGAAAACTGTAATAGATAGCAGTCTATGTCATTATACAATGATTAAATCTTCAGTTATAAGATATTATAACCTTCAGTATATTCTCTTATTAAAACCTCAACTCCTCACAGAATTTGATGACTTAAAAGACATTTGTAATCATTACATAGTGAAGTTGAATATGAATGTCAGAGAATATTAATGTGAAGATGTCTATATATATGAAGTGAATAATCTCAATTATAATCTTATATTAGAACTTATCTGACTATCTGAATAAGGTATCTTATTGAATACTTGAAATAGAAGCTTAATATTTTCTAACAATGATAGAATTCATGAAGATGATATTCATAAGACTATGAATCTGACACAGATCTCTGTCAATGCCTATGAAATGCTCTGAAAAGAAACTCACTGAAAAGATTACTGATAGCAGAATTATGTAACAATCTATTTCATCAGTCTGACTAATATTAAGAAAGCTCTAGAGAAGTTATTCTATACTATAATAATAGATTCTTATACAAAACTCTTTCAATATTATCATGAATATCTAGATGTCTTCTGATAAGATAATATTATAAATATACTTCTCTTATAAGACTCAGAAGTAAATCACAGTATCAAGTTAGAAAAGAAGAATAATAAAGACTCTGAGTTATGATATGATCTTCTTTATAATATATATTGAGATGAACTTCTTCTTCTTCAGAAGACACTCAATGATCTGTTGAATAAGAAATTTATATATATTAGTAACTCTTTCACTGCAGCTTCTATTCTCTTTGTAAAGAAATCAGATAAAGAACTCTGATTCTGTGTGAACTATTAAGAATTGAATAGATTAATCAAGAAGAACTGCTATTCTTTATCTCTTATCAATGAAATTCTAGCTCATATCAGACAAGCTCAATGATTTATAAAATTAAATATCATTATCATATTTCATAAAATCTGTATTACTGAAGAAGATGAATAACTTACAGTATTTCAAATATGTTATAATCTCTTTAAATGAATAGTGACACTCTTTGAACTAATCAATGTCTTCAGTACATTTCAGAAGTATATCAACTGAGTACTCTGAAATTTTCTTAATAAATTTATATCTGTATATCTTGATGAAATTCTCATCTTTACTGATAAGTTCAGAAAAGAATATCAAGAACATGTATGAAGAGTATTACAATGATTACAAGAAGCAGAACTATTAATAGATATTAATAAGTATGACTTTGAAGTCAAGAGTATCAAATATCTAGATTTTATCATAGAAGCTGATAAGAGAATTTAAATGAATTCTGAGAAAGTCTTCATCATTCTTGAATGAGAAGCTTTATATACTGTGAAAAATATATAAAGCTTTATCAGATTTACTAACTTCTATTAGTGATTTATATAAAACTTCTCAGATATTATAAGATTACTTACAGAACTTATTAGAAAGAATTCAGTATTTCAGTGATTAGCAGATATCAAAGCTGTATTTATATAGATGAAGAAGATGTTCATCAACATCTCTCTGCTAATAATATTTAATCTTAATTAAAAAACAGTTATTAAAACTGACTTCTCTGACTATGTTATAGAAGAAGCTATATTACAATATGATAATAAAGATATCTTATAATTATACATTTTCATATTTAAGAAACTGAGTTCTGCTGAATGCAACTATAAGATCTATGATAAGAAACTTTTCATAATTATACACTGTCTAGAAGAATGAGACTCTGAACTGTAAAGTGTCTTTAAATTTGAGATAATCATAGATCATAAGAATCTCAAGTACTTTATAATAATCTATAAACTCACTGAGTAATAGATATAATAATCTGAGTTCTTAAGTCACTTTCATTTTATAATATACTATTGATCTGACAGTCAGAACTTGATAATAGATACTCTCTCATAACAAGAGTAAGATATGTCTTCTAATATAACAGATATCTGTTGAATGAACTGAGAGTATCAGCTCTTAGATCTGAAGATATTGATTGATCAAGATAGAATAACTCATAATACTATACATACTTCTCTGATTAGAACATTCTCTCTCTGAACTGATACTTATACTGATATCTTCACTTCTTCTACACTAAATAAACTGTGATATACAGCAGTTCAGACTGATGAACTTCTTCAGATTCTCACTGAAGCAGTATATTAAAAAGCATTCTGACTTCTCTCAGAACTATATATAAGAACTGATATCTCAGAATATTTAATTAATAATAATATCACTCTATAATTCTGTGAATAATATTGAGTCTCTCACTCTGAACTCTTACATATCTGAATAATACAAGAGATGCATAATTTGTATATAATTAGTCACTCAGGTTATGAATAATTATACTGAATGATCTCTCAAGAGTTCTGTGACGGGCTGCGCCCGATCAATTATATAGACTATTCCGTACACTTCATAGATTCCTACCGCCTCATTCCCGATCGCCGATCCTCGGCCGTCATGAACGTGTATGTTCTGATCACCGATCCTCGGCTGCTATGAATGTGTGTATATTCTTCTGCTCTGAAGCACCACTGTGTACATCACCACATATATGTATAAATATTCACTTTGATCACTGATTCTCACACTTTCTCTTTCTTTTCTTCTCTAACATTTTTCTCTTTATTATATAAGACCTATCAATATTATATTAATCTATTTAGTGTAGGCCTCTTACAGTAGAAAAATGTTCATTATCTTCTTATTAGAAAATGATTATTCATGTATTATCTTCTCATCAGAAACAATTATTCATCAAGAGATATTCAAACATATAATAATGTATAAGAAATAGAGAAACAGTTAAACAGTTAAGCAGACACTGAGTCTTCAGATAGAAGCTTTCTCATTAGTTACTCTAGCTCTGTAATAAGATCTTATAAAGAGAATGTCAGTAAAAGATCTGAGAGTTCTGACACTCAGATATATGAGATATTCATATAATTACACTTTTTCAAGATTTCACAGATATCATACACTCAATGAATAATATATCTAATAATAATAGAAGAGAACTCTTGAACACAAGTATAGAAGTAATATCACAGTGACTCTGAGTAATATTGAAATTACATCAGCAATAAATAGCTGATATGCATGTAACTTAACAATGTCAATATGAAGAGATTCAACAATTATTATAATGAGAAACTCAGACAATTTCAACATCTACAGAATTGAATATAAAAGCACTGAAAGAATGCTTAGATACTTTTATATATTTTAATACTTCTGATCTCACTCTCTACTCATCATAAAGAATGAAAATACTTATAAAACTGAGTGTAGATGAAGATATCATCAGTTTACTAATCAATCAAGATTGATATATCAATAAACAATTGAAGAATCATATGAAACAGAAGTTTCATTCATAAATAAAAGCATGTGAATCAGTGTTATGAAGGTCTGATAATATTATTAAACATCTCAATGTTCTGTTCTGAGACACTGTCATACAATAGAAAGTATTAGATTAATTACAGAGTATCTGACAGAGTAAAACTTCTCAGATATTATAAGATTACTTACAGAACTTATTAAGAAGAACTCAGTGTTTCAATAATCAGCAGACACTGAAGCTGCATTTATATAGATGAAGAAAATATTCATTAATATCTCTCTACTGATAATATTCAATTCTGATTATAAGATAGTTATTGAAGCTGATTTCTCTGACTATATAATAGAAGAAGTGATATTGTAATATAATAATAAAGATATTCTACAATTATATATCTTTATATCTAAGAAACTGAGTCTTACTGAATACAATTATAAGATCTATAATAAGAAACTTCTTGTAATTATATACTATTTAGAAGAATAGAACTCTGAACTCTGAAGAGTCTCTGAATTTGAGATAGTTATAGATTATAAGAATTTCAAATACTTTATAACTATCTGTAAACTCACTGAATAATAGATGCAATAATCTGAGTTCTTAAGTCACTTTCATTTTATAATACACTATCATTCTGACAGTCAGAACTCAATGACAGATACTCTCTCATGATAAGAGTAAGATATACTATCTAATGTAACAGATACTCACTGAATGAACTAAGAGCATCAGCTCTTGAATCTGAAGATACTAGTTGATTAAGATGAAACAGCTCATAGCACTATACATACTTCTTCAATTAAAACTGTCACTGATATCTCAACTTCTTCTAAATCTATATTAGGTGAGCTGTGATATACAGCAGCTTAAACTGATGAACTTCTCTAAGTACTCACTGAAGCAGTATGATAAGAAGCACTCTGATTTCTCTCAGAATTATGTGTAAGAACTGACATCTCAGAATATTTAATTGATGATAATAACACTCTACAATTTTATAAACAATGCTGAGTCTCTCACTCTAAATTCTTACACATCTGAATAATGTAAGAGATGCATGATTTGTATATAACTGATCATTCAGACTGTGAATAACTGTATAGAATGATCTTCTGAGAGTTCTATTAATCTGAGATATTAAACAGTATCAGACACTTCATCTGAAACTACAATCACTATTCTTTCATTATCTTATAAAAGAACTGTAGAAAAGATCTACTGAAATCACTTAATATTTCTAATAGAATCTGATAAGATGTAGTAATTGACTTCACTATTAATCTATTTAAGAGTAAGAATTGTAGAAACATTCTGCTCATTGTTGAGTGACTAAGTAAAGATATAATATTAAAATCTTATAATAAGATGAATACTGAACAAGTTGCTGAAGCCTTCTTACAGAGTTCATTCTATCAGATGCATGAGTTGCTGAGATTAATAGTATTGAATTAGAACTACTAATTTGTGAGTACTCTCTGAATAAGAATCTGTTAAGTTCTCAAGATTATATATTATCTGTTAACTATCTATCACTCTGAGACTGATAATATATCAGAACAGACAATTCAGACTGTAAAGAACTATCTCTGTAAGTTCTGTAATTACTTATAAAATAATTGATATTATCTGCTTCTACATGCAGAGATTACTATCAATGAATAAGATATTATTTTAACAGACATAAGTCTGTTCTTTATTATTATTATTATTATTCTTCAATTATAGATGTATGCAGTCAGAGACTATGACATCTACCTGAGAATCTTTTAGTTCTCAGAGTTTTTCCTATATCTATAGAGTCAACTATTATACATTTATCAATTTCAAATATGCAAAATCAGAAAATTCCAGCTCAGAATACAAAAACTGTTTACAAATTGCAGTATTTCAACACCTTCTGATAGTTTGAAATCATTTGAAAATATTATGACAAAAGAAAAGAGAATATAGTGTTAAAGATAGACATATCAAATAGATAGAGAAAAGAACAGAAGGAAACAAGTACAGTAAAGAGAGACTATAACAAAACAAAATTATTAAAAGATGATGTATAGCTGTTTTAACAGACTATATCTAGTCAATTTCCACCTCTTCATATTCAGATACTTCTGAATTCAGCCATTTTCTTGTAGCTGCTCTAGTTTCTGATAGAAAGTCTATTAAGTATTTAGTTCCTGTCTCAGTTGAGAATAAGAACCTCATATTTAATTGATTTAAATCATACTTTTTCTTTAATCTGACTCTGAGACTATTGTATAATGCACAATGCATTACAATATGCTCAGGATTTTCATTCACATTGCAGAATGAGCACTCTGTTGAATCAAATCTATCATCAAATCTTTGTATATAAGATTTGAAATAACCATGTTCTAGTTTCAGCTGAATTATAGATGAGAATATTTTCTTTTTACATTTAATTGAACAAGATTTCCACTTTGGTTTTGTCTCAAATCTTGAATAATGTATACTCTTCTTTTGTTTCTGCCAGCTTTCATTTCACTTGTTTAAACAAGATTCTTTTATCTTTCTCTTTATGAAAGACCAGAACACTGTTTTTTGAATAGATCTGCTTAATTCTGAACCCTTTTTTGCAGCTGAATCAGCCAATTCATTATCATGAATATTCATATGAGCAGGAACTCAATGCAGATGAATTATCAGTTTTGATGTTCTTCTCTTTTGAATTTTCAAAACAGAGTTTAAAATCAGTTCAAGATTCATTTGATCATTATGAATCTGACTATTTCTAAGTCTTTTTAAAGTGGCTTGACTATCAGAGAATATTCATGCCTCTTTCAAATTATTTTCTCTTTTATGAGATTTTATTTCAATGAGTTTGAAAGCTTTCACTATTGCAAATAGTTCAGCATCAAAGACTTCAGATTCACAGCCTAAATTCCAGAAATCTGAGATAAAATTAATATTATCTTCTGTATAAGCAATGCTTGTGCCTAATCTATTCAAATTCTTATTTTTTGAGCCATCTGAGTAAATCAGAATAGAGTCTTTTATATTAATTGTAGAGATCTTCTTCAAATGCTGTTCATATTCTCTCTCTTTAGATAGTTCACTTATTTGTAAGTCTATGAGAGATTTCAGCTTTTCTCTCCAGAGAGATATCTTCTCATGATCAATTTTCTCAACATTTAATGAAGAAAATTGATTCTTAATAAATGAACATAGTCTATACAGTTGAGAGAGCATTTTCTTTAAAGTATTATTCTCATTTCAATTAAGAAATCTATTTCAATCCAGTTCATTCCCTGAGTTAACTGATGAAAATGAAGAAGAGACTCTTTCTCTGATTATATGATTTGAGCTCATCTTCATGACTCTCAGAGCATAGTTCATACAGGCCTTTTCAAATTGAATAGCAGGAGGTGGAATTGAAGCTTCAATTTCCATTGCTTTAATAGGAGATGACTTGAATGCTCTCAGAATTCTTCTCAAAGCTCTGTTTTGTAGACTTTGAAAGAGTTCAGTGAAGTTTCCTTGATTGTTCCATCAAACTTGAACTCCGTAATCAGCTACTGAGGTAATACAGGCTATGTATAACTGTATATAAGTCTGTTGTTTCTTATACACAGTTATTACATGAAGGTGTTAAATCTTCTAGAGATTACAGAGTTTATATCAGACCTCTGCAGTCTGATTCAGATCATCAATAATATAGTAACAAAGCTCTGAGATGTTCATGATTGAGCAGAGATCTTCATGACAACTGTAAAACAAGATCAAGAGAATTAAATCAATGTTCACTGAGACTTCACTGAACAATACAAGATAGAAGATCTAGTATAATTGAATCTTAAGAATATATGAATCACACATTCATCTCATACACTAGATTACTGCCATATCAAGTATAAAGTGATAGAAGTTCTAGATAGTCATAACTATCATCTTAACACATCATGAGAGATTAATAATGTCTTTCACACAAGCTTGCTCTGTCACACTGTCATCAATTCATTCTCTTCTTAACTAACTTTCAACTGGCAGCTGCCAGAGATCATAGAAGAAGATAATGAGCTTGAGTGAGAGATTGAAGATATTCTTGATGAGAGATCACACAGCTGCAGTTGATAATATCTTGTGAAATGAGTCAGCTCTGATCAACTGATCTGAACTTCAAGTTTCATGTTATTCAAAACAGCAGTTCTTGACTGATGAAAACTGCTTCTGAAAGAAGAGGACTAATGTGACAGGCTGTGCCTGATTAATTATATAGACTATTCTGTACACTTCATAGATTTCTATCACCTTATTCTCAATCACTGATTCTCAGTTGTCATGAACATGTATATTCTGATCACTGATTCTCAGCTGCTATGAACATGTGTATATTCTTTCACTCTGAAGCATCACTGCATACATCATCACATATATGTATAAATATTCACTTTGATCACTGATTCTCACACTTTCTCTTTCTTTTCTTCTCTAACATTTTTCTCTTTGTTATATAAGACCTATCAATATTATACTGATCTATTCAGCGTAGGCCTCTTACAAGTTCTACTGATCTGAGATATTAAACAGTATCAGATATTTTGTTCAAAACTGCAACTATTATTCTGTTATCATCTTGTGAAAGAACTGTAGAAAAGATCTACTGAAATCACTTAATATCTCTGATAGAATTTGATAAGATATAGTAATTAACTTCACTGTTAATCTCTCTGAGAGTAAGAATTATAAGAATATTCTGATCATTGTGAATTAATTGAGTAAAGATATAATATTAAAACCTTGTAATAAGATAAATACTGAATAAGTTATCAAAGCTTTTCTAAGAAGCTCATTCTATCAGATGTATGAATTGCTGAGATCTATAGTATTGAATCAGAGTCATTAATTTATAAGTACTTTCTGAACAAGAATCTGTCAAGTTCTCAAGATTATACACTGTTTATTAACTGCTTATCACTTTGAGACTGATGATATATTAGAACAGATAAGTTAGACTGTAAAGAATTATCTTTATAAGTTCTGTAATTACTTATAAGATAATTGATATAATCTTCTTCTACATACTGAAGTCACTATCAATGACTGAGATATTATTTCAACAGATATAAGCCTGTTCTTTCTTATATATAAATATTATATAAAAGTACTGAATCTTCTAGAGACTACACATTTCACACTGAACTCTCATAGTTTAATTCAGATCACTGATAATATAGTAATAAAACTTTAAGATATCTATAATTGAGCAGAAGCCTTCATAGTAAGCACTAAACAGAATTAAGAAGATTAAACTAATATTTACTGAGACCTTATTAAGTAATATAAGATAGAAGATCTGATATGATTGAATCTTAAGAATATACAGATTACACACTCATCTTACACACTGAATTACTGTTATACAAAGTATAAAGTGATAGAAATTCTAGACAGTTATAACTACTGTCTTGATATATTATCAGAGATTTATAATGTCTTTTATACAAGCTTACTCTGCTGCACTGTCATCAATTCATTTCCTTCTCAACTAACTTTCAACTGACAGCTGTTAGAGATCATAGAAGAAGATAATAAACTTGAATAAGAGATTGAAAATATTCTTGATAAGAAATCCTGCAGCTGTAGCTGATAATATCTTATAATATGAGTCAGCTACAATCATCTGATCTGAACTCTGAGTTCTGTATTATCTGAGACCATGGCCCTTGACTGATGAGAGCTACATATGATCAAGAAAGAGAGAGAGACTAATGTGACAGACTGCGCCTGATTAATTATATAGACTATTTCATTACACTTCACAGATTTTCACTGCTCTGATTCTCAGTCACTGATTCTCAGCTGAAAATCTACAGAATTTCTATTCTTTCACTTCAAAGCTTCATTATGTATGAAAATCTCTATTCTTCCGCCCTGAAGTTTCACTGTGTATGCTACTGCATACATGTATAAATATTCACTTCAATCACTGATTCTCACACTTTCTCTTTCTTTCCTTCTCTAACATTTTTCTCTTTGTTATATAAGACCTATATATTATACCGATCTATTCGGCGTAGATCTCTTACAAGAAGCTTAATATTCTCTAACAATGATAGAATTTACAAAGATAATATTTATAAAATCATGAACCTGACACAGATCTCTGTCAATGTATATAAAATACTCTGAAAAAGAAGTCACTGATAGAATCACTGACAAGATCACTGATGACAGAATTATATAATAATCTACTTCATCAGTCTGACTGATATTAAAAAGACTCTAGAAAGGTTATTCTGTATTATAATAACAGATTCTTATATGAAACTCTCTTAATAATATTACAAATATCTAGATATCTTCTGATAAGATAATATTATGAATATATCTCTCTTATAAGACTCAGAAGTGAATCACAGTATCAAGTTAGAGAAGAAGAATGATAAAGACTCTAAATTACTATAAAACTCTCTTTATAACATGTTCTGAGATGAATCTCTTCTTCTTCAAAGAACACTCAATGATCTGTTAAATAAAGAATTCATATATATTAGTAACTCTTTCATTACAGTCTCTATTCTCTTTACAAAGAAATCAGATGAAGAACTTCAATTCTGCATGAACTATCAAGAATTGAATAGATTAATAAAGAAGAACTGTTATTCTTTATCTCTTATCAATGAAACTCTAGCTTATATTGAACAAGCTTAATACTTTATAAAGTTAGATATTATCATCATATTTCATAAGATCTATATCACTGAAGAAGATGAGTGACTTACAGTATTTTAAACACAATATAATCTCTTTGAATAAGTAGTCACACTCTTCAGACTGACTAATACTCTCAGTATACTTCAGAAGTATATCAACTGAGTACTTGAAGATTTCCTTGATGAATTTATATCTATATATCTTGATAACATTCTCATCTTCACTAATGAGTCTAGAAAAGAATATCAAGAATATGTATGAAAGATATTACAATAACTACAGAAAGCAGAAGTACTGATAAACATAGATAAGTATAATTTTGAGATTAAAAGTACAAAATATCTAGACTTTATCATAGAAGCTGATAAGAGAATCTGAATAAATTCTGAGAAGATCTCTGCTATTCTTGAATAAGAGATCTCATACACTGTGAAAGATGTATAAAGCTTCATCAGATTTATAAACTTCTATCAGCAATTTATACAAAACTTCTCAGATATCACATGATTACTTACAGAACTTACTAACAAAGACTCAGTATTTCAATGATCAGCAGACACTGAAGCTGTATTTATACAGATAAAGAAGATGTTCATTAATATCTCTCTGCTAATAATATTCAATTCTGATTATAAGACAGTTATTGAAGCTGATTTCTCTGACTATATTATAGAAGAAGCTATATTGTAATATAATAATAAAGATGTCTTATAATTATGCATCTTCATATCTAAGAAACTGAGTCTCACTGAATATAATTATGAGATCAATGATAAGAATCTTCTCATAATTATACACTATCTAGAAGAATGAGACTCTGAACTTCAAAGTATTGCTGAATTTGAGATAATCATAGATTATAAGAATCTTAAGTACTTTATAACTATCTGTAAACTCACTGAATAACAGATATAATAATCTGAGTTCTTAAGCTGCTTTTATTGTATAATACACTACTATTCTGACAGTCAGAACTCAATAACAGATGTTCTCTTATAACAAGAGCAAGATATATCATCTGATGTAACAGATACTCACTGAATGAACTGAGAGCATCAGCTCTTGAATCTGAAAATACTAGTTGATGAAGATAAAACAGCTCATGACACTATACACACTTCTCTGATTAGAACTGTCACTGATATCTTAACTTCTTTCAAATATATATTAGATGAACTATGACATACAGCAGCTCAAACTGATGAACTTCTTCAAGCACTTACTGAAGTAGTATAATAAGAAGCACTCTGATCTTTTCCACAACTATGTATAAGAACTGATATCTCAGAATATTCAATTGATAATAATAATACTCTATAATTTTGTAAATAATACTGCATCTCTTACTTCAAATTCTTACACATCTGAATATTGCAAGAGATGCATAATTCATGTATAACTGATTATTCAGACTGTGAATAACTATATTGAATGATCTCTCAAGAATTCTACTGATCTGAGATATTAAACAGTATTAGATATTTTATCTGAAGCTGCAACTGTTATTCTTTCATCATCTTATAAAAAGACTGTAGAAAAGACCTGCTGAAGCTGCTTGATATATCTGATAGAATCTGATAAGATATGATAATTGACTTCACTGTTAATCTCTCTGAGAGTAAGAATTATAGAAACATTCTAATCATTATAAACTGATTAAGTAAAGATATAATATTCAAATCTTGTAATAAGATAGATACTGAACAAGTCACTGAAGCTTTTCTACAGAGTCTGTTCTATCAGATATATAAATTACTGAGATCTATAGTATTGAATTATAATTGTTAATTTATAAGTACTATCTGAATAAGAATCTATTAAGTTCTCAAGATTACACACTGCTTGTCAACTGTCTATCACTCTAAGACTGCAAATGTATCAGAATTAATAATTCAGACTGTAAAGAATTATCTCTATAAGTTCTGTAATCACTTATAAGATAATTAATATAATCTTCTTCTACATGCAGAGATTACTATTAATAATCAAGATATTATTTCAATAAATATAAGTCTGTTCTTTCTTATACACAGTTATCACATAAAGATGTTGAATCTTCTAGAGATTACACAGTTCATACTGAATCTCTGCAGTCTGATTCAGATCAATGATAATATAGTAATAAAGCTCTGAGATATCTGTGACTGAGCAGAAGCCTTCATAGCAAGTACTAAATAAGATTAAGAAGATCAAGTTAATATTCAATGAGATCTCACAGAACAGTGTAAGATAGAAAATCTTATATAATTAAATCTTAAAAATATACAGATCACATACTCATTCTATACATTGAATTATTATCTTATGAAATACACAGTAATAGAAGTTCTAAACAGTTATAACTACTATCTTAATACTCTGTCAGAGATTCATGATATGTTTTATACAAGTCTACTCTGCTATATCACAATCAACTCATTTTCTTCACAACTGACTTCTGACTAATAGCTATCAGAAATCATAGAAGAAGATAATGAGCTTGAGTAAGAAATTGAAGATATTCTTAATAAGAGATCCTGCAGCTGCAGCTGACAATATCTTATGAAATGAGTCAGCTATGATTATCTGACCTGAACTCTGAGCTCTGTGTTATCTGAAACAGCGGCTCTTGACTAATGAGAACTGCTTCTGAAAAGAGAGGGTTAATGTGACGGGCTGCACCTGATCAATTATATAGACTATTTCATTACACTCTACAGATTTCTACCACCTCGATTCTCAGCTGAAAATCTACAGAATTTCTATTCTTCCGTCCTGTAGCTTCACTATGTACATGTATAAATATTTACTCTGATCACTGATTTCTGTACTTTCTCTTTCCTTTCCTTCTTTAACATTTTTCACTTTGTATTATAAGACCTATATATTATACCGATTTATTCAGCGTAGACCTCTTACAAGAACATTGATAAGACAGCTCTACTCTCTGAACATGTTAATCTGCTTACTGCTGAGATGAAATCTGAGACAGCATATCAGAAAATGCAGGATTTTGAAATACAGATTAATCTGACTGAGACAGAGCAGCAGAAACTAGACTGACTGTGTGACCGTGTCTGAGACCAGAACCAGATTTTTTGATAGTCTCATTACCAATTTCACTGATCCCATTACACGGTTTTAACATTAGATAGTAGTCTCATACTGTCTCAGTGAGACTTACTGTCTACTCTTGTCACATTTTTCAAATGAGACTATGATTTTCACTTCTCAATTTAAATTATTTTTATTGCTTTAAATGACTTTAAATCTCATTTGAGTGTTACCAAAAAGCGTTACTTTTTAAAAAATTAAAAATAGTCTAAAAAAAACCTTAAAATGTCTAAAAATAGTAACTTTATGCCAAGAATGAGATCAAATGGAACTAAATGAGATCACTTTCTCATTTTTTTCAAGTCATGGTTTCATTTTAAGATCTGATATATAGTCACTTTGCATGTTTTTTTGATAGGTAGTCCCAGCGGGATTTACGCCAAGAAATGTATGAGATCAGATCAAATGAGATCAAACATGAAATTCATAATCCCAGCGGCCAGTCTAGCAGAAACTCTTCTCTAAGAAGACAGTAAAAAGAGATTTTAAGATGATTATCATCTCAGATAAGAAGAAGAGGAAGAAGAATGAGAATAAGAAATGAATTATGAAAAATAATGAGAAGAATTAGAAAGAGAAGAAAGATAATAAGTAGAAAAAGTTTTTTCCTTTTCTATATTACTTAGTTATAGACTTGATAGCTGTTAAATAATAATTAAAATTAATTTTGAGTTTTCAAAAATTATTGTGCAAGTTGTAATCAATATCAGAAATACTATATATATATATTTTTAACTATCATGATTCACAAATCACTATATTGTATAAGTATTAACATTTTTTCAACATTAATATTCATAATATTAATATATTTTTAATAATATTATCTGATAACATAATTTAGTAACACTCTCTTTCAAAATATTAATATATTTCAAGAAATATAACAGAGATTAATCAAGATTATTCATTTACTTTTATATATTGATAATATTTAATCTGAGTTAGTACTATAATTATAACTAAGCTAAGAAAGAAGATTATTTTCTCTTATAATAATTCTTCTTACACACATCAGTGATCAGTTATTGAAAATAAATTATTATCTTTTTTAAATTATTATCATATCTTTTTAATCTACTTCTTTTATTTCTTTTACTTCTAGTGAAGATTTATAAACTCTTCAAGAAATCACTGTAAATTACAAAGTCTATATTATTTACAATTTAATACAGAATACTCTTTTTCAATTATAATGAATAATTACTTCATTCTTCATATCTGATTTCAGGTCATGAAATTTATAGAAAACTCAACATAAACACTGAGATAAACTATGAAATAATTATCAACAGATTGTATTGCAGATTACTGAAGAGTCATCTCTCTACTATAATTACTATAACTTTATTCAGAAACATTTATTATAAACTGATTATAACTGTAAAGAAATTTTCTGACATCTGAAGTTATCAGAATGCAGATAATAAAAGAAAAATAATCAGAAAATTATTACTGAGCTGATAAGTTACTTTATTAGATAATAAATTTTGATAATACTAACTTTCTAATTTAAAGAAAATTATATCAAAATAATTATGTATCAGTACTCTGATTTCACAACTTTTATCTAATAACTTCTGTGAATAATTACTTTATATATATATATCTCTAAATCTTTCTCTTTGATTAATTGAAAATCTCGAATTCTGAACACTTCTTAAAATACTTAATTCAAATCTTCATATTTCACATTGATTCTGTCTTCAGTTCAATCTTAAGATATACTACAAAGTTAATACATAATATCTAGAATCAGAGTTGAAGAATTATTAAAGAGTGTCTCTTACAGTAAATATATAAACTAGTATAAACAATCTTACATTTATAAGAGTTATATATTATTATATTGATAAGAACTGAACTTATTAAGAGATATTAATTGAATTTAAATCATTGATCAGTAGTCATACTGAGAATTATATAGCAGAGATATTAATAACTGTGATTAAAAATGACTATTAAGATATTAGTCTCAGTCTTTTTATAATTATAACTGATAATACTGTGAATAACTATACTATAATGATGAGCTTAAAGTAAAAATTGACTTTGTATTTCTGAAATGATAAATAAGATTATATTCTCTGCATTACTTATATGATTCAACTTGTAATATAAATACTGATAAAGAATTTTAATATTAAGATGAAGAATAATGAGATGACTGATTCTTGAGATAAGAATGAGATGAAAGTAATTACTCAAGTAACTTTTACATTTACTTTATAAAAGATAATATTTTTTGATAACACTTTTTAATATTACTTTTTAATAACACTTTTTGATAATACTACTGTTAATTTTGAATAGATTGACTAATAATTTAAATATCACAGATTTGAAACATTGTTAATATAATTTATATCTTCTCTAAATAATTATAATGATTTTATAATATTCAATAAATAAATAAACCAGTCACATCACTAAATATAATACAGAATGTTAGAATATAGTAAATGTAAGAGGCCTACGCCGAATAGATTGGTATAATATTGATAGGTCTTATATAACAAAGATAAAAACATTAGAGAAGGAAAGAAAGAGAAAGTACAAGAATCAGTGATTGAGGTGAATATTTATACGCGTATGTGGTGGTGTACACGGTGGAGCTTTGAGGCAGAAGAATATATATGTGTTCATAGCAGCCGAGGATCAGTGATCAGGAATAGCTGAGACTCAGAGTGTACACTACACACATTCATAGCAGCCGAGGATTGGCAATCAGAAATGGCCGAGAATCAGAGTGTATACTATGCACATTTGTAGCAGCTGTGAATCAGTGATCAGAAATGAAAGAATCTATGAAGTGTAATAAAATAGTCTATATGATTGATCAGGCGCAGCCTGCTACATTAGCCCTCTCTTTCCAGAAGCAGTTCTCATCAGTCAAGAGCTGCTGTTTCAGATAATATGAAACTTAGAGTTCAGATCAGTTAATCATAGCTGACTCATTTTATAAGATATTATCAGCTGTGACTGCAGGATCTCTCATCAAGAATATCTTCAATCTCTCACTCAAGCTTATTATCTTCTTCTATGATACCTGATAACTGTCAGTCAGACATTAGCTGAGAAGAGAACAGATCAGTGACAGCACAGCAGAGCAAGCTCATGTGAAATACATTATAAATTTCTGATGATGTGTCAAGGTGATAGTTATAACTATCTAGAACTTCTATCACTTTATACCTGACATGGCAGTAGTCTAGCATATGAGATGAATATGTAGTTTATATGTTCTTGAGATTCAATTATATAAGATCTTCTATCTTATACTGCTCTGCAGAATCTCATCAGATATTAGTTTAATCTTCTTAATCTTATTTCACAGTTGTTATGAAGATCTCTGCTCAGTCACAGATATCTCAGAGCTTCATTATTATATTATCAGCAATCTGAATCAGACTACAGAGGTTCAGTATGAACTGTGTAATCTCTAGAAGATTCAACACTTTCATGTAATACTTGTGTATAAGAAAGAACAGACTTATATCTGTTGAAACAGCATCTTAACTGTTAATAGTAATCTCTGTATATAGAAGAAGATTATATTAATTATCTTATAAGTGATTGCAGAACTTATGAAGATAATTCTTTATAGTCTGAATTGTCTGTTCTGATGTATCATCAGTCTCAGAGTGATAGACAGTTAACAGACAGTGTATAATCTTAAGAATTTGACAGATTCTTATTCAGAGAGTACTTATAAATTAGCAGCTCTAATTCAATACTATTAATCTCAGTAATTCATACATTTAATAGAATAAACTCTGTAAGAAGGCTTTAGTAACTTATTCAGTGTTCATCTTATTATAAGATTTCAATATTATATTCTTACTTAGTTAGTCAACAATACTCAGAATATTTCTGCAGCTCTTACTCTCAGATAGATTAATAGTGAAGTCAATCACTATATCTTATCAGATTCTATTAGAGATATTGAGTAATTTTAGTAGATCTTTTCTACAGTTCTTTCATGAGATAATAGAAGAACAGTAATTACAGTTTCAGATGAAGTGTCTGATACTATTTAATATCTCAGATTAGTAGAATTCTTGAGAGATCATTCTATAGAGTTATTCACAGTCTAAGTGACTGATTATACATGAATCATGCATCTCTTGTATTATCTGAGTATGTAAGAGTTCAGAGTGAGAGACTCAGTATTATTCACAGAATTGTAGAGTGTTATTATCATTAATTAAGTATTCTGAGATATCAGTTCTTATATATAGTTCTGAAGAGAATCAGAGTGCTTCTTAATATACTACTTCAGTGAGAATCTGAAGAAGTTTATCAGTCTGAGCTGTTATATATCACAGTTCATTCAGTGTAGAGAAAGTGAAGATATTAATATCAGTTCTAATCAGAGAAGTATATATGATGCTGTGAGCTGTTTCATCTTAATTAATTAATATCTTCAGATTTAAGAGCTGATGCTCTCAGTTCATTCAGTAAGTATCTGTTATATCAGATGATATATCTTACTCTTGTTATAAGAGAGTATCTGTCATTGAGTTCTGACTGTCAGAATGATAGTGTATTATAAAATGAAAGTGACTTAGAAACTCAGATTATTATATCTGTTATTCAGTAAGTTTACAGATAGTTATGAAGTATTTAAGATTCTTATAATCTATAACTATCTCAAATTCAGAGATACTTTGAAGTTCAGAGTCTTATTTCTCTAAACAGTGTACAATCATAAGAAGTTTCTTATCATAGATCTCATAATTGCATTCAGTGAGACTCAGTTTTTTAGACATGAAGATACATAATCATAGAATATTTTTATTATTATATTATAATATCACTTCTTCTGTTATATAGTCAGAGATAGACTGGCCGCCGGGACCATGAATTTCACGTTTGGTCCTGTTTGGTCTGGTCCCATACATTTCTTGGCGTGAATCCCGCTGGGACTGGCTATCAAAAAAACAGATAAAGTGACTATATATCAGATCTTAGAATGGAACCATGACTTGAAAAAAATGAGAAAGTGGTCCCATTTGGTCCCATTTAGTCCCATTCTTGGCATAAAGTTACTATTTTTAGACATTTTAAGGTTTTTTTTAGACTATTTTTAATTTTTTAAAAAGTAACGCTTTTTGGTAACGCTCAAATGAGATTTAAAGTCATTTAAAGCAATAAAAATAATTTAAATTGAGAAGTGGAAATCATGGTCCCATTTGGAAAATGTGACAAGAGTAGACAGTAAGTCCCACTGGGACAGTATGAGACTACTATCTAATGTTAAAACCGTGTAATGGGATCAGTCGAATTGGTAATGGGACTATCAAAAAATCTGGTCCTGGTCCCAGACACGGTCACACGGTCAGTCTAGTCAGAGAAGTCAGCTTCAATAACTATCTCATAATCAGAATCAAATGTTATCAGCAGAGAGATATTAATGAATATCTTCTTCATCTGTGTAAATGCAGCTTCAGTGTCTGCTGATTATTGAAATACTGAGTCTTTTTTAGTGAGATCTATAAGTGATCTCATAATATCTGAGAAGTTTTATATAAATTGCTGATAGAAGTTAGTAAATCTGATGAAGCTTTATATATCTTTCACAGTACACAGAGTCTCTCATTCAAGAATGACAGAGACTTTCTCAGAGTTCATTCAAACTTTCTTATCAGTTTCTATAATAAAACTCAGATACTTGATACTCTTGACTTCAAAATCACACTTATTAATATCTATCAGTAGTTCTGTTTCTTATAGCTGTTATAATATCTTTCACACATATTCTTGATATTCTTTTCTAAATTCATCAGTGAAGATGAGAATGTTATCTAGATAAGCAGATACAAACTTATCAAGAAAATCTCAGAGTGCTCAGTTGATATACTTCTGAAATGTACTAGAGATATTAGTCAGTTCAAAGAGTATGACTATTCATTCAAAGAGGTTATAATGTGTTCAGAATGCTGTAAGTCATTCATCTTCTTCAGTAATATGAATCTTATGAAACACAGTAACAACATCTAGTTTTGTAAACTATTGAGCTCATCTGATTCATGCTACAATCTCATTGATAAGAGATAAGAGATATCAATCTTTCTTTATCAGTCTGTTCAGATCTCAGTAGTTTATACAGAATCAGAGTTCTTCACCTGATTTCTTTATAAAGAGAATAGAGACTGCAGTGAAAGAGTTACTAATATATATGAATTCTTTATTCAATAGATTATTGAGTGTCTTTTAAAGAAGAAGAAGTTCATCTTAAAACATGTTATAAAGAGAGTCTCATGACAGTTCAAAGTTCTTATCATTCTTTTTTTCTAACTTGATACTGTGATTCACTTCAGAACCTTGTAAGAGAGATATATTTATAATATTATCTTATCAGAAGACATCTAGATATTTATAATATTATTAAGAAAGTTTTATACAAGAATCTGTTATTATAATATAAGATAACTTTTCTAGAGCCGTTTTAATATCAGTCAGACTGACAGAATAGATTGATATATAATTCTACTATCAGCAAACTTATCAGTAACTGTGTTGATAATTTTGATAATGACTTCTTTTTCAGAGTATTTTATACATGTTGGCAGAGATCTGTGTTAGATTCATGATTTTATGAATGTCATCTTCATGAACTCTATCATTGTTAGAAAATATCAAGCTTCTGTTTCAAGCATTTAATAAGATATCTTGTTCAGATAGTCAGACAAGTTCTAATATAAGATTGTAATCAAGATTATTAACTTCATATGTATAGATATTCTTATGTTGATGTTCTCTCACATCTATAGTCAGCTTCACTATGTAACAGATATAAACATCTTTCAAATCATCAAATTCTGTAAGAAGTCAGAGTTTTGATAAAGAAATATGCTGAAGATTATAATATCTTATAACTGAAGATTTTATCATTGCATAGTGACATAGACTGCTGTCTATCATAGCTTTCATATTATACATATTATCAATCAAAGTAGATATAAGAATTGCATTCATTGTCATCTTCTCTTCAAATTACTGTTATTCAATCTCTTTAAGCTTCTGTTTATAAATTTGAATAGAAGCTAATCTTTTCTCTGTTTCACTGAGACATTCTCATAGTTATTCTTCAAATCTTTCTCTAATATAATGTGATTGACACAGACAGACACTGATTCATTCTTCAAACAAGAAGATACATAGATCAATTGACAGTTGAAAGCAATGTGTTCTGATCAGTTACAGTTGATACACACTCTACATTGATATCAATCAGCAACTTCTTCAGAAGTGATCCCAGGAACTCAGAAGCCTGTTCAGACAGTAAAGACTCTTACTTATATATAGACATTTGAGTCTACTCAATTCATGACATCTGCATCATTGTTATTTCTCAGTGTAAGTGTATGAGTCACTGAAGTGTAATATCTTCTGTCACTGTTCTGTATATTCTTGAGCTTGATAAGATAATCATTCATTATCTGAAGCTGTGTGTAGAAGTCTTCATAAGTTGAGTCTTTATCTGCACTTATAAGAGCCTGTAAGAGTTCAAAAGTCAATGTCTTCTTGAGCATGCTAATCTTCATTCAATTCTCTTAAGACTGATTACCTGCTTCTAGAATCTTGATGTTGAAGTCAGGAATAAATGTTATAAGAGAAGTGTTTCTCTGTCAGACACTCTATAATCAATCTAATACTTTCTATTGCATGACAGTGTCTCAGAACAGAATATCAAGATATTTCATAATATTATCAGATATTCACAACACTGATTCACATACTTTTATTCATGAATGAAACTTCTGTTTCATATGATCCTTCAATCATTTATTAATATATTAATCTTGATTAGTTAATAAACTGATGAAATCTTCATCTACACTCAGTTTCATAAGCATTTTTATTCTCTATGATGAGTAGAGAGTGAGATCAGAAGCATTAAAATATATGAGAGCATCTAAGCATTCTTTCAGTGTCTTTATATTCAATTCTGTAGATGTTGAAATTGCATGAGTTTCTTGTGATAATTGTTGAATCTCTTCATATTAATGTTGTTGAGTTGCATGCATATCAGCTATTTATTGTTGTTGTAGTTTTAACATTACTCAGAGTCACTGTGACACTGCATCTATGCTCATGTTTAAGAGTTTCATATTATTGTTAGACATGATTATATCAATCATTGAATGTATGATATCTGTGAAAGTGTAATCATATTCTCATATGTCTGAGTGTCAGAACTCTCAGGTCTTTCACTGATATTCTCTTGTAAGATCTTATTCTCTTCATAAGATCTTATTGCAGGGCCAGGATGACTGATAAGCAAGCTTCTATCTGAGAACTCAGTATTCACTTAACTGTGTTTCTCTTTCTTACATGTTGTTATGTGTTCAAATATCTCTTAATGAATAATTATTTCTGATGAGAAGATGATGCATGAATAATTGTTTTCTAATAAGAAGATAATGAACATTTTTATAATATAAGAGGTCTACACTGAATAGATCAGTATAATATTGATAGATCTTATATAACAAAGATAAAAACATTAGAGAAGGAAAGAAAGAGAAAGTATGAGAATCAGTGATTAAGGTGAATATTTATACATGTATGTGGTGGTGTACGCGGTGGAGCTTCGGGGTGGAAGAATATATATGCATTTGTAGCGGCCGAGGATCGGTGATTGGGAATGGCTGAGAATCGGAGTGTATGCTACACACGTTCGTAGCGGCCGAGGATCAGTGATCAGGAATGGCCGAGAATCGGAGTGTACACTACGCGCGTTCGTAGCGGCCGCGGATCGGCGATCGGGAATGGAAGAATCTATGGAGTGTAATGAAATAGTCTATATGATTGATCGGGCGCAGCCCGCCACAGTGAAGTTTAATATATAAGATAACTATTCAGACTCTTTAATTATGTCAGATAATTAATCATTGAGTGTAATACTCTAATTGAGAAAAGATTCAGATATTGAAACTTTCTGATATAAAGTAAACTCAGTTGAAATATGTGATTGATTTACTGTTTCAGTTTTATAAGATAACTAAGACAGTGTTAATTACTTATACATCAATACTGCAGTCAGTCTGATAAGTGTATAACAGTTTATTTACTTATTTTAAGAAGCAGTTAAATCATTTAAAAAGAAATTCAGTCTGAGATAATACTATAGTACAGACTATTATTACTATAAGAAATAAACTAATATATTATTACAGTGAAACTGAATAATCTTTTACAGAGTACTATGCTATAGCAGCTCTACTAAATCTCTTCTATTGAGTTAATATCTACACTTCTCAAGATTAAATAGAGAAGAAATAAAACTTGTATATTAAATTAGTCTGAGACTACTACAATGTCAACTATCAGAGATTTGAATAAGCAGATGTTAATAATGTGAAGACAGTGAAATACAGTTCTTTAGTAAGTAACAATTTTTGATAACACTTTATATCACATAAAACTATAATACTAACTTTGAAACAGAACTTGTATACATTGATTACAACTGAAAATCAGGCAAAACTACATGCTTGTAAAACTGAATTTAACTGCTATCTTCAAGATAATCTGATGAATTTACACATTAAATCAATTCTAGAGTTATAAAAAATTGTTGAGAGTATATATTCAACTGTTATACTGATGATTAGACTGACTATGTAACCGTGTCTGAGATCAGAATCAGAATATTTAATAGTCTCATTACTAATTCAACTGATCTTATTACACAGTTTTAAGATTATATAGTAGTTTCATACTGTCTCAGTGAAACTTACTGTCTACTCTCATCACATTTTTCAAATAAGACCATGATTTTCACTTCTCAATTTAAATTATTTTTATTGCTTTAAATGACTTTAAATCTCATTTGAGTATTATCAAAAAGCATTACTTTTTAAAAAATTAAAAATAGGCTAAAAAAACCTTAAAATGTCTAAAAATAGTACTTTATGCTAAGAATGAGACTAAATGAAATTAAATAAGATTACTTTCTTATTTTTTCTAAGTTATGATCTTATTTTGAGATTTGATATATAGTCACTTTGCATGTTTTTTTAATGATTAGTCTCAGCAGAATTCACATCAAGAAATGTATGAGATCAGATTAAATAAGATCAAATGTGAATTTCATAATTCCGGCAGTCAGTCTACTGATGATGCATGATATTCTGATAATTTCATTGACAGAGATGAGAATGAAGTTGTAAGAGGCCTATGCTGAATAGATCAGTATAATATTGATAGGTCTTATATAACAAAGAGAAAAACATTAGAGAAGAAAAGAAAGAGAAAGTGCGAGAATCAGCAATTGAAGTGAATATTTATATGTGTATGTGATGGTGTACGCGGTGGTGCTTCGGGGTGGAAGAATATATGTGTGTTTGTAGCGGCCGAGGATCGGTGATTGAAACATACATGTTCATAGCAGCCGAGGATCAGTGATCGGGAATGAGGTGGTAGAAATCTATGAAGTGTATGAAATAGTCTATATGATTGATCAGGTGCAGCCTGCCACATTAGTCCCTTCTTTTCAGAAGCAGTTCTCATCAGTCAAGAGTCACTGTTTCAGATAACACAGAACTCAGAGTTCAGATCAGTTGATTATAGCTGACTTATTTCACAAGATATTGTTAACTGCAGCTGTATGATCTCTTATCAAGAATATCTTCAATCTCTTACTTAAGCTTATTATCTTCTTCTATGATCTCTGGCAGCTGTCAGTCAGAAGTTAGTTGAGAAGAAAATGAGTCAGTGACAGTGTGATGAAGCAAGCTTGTATGAAAGATATCATGAATCTCTGATAATGTGTTAAGACAGTAGTTATGACTATCTAGAACTTCTATCACTTTATACTTAATATAACAGTAATCTAGTGTATAAGATAAACATGTGATTTGTATATTCTTAAGATTCAATCATACTAGATCTTCTATCTTATATTGTTCAGCAGAGTCTCAGTGAATATTGATTTAATTCTCTTAATCTTGTTTTATAGTTATTATAAAGACCTCTGCTTAATCACAGACATCTCAGAGTTTTATTACTATATTATCAGTGATCTGAATCAGACTGTGAAAGTTCAGTGTGAACTGTGTAATCTCTAGAAGATTCAACATCTTTATGTGATAATCATATATAAGAAAAAACAGACTTATATCTGTTGAAATAATATCTTATTCACTGATAGCAATCTCTGCATGTAGAAGCAGATTATATCAATCATTTTATAAGTGATTATAAAACTTATAGAGATAGTTCTTTACAGTCTGAATTATCTGTTCTGATTCATTATCAGTCTCAGAGTGATAGATAGTTAACAGACAGTATATAATCTTGAGAACTTGACAGATTCTTGTTCAGAGAGTACTTACAAATTAATAACTCTGATTCAATACTATAGATCTCAGTAATTCATGCATCTGATAGAATAGACTTCTTAGAAAAGCTTTAATAACTTGTTCAGTATTTATCTTGTTACAGAGTTTTAATATAATACTCTTACTTAATCAGTTTACAATGATCAGAACATTTCTACAGTTCTTACTCTCAGAGAGATTAACAGTGAAGTTAATTATCATATCTTATCAGATTCTATCAGAGATATTAAGCAGTTTCAGCAGATCTTTTCTATAGTTCTTTTATAAGATGATAGAGAAATAATGATTACAGTTTCAGATAAAATGTCTGATACTATTTAATATCTCAGATCAGTAGAACTCTCAGAAGATTATTTAATACAGTTATTTATAATCTGAATAGCTGATTATATATAAATCATGCATCTCTTACATTATCTGAGTGTATAAGAGTTCAGAGTAGAGAACTCAACATCACTTATAAAACTATAGAGTGTTATTATCATTGATTAAGCATTCTGAGATGTCAGTTCTTATATATAGTTCTGAGAGAAATCAGAGTTCTTCTTGATATACTGCTTCAGTGAGTGCTTGAAGAAGTTTATCAGTTTGAGCTGTTACATGTTATAATTCATTCAGTGTAGATTCAGAAGAAGTTGAGATATCAGTATTAATATCAATATTAGTCCAGAGAGAGAGTGTTCTAATCAGAGAAGTATATATAGTGTCATGAGTTGTTTCATCTTGATCAACTAGTATCTTCAGATTCAAGAGCTGATGCTCTTAGTTCATTCAGTAAGTATCTGTTACATTGAATGACATATTTTACTCTCATTATAAGAGAGCATTTATCATCAAGTTCTGACTGTCAGAACAGTAGTGTATTATAAAATAAAAGCAGCTTAAGAACTCAGATTATTGCATCTATTATTCAGTGAGTTTATAAGTAGTTATAAAGTATTTGAGATTCTTATAATCTGTGACTATCTCAAATTCAGAGATACTTTAGAGTTTAGAGTTTCATTCTTCTAAACAGTGTATAATTATAAGAAGTTTCTTATCATAGATCTCATAATTGCATTCAGCAGAACTCAGTTTCTTAGATATGAAAATATATGATTATAAAATATCTTTATCATTATATTACAATATTACTTCTTCTGTTATATAGTCAGAGAAATCAGCTTTAATAACTATCTTCTAATCAGAATTGAATATTATTAGTAGAGAGATATTAATAAATATCTTCTTTATCTATATAAATGCAGCTTCAGTGTCTGCTGATCATTGAAATACTGTATCTTTCTTAATGAGTTCTGTAAATAATCTCATAATATCTAAGAAGTTTTGTATAAATTGCTGATAGAAGTTAGCAAATCTGATAAAGCTTTATATATCTTTCACAGTGTACAGAGTCTCTCATTCAAGAATAGCAGAGATCTTTTCAGAATTCATTCAGATTTTCTTATCAGCTTCTATAATGAAATCTAAGTATTTAGTACTCTTAACTTTGAAATGACACTTATTAATATGAATTAATAGTCTCACTTCTTATAGTCATTGTAATACTCTTTATACATACTCTTGATATTTCTTTCTGAATTCATCAGTGAAGATGAGAATATTATTTAGATAAGTAGCTACAAATTCATTAAGAAAGTCTCAGAGTACTTAGTTAATATACTTCTGAAATATACTAAGAGTATTGATCAGTTCAAAGAGTGTGACTACTTATTCAAAGAGATTATATTATGTTCAGAATACTGTAAGTCACTCATCTTCTTCAGTAATGCAGATCTTATGAAACACAGTGATAACATCTAACTTTATAAATTATTAAGCTTGTTCAATATGAGTTAGAGTTTCATTGATAAGAGATAAAGAATAATGATCTTTCTTTATTAATCTGTTTAATTCTTGATAATTCACACAGAACTGAAGTTCTTCATCTGATTTCTTTGTAAAGAGAATAGAGACTGTAACAGAAGAGTTACTAATATGTATAAATTCTTTATTTAACAGATTATTGAGTGTCTTTTAAAGAAGAAGAAGTTCATTTTGAAACATGTTATAAAGAGAGTCTTATGATGATTCAGAGTTCTTATCATTCTTTTTCTCTAACTTAATACTGTGATTCACTTCAGAATCTTGTAAGAGAGATATGTTTATAATATTATCTTATCAGAAGATATCTAGATATTCATGATATTATTAAGAGAGTTTTATATAAGAATCTGTTATTATCACACAGAATAACTTTTCTAGAGTCTTTTTAATATTGATCAGACTGATGAAATAGATTGATATATAATTCTGCTATCAGTGAACTTATCAGTGACTCTGTCAGTGATTTTAATGATAACTTCTTTTTCAGAGTATTTTATAAGTGTTGACAGAGATCTGTGTAAGATTCATAGTCTTGTGAATATCATCTTCATGAATTCTATCATCATTAGAGAATATCAAGCTTCTGTTTCAAGTATTCAGTAAGATGTCTTATTCAGATAGCTAGATAAGTTCTAACATAAGATTATAATTGAGATTATCAACTTCATATATATAGATATCTTCATATTGATATTCTCTCATATCTATATTTAGTTTCATTATATAACAGATATAAACATCTTTCAGATCATTAAATTCTGCAAGAAGTCAGAATTTTGATAAAGAGATACACTGAAGGTTATAATATCTTATAACTAAAGATTTTATCATTGTATAGTGATATAGACTGCTGTCTATCATGACTTTTATATTATATATATTATCAATCACAGTAGATACAAGAATTATATTCATTGTTATTTTCTCTTTAAATCATTATCATCTGATCTCTTCAAGCTTCTGTTTACAAATTTAAATAGAAGCTAATCTTTTCTTTGTTTTATCAAAGTATTCTCATAGTTATCTTCTGAATCTTTCTTCACTGCAATATGATTGACACAGACAGATGCTGATTCATCTTTTAAATAAGAAGACACTGATCTTTCTCTTAATTGAGAAGATACATAGATTAATTAGCAGTTGAAAGCAATGTGCTCTGATCAGTTACAGTTGATACACACTTCTTATTAATATTAATCAGTGACTTCTTCAGAAGTGATCTCAGAAACTCAAAAGTCTGTTCAGATGACAGAGACTCTTGCTTATATATAGATATTTAAGTCTACTCAATTCATAATATCTGCATCATTGTTATTCTTCAGCACAGATGTATAAGTCACTGAGATGTAATATCTTCTATCACTGTTCTGTATACTCTTGAGCTTGATAAGATAGTTATTCAATGTTCAGAGCTGTGTGTAGAAGTTTTTATAAGTCTGATCTTTGTCTATACTTACAAGAGTCTGTAAGAGTTCAAAAGTTAATGTCTTCTTAAGCATACTAATTTTCATTCAATTCTCTCAAGATTGATCTCCTGCTTCTAGAATTTTAATGTTAAAGTTAGAAATAAATGTTATAAGAGAAGTGTTTCTCTGTTAAGCACTCTGTAATCAATCTAATACTTTCTATTGCATGACAGTGTCTCAGAACAGAATATCAAGATATTTGATAATATTGTCAGATATTTATAACACTGATTCACATGCTTTCATTCATGAATGAAACTTCTATTTCATATGATTATTTAATCATTCATTGATATATCAATCTTGATTGATTAGTGAACTGATGACATCTTCATTCACACTCAGTTTTGTGAGTATTTTCATTCTTTATAATGAGTAGAGAGTGAGATCAGAAGTATTGAAATATATAGAAGTATTTAAGCATTTTTTCAGTGCTTTTGTATTTAATTCTGTAGATATTGAAATTGTCTGAATTTCTTATTATAATAATTATTGAATCTCTTCATATTAGTATTGTTAAGTTGCATGCATATCAGCTATTTATTACTATTATAATTTCAATATTGCTTAGAGTCACTGTGATATTACTTCTATACTCACATTTAAGAGTTCTCTTACATTGTCATTAGACATGTCATTTATTGAGTATATGATATCTGTGAAATCTTGGAAAAGTGTAATCTTATGAATATCTTATATTTCTGAGTATCAGAACTCTCAGATCTTTCACTGATATTCTCTTTATAAAATCTTATTATAGAGTCAGAGTGACTGATAAACAAGCTTCTATCTGAGAACTCAGTGTTCATTTAACTATTTAACTATTTCTCTATTTGTTACATATTATTATATATTTAAATATCTCTCAATGAATAATCATTTCTGATGAGAAGATGATGCATGAATAATTGTTTTCTAATAAGAAGATAATGAATGTTTTTCTAGTGTAAGAGATCTACACTGAATAGATTAATATAATATTAATAGATCTTATATAATAAAGAGAAAAATGTTAGAGAAGAAAAGAAAGAGAAAGTGCAAGAATCAGTGATTGAAGTGAATATTTATATGTGTATGTGGTGATATACGCGGTGGTGCTTCAGGGTGGAAGAATATACACATGTTCATAGCGGCCGAGGATCAGTGATTGAAACATACACATTCGTGGCGGCTGAGGATCGGCGATCGGGAATGGGGCGGTAGAAATCTATGAAGTGTACGGAATAGTCTATATAATTGATCGGGCGCAGCCTATCACAGAAGTGAAAGTTTAACTCAAGCTGAGATATTTATCACTATCACTGAGAATAATTACAAGAAGAAACAATCAAAAAACTCATGATTATAAAACATGAAATTATCAGATAGTTTAATACCTCTGATCACAGTATATCAGAGAAGTGTAGTTTTCATGAGAAAGTGAAGAATAAACTTGTATAAGAATGTATTTAGTGATTTTATAAGTATTATCAATAATTACTATCAAATTCTAATTATATAAGCAATCACTGAATAAACTGAATGAGACTGAATTTAATCTTCAGTCTCAGTCTCATTCTGATTTTAAAAGAATAATCATCTTTCACAGTTTATTCTGAGAAATTACTATCATTTCACTGTTCTTGAATTAAATCTGGTTATTTTTCACATCATTTCTTTCAGAAATAATTCATTTTCAGATTTTTTTAATACTTGGTTCTGATGAGACTCATATCAAGAAATGTATGAGATCGGATCAAATGAGATTAAATGTGAAATTCATGATCTTACCGGTCAGTCTAGAAGCAGCTATCTGAATCATAAATAACTCTTATTAAAGAAGTCTTAGAGAACTTATTAATTACTTATAGAATATCATTTTCTGTATCTGTAATAGAGAAACTCTCTGAATCTACAAATAAATAAATCTCAGTGAAGAATATTCTTGAGCATCTCTCACAGAATTAAGCTATTTTTCTATAAGAAATACTTACTGTCTGTAAACACTCTTGAACTGAGTCTCTAGACATGATCTTCAGAAATACTTATAAACTGAAAAGAAACTTTCTTAAGCTGTAATCACTTAAGACTATCTACTGAATTACAATCTATAAAAGCTTTTATAAGTTTGTATTTAAAATTAACTTATAAGTCTGACTATGTAATATAAAAGATGAAGAAGCTCTTATCTATATAATAACAGATCTCTACTATATTAAAGTCAAGAATGAACTGAATTATTTAGAGAATAATTATAAGAGATTTTACTGATCTGTTCTCAAGATCTATCTAGAGAATAAGTTAAGAGACTCTGTAAGTTGAACAGAGAATATCTGAACTGCAATTATTAATATTAGAAAAAGAGATAAGAAATCTAATAAAGACTACTTATAGCACTTCATAGAATTATAATATAAATTAAAATCTGTGAAAACAGAGTTCTGAAATATGATCTGAATAATAATATTTATAAAGAGACTGAATAAAAATATATAGAATAAGCGCATTAAGTAAGACTCTAAATTCTTAACTTTGAAGAAATTAATAACTCTTATTCATCACTTACAGATTACTGTAAGAATTACAGATCTATGAAGAGTGAATCACTAATCAGCTCTGTAAGAGTCAGAATAACAGAGAACAGATTTACTGAGAAAAGATAATAAGATATAGAGAGATTCATATCTGACTACTAAGTAGAGAGAGAGAGCTTTATAAGCTTCTATAAACAGAGTGTATAATAAAGAGATTAAGAAAAAAAGTCTCTGCTTTATCTATTTTAAATCAGAATATCTTCATACAAACTATTCATATAAATTAAAATAGAAATTTCAGAAGTTACAGATAGAGTCAGATAACAGTCTTCTTAAGAGTCTTAAAATTGATATCTGAATCTGTTACTTCTCTGATAAAAATACATACTTATAGAGAGAGACTGCACTGCAGTACTATTATATCATAAGTATGAGAAGTATTAATAAACTCAGAATCACAGGTTACTATAGAGTTTCTAAAGTTTATGAAGTGAATAAACTGAATAATAAAAACTGAGAATCTGCTCTTATAATAAGCAGAGTATGAGAACTCAGATCTGAGAGCTGAGAAAGTTATAAAAGTTATATTTGAATTATAAGATATCTCTAAAACTTGAAAAAGATTTACAGAAACTGTGATTATTATAAACATCACAGATAATATATACTTGAGACTTGTATATCTTTAAAGACACAATCTGTATATAGTTGTTTATAAGTAAGATTTATACTTTTGATCAATATTGACAGACTTACTTATAAAGATAGAATCAGTTAATACTGTAAAGTTAGTTAGAGAAGATAAGCTTATCTATATAATAACTTTATAAATATCTGAGAACTTCACAGTTATGAAAACTGAGCTTTAAATATCAGAGAAATACTAAGATCTTATAGAGATATTCAGTTCAGCTAAGACAGCTAAGCTTTTATCTCACTATAAGAAGAATCTGATAATAAATTTGATAGAAGAGTAGAAACTCTTCTGAAGATTAATTTATAAGCTCTCTCATTATAAGACAGAAATCTTACAGACTTATATAAAGAAGAATCTGAAGAATAACTTTATCTAATCTTCATAGATCTTTACAGAAGTCTCTGTGATATTTATAAAGAAGAAGAATAAAGATTTCAGATTGTATATAAACTATTATAATCTGAACTTTAAGACTATAAAGAGTCACTACTCTCTATCTCTGATTAAGAATGTAATTAATCATCTCATAAGAGCTGTTATATTTAGACTGACCGTGTGACCGTGTCTGGGACCAGGATCAAACTTTACAGTTGTCACATTGCCTAAAAGCATTACTTCTGATCATGGTTTGTGTTCATCACATTGATCCCAAATCACATTATTTCAAATATTAAAGATCCCAGATTCACTTTTCAAATAAAAATCTAGTTCTGAATAAAGAATATATTTGAATTCTTAGTCACATTTTCATTCTGATCTCATTATTGAGAATGGCATTAAATGAGATTATGAAATCACTTCTCACTTACATAATATCATAACATAGTGCTCATTTGTTGAAAATTCAACAGAGAGTATTATTAAATATCATTACTTTTCTAAACACAGATCATAATTCATATAATTTTAATTATAAAAAAAACATAAAATACAAAAAAAAACAAAAAACAAAAAACAAAACAAACACAAGAAAAAATCACATTAAAAAAAAAAAAAAGAAAAGGAAAAGAAAAAAATAAAAAATAAAAATAAAAAAAATCAAGGTTGCAGGGCTGCAGCATTCTTAAAATACTCACTTTTCAGAGTCTTTGCAATGTTCATCACCAACTGTGTATCTCTCACAGTGAGGGTAACACAGCTGTGATGAGTCATTGTCTTAACATCATCTAACAAATAATCAGTATATATCTGTATAAATGTGAATAATTAGAAAACATACACTTAAAAAGTGTGGCCAGAGTGGACTCTGCTGTCACTTGAATGACATCAAGGACAGAACACTGAAATTGATGATTTCTCTCATCAATTTCACAGACAAGGCGCGTGAAGATGGTCTTAAGAAATATAAGATTCTCTGACTTCTGATAAAAACAGATCTCACAGAGAGACTCTATTTTCATGATATCAGAGACTGAGTATTATCAAAAAGTGTTACTTCCATGCAATGCACATGCACTTACTGCGGTGATCCATCCTCTGTGCATGTGGCCAAGGGTTGTGGCTTTCCCACGCTGCACGGCTCTCCCTGGGATACTGCTGTCAGTTTGCAACCCAGGCAGCCTCCCAGTCCAGCATGCGCTGCGTGTATGCAGCCCTGTGTGCTGGGGCCATGTTGGTCATTATGGCCTGGCGTGGTACTCGCTTTTCGCGAGCCATGTTTCATTTGAGGAGGGGGGGAGAGGAAGATGCGACTGTTGTTTTATTGAGAAAGGAATGAATAATTAGTATTATTGAATTAATTTGATTCATCTGCATTTAAAATTTGATTAGTTTATACTCTTCAATTTGAGGGTTTCTATGAGTGTTTTAATAGTTTTCATACCAGCTTGAACTTAGTGGTGAGTTGAAGAAGAAGAGAAAAGAGAGAAGAAAGAAATGAGAATAACTTATCTTTATAATATGAAAACAGAGAATCACTGCAATCATTCTTTCTAGCAACAAAGATCTGTTTTCTGCATGTATCCCTGATATAGATTATATGATAAATGCATACAAAGAATACCAATAGTGCATGTATTGAATGAAGATAATGTTGCTATGCAACACTGTAGCTGTTTCTGTACATCTCTGAAAGCTGTTAATAGTTTCTTTGTCTCTTTATGTTTGATAAGTTAATAATATATTCCGATGCACTTCCTCTTTTATTATCATCATCATCATCATCATCATCATCATCATCATCATCATCATCATCATCATCATCATCATCATCATCATCATCATCATCATTATCATCATCATCACTATCATCATTATCATTATCATCATCATCATCATTATCATATCATTGCCTGCCTTCACCTCTCTCTCAATGCTCATCAAAACCAATCATGTCATTCCTCTTCAAATATTCTGCAGTCCTGCAGACCATCAAGGCGCGTGAGCACTGTCATAGATTAGAGAGAGAGAAGAAGAAGGCATTCAAGCATGAGGAGACAGATTGCAAGACACATTATGATGCCTTGAAGAGGCTCTGCAAGAGAGCAGAATGATAACAATTTTAAGTAACACTTCTGATAGATTTAGACTGAACTAAGTATAGGAATAATGCAGATGATGCTGTCTGTGAGAGATTGAAAAAGAAGATAGTGAAGAGCCTCATGCAGCAGTGATGGAATCAGGAGAAGTTCTGAGAATGATTTGAGGTCAAGATGAAGAGAGAGAGAGAGAAGAAGAGTGTTACTGTAAATAAGCAGCAGCAGAAGAAGATTGAGAAGGTATTGAAGTGAGAGACAAAGAAGTCAAAACTGATAAGTTTTTTATTGAGAGATAATGATTTTTGATAACACTTCTGTTCTCTAATTGATTAGCAGGAGCTGATAGAGGAGAAGGGGATTGAGGCCTTGTTCAGGTCTTGAATGCGCTCCATGATTCAGGACATTGAGAAGGCAGCCCTGCTCTCTGAGCATGTCAATCTGCTTGCTGCTGAGGTGGAACCTGAGACAGTAGATCAGAAAATGTGGGATTTTGAAGCACAGGTTGACCTGGCTGAGGGGAAGCAGTGAAAACCCTTCTCTGAGAAGACAGTAGAGAGAGATTTTGAGATGATTATCATCTCAGATGAGAAGGAGAAGAAGAAGAAGAAGAAGAAGAAGAAGAAGAATGAGAAGTGAATTATGAAGAATGATAAGAAGAATGAGAAAGAGAAGAAGTAGATTTTTTTCTTTTTATATTAGTTAGTTATAAGTTTAAGTTTTTAATTATTAATAATTAAAATTGATTTTGAGTTTTTAAAAATTATTGTACAAGTTGTAATCAAGTCAGGAATGATATATATATATATATATATTTAACTATCATGATTCACAAATCACTATAATGTATAAGTATCAACATTTTTTCAACATTGATATTCATAATATTAATATATTTTTAATGATATCATCTAATAATGCAATTTGATAACACTCTCTTTCACAATATTAATATATTTCAAGAAATATGACAGAGATTAATCAAGATTATTTGTTTACTTTTATACATCAATGATATCCAATCTGAGTTAGTACTAAAATTATAACTAAGCTAAGAAACAAGATTATTTTCTCTTATATTAATTCTTCTTACACACATCAGTGATCAGTTATTGAAAATAAATTATCATCTTTCTCAAATTATTATCATGTCTTCTGAATTCACTTCTTTCACTTCTTTTACTTCTATTGAAGATTCACAAACTCTTCAAGAAATCACTGTGAATCACAAAGTCTATATTGTTTACAATTCAACACAGAATGCTCTCTTTCAATCATGATGAATAATCACTTCATTCTTTACATCTGATTCCAGGCCACAAAATTTATGAAAAACTCAACACAAACATCAAGATGAACTATGAAATAATTATTAACAGGTTGCATTGCAGATTACTGAAGAGTCATCTCTTTGCTGCAATTACTGTAACTTCATTCAGAAACATTCATCATGAACTGATCATGGCTCTGGAGAAATTTCTCAACATCTGAAGTCATCAGAATGCAGACAATAAAAGAAAAATAATCAGAAAATTACTACTGAGCTGGTAAGTTGCTCTACCAGGTAATGATTTTTGATAACACTAACTTTCTAATTTGAAGGAAATCATGTGAAAATGATCCTGTATCAGTACTCTGATTTCACAACTCTCATCTGATAACTTTCATGAACAATTACTTTGCATGTGTATATCTCTGAATCTTTCTCTTTGATCAATTGAAAACCCTGAATTCCAAACACTTCTTCAAATGCTTAATTCAAATCTTCATATTTCACATCAATCCTGTCTTCAGTCCAACCTCAAGACACACTACAAAGTCAATATGCAATATCTAGAATCAGAGTTGAAGAATCATTGAAGAGTGTCTCTCACAGTGAATGCATGAACTAGTACAAACAATCTTGCATTTATGAGAGTTACATGTTATTACATTGATGAGAACTGAACTTATTAAGAGACATTAATTGAATTTGAATCATTGATCAGTAGTCATACTGAGGATTATATAACAGAGGTATTAATGACTGTGATTAAAAATGACTATTGAGATATTAGTCTCAGTCTTCTTACAATTACAACTGACAATGCTGCAAATAACTACACTATGATGAAGAGCTTGGAGCAAAAATTGGCTTTGCATTCCTGAAATGATAAACAAGGTCATATTCTCTGCATTGCTCATGTGGTTCAACTTGTGATGCAAACACTGGTAAAGAATCTTAACATTGAGATAAAGAATAATGAGATAGCTGGTTCTTGAGATGAGAATGAGATGAAAGTGATTACTCAAGTAACTTTTGTATTCACTTTACAAAAGATAATGTTTTTTGACAACACTTTTTAATATTGCTTTTTGATAACACTTTTTGATAATGCTACTGTTAATTTTGAATAGATTGACTAATAATTTAAATATCATAGATTCAAAACATTGCTAATGTGATTTGTATCTCTTCTAAATAATAATAACAATTTCATGATATTCAACAAACAAATAAATCAGTCACATCACTGAATATGATACAGAATGTTAGAACACAGTGAAGTTCAACATATGAGATAGCTGTTCAGACTCTTCAATTGTATCAGATAATTGATCATTGAGTGCAACACTCTGATTGAGAAAAGATTCAGATATTGAAACTTTCTGATATGAAGTGAACTCAGTTGAAATATGTGATTGATTTACTGTTTCAGTTTTATAAGACAACAAAGACAGTCTCAATCACTTGTACACCAATGCTGCAGTCAGCCTGATGAGTGTATAACAGTTTATTTACTCATCTTGAGAAGCAGTTGAATCACTCAAAAAGAAATTCAGTCTGGAATGATGCTATAGCGCAGGCTATTGTTGCTGCAAGAGATAAACTGACATATTACTACAGCAAAATGAAACAATCTTTTGCAGAGTACTATGCTGTAGCAGCTCTACTAGATCCCTTCTATTGAGTTAATATCTACACTTCTCAAGATTGAACAGAGGAGGAATGAGACTCATATGTCAAATTAGTCTGAGACTACTACAATATCAACTATCAGAGATTTGAACAAGCAGATGTTTGAGATGTGAAGACAGTGAAATACAATTCCCTAGTAAGTAATAATCTTTAATAACACTTCATATCACATAGAACTATAATACTAACTTTGAAACAGAACTTACATACATTGATTGCAACTGAAAATCAGGCAAAACTACATGCTTGTAAAACTGAATTTGACTGCTATCTTCAAGATGATCTGACAAATTTACACGCTAAATCAATTCTAGAGTTATGAAAAATTGTTGAGAGTATATATTCAACTGTTGCACTGATGGCGCGTGATATTCTGACAATTCCATTAACAGAGGTGAGAATGAAGTGAAAGTTCAACTCAAGTTGAGATATTTGTCACTATCATCAGGGACAATTACAAGAAGAAATAATCAAGAAACTCATGATTGTAAAACATGAAATTATCAGACAGTTTAATACCTCTGATCACAGTATATCAGAGAAGTGTAGTTTTCATGAGAAAGTGAAGAATAAACTTGCACAAGAATGTATTTAGTTATTTCATGAGTGTTATCAATAATCATTACCAAATTCTGATTATATAAGCAATCACTGAATGAACTGAATGAGACTGATTTTGATCTTCAGTCTCAGTCTCATTCTGATTTTGAAAGAATGATCATCTTTCACAGTTTATCCTGGAAAATTACTCCCATTTCACTGTTCTTGAATTAAATCTGGTCATTTTTCACGCCATTTCTCTCAGAAATGGTCCATTTTCAGATTTTTTTGAGGCTTGGTCCTGGTGGGACTCACGCCAAGAAATGTATGAGACCAGACCAAATGGGACCAAATGTGAAATTCATGGTCCCGCCGGCCAGTCTAGTTATATTCACATAACTGAATATAATTAATATATATACACAGTTATAAATACAGTCTGAGAATAAATAAAAGACTATCTTTAAAACTGTACTGAAATTATTTAAATATCTAGTAATATATTTTAATTTGACTAATACTCTCACAGTATTTCAGTCTTTTATTAATAAAATACTTCATATATATCTGAATATCTTTATAATAATATATCTGAATAATGTGATAATATACTCTGTAAAGAAGAAAGAACACACTGAGTATATATAAACTGTGTTAAAGATTTTAGATGAGATAGAACTAAATATTAAGCTTATAAAGTATAACTTCAGTATCTATTGAGTTAATTTTCTAGAATATATAATCACTACAGATGATATTCAGATAAAATCTTTATAAATTAAGACTATTCTATTATAACTGAAGTTAACTAGTATTCATAAGATTCAGATCTTTCTGAACTTTGTGAATTTCTGTAGATAGTTTATCTGTATATTTATAAGAATCTTCTTAACTCTCACAGATATACTGAAGAGTGAAAATAAGAAAAAGTCATATCATAAATAAAGAATGAAAGGAGTATTAAGAAGAAAGAGCTGTAAGAACTTTCTTATCTCAGAAGCTCATAGAGTTTTTATAAGATTAAAACAGATATTTATAAATACAGTAATACTATTTCACTTTAATTTCTTACTTTTAATCAGATTGAAGATAGATATCTTCTTCTTTATAATTTCAGAAATAGTCTTATAACTATAGTTAAATAAAAACTGAGTTTCAGTGATCTTTTTTCTATGAAAGATGCAATCTACAGAGATTAACTATGATATTTATAATCAGAAGCTTGTTATAATAGTGAAATTATTTCATTACTAATATCACTACTTTAAGAGTCTTATAACAGTGATTACTGTTAGCACTGATTATAATAGCTTATAAGTTATAACAGTTTACTTTAATTAAGAAACTCTTGTAGTAGCAGATTTACTAAGTTCAGAGACTGAGTGAGTTCTGATTTAAGATAGAGTATATTAAGAGAACTAAGAACTCAGCAGACAGATTCTCTCACAGATCTGACTATATTAAGAAGATCAAAATAATAGATATAGAGAGACTAGAGAAGACAGAAAAGCTTTATAAAATACTCAGACTGAGTATTATAAAGAAATTGACTGAAGAGTCTTTCAATTCTCTATAAGAGAAGAAGAGAAAGAGAGAGAAGAAGTCTGTATAACTACTCTCTATAACACTGAGAGTTAACACTCTGAAAATCTCTGTAAGAATTCTTGAAGAGAGTATCTATAATCTGAAGAGTTTGTAAACTTTGAAAAGTATTATAGAAGATCTGATATAAGAGAAAACAGAGTATAAGTCTTTATAAGATCTTCTATTCAGATTATCAGAACTATAACTGAAGAATGAATACACTCAGTATTTTCAGAAACTGCTTATAATAGAGATCAATTCTACAGAAATAAAGAGTTAAAGAGACTTAAATAATCTCTTATAAAGAGAGAGTCAGATTTAAATATCTGTAAATAAGTTTCTATATATAGAACTTATTAAAAAATATTATAACTCTTCTTTTGTGAATCATTTTACAGATACTAGAACTTATAAGTTACTTATAAGAAAATACTTCTAACTGAAGATATAAGAACTTGTGAAGAAAATAGTGAATTCTTATACTATTTATCAGAGTTCATAGAGAGTGTGATTCAGATTATATAAAGAACTCACTTCTCTACTTATTTTATAAGAATCTTGAGAATAGTTAGAAATGAACATTCTTGTAAGTCTCTCTGAAAGTAAGAATATATATAATACCTGCTTTGACAGTGTGCTGATGATAGTAGATCACTTCATCAAGATAACACACTTTATATTCACTTATAAGAACTTAAAGTTAAAGAATTTAACTTATATCTTTATTTATGATATGATTCAGTTGTATGAGTTACTTATAAATATTATCTCAGATAGAGAATTAATTTTCATAAGAAAGTTCTAGTCTGATCTGATAACTATACTGAAGATCTTACAAGATCTAAGCATAGCTTTTCATCAATAAACAGATGATCAGATAGAATATCTAATAAGTATATTAAAATAATATCTACAGTGCTTTATTAATTACAATTAGAATAACTGAGTGTATTGATTATTACTCATAGAGTTTATATACAACAACTTAAAGCATGTCAGTACAGATAAAACCCTCTTTAAGATACTTACTAAGACTTATTCATAAATAATCTTAATAAACTTATAAGAGTATACTATAGAGTGTGATGATGTCTGTGAATGAGCTGAGAGAATTCAGAATATTCAGAAAAAAGTCTGTGAATTCTTGAGAAAGACTCAAGAGTATTAGAAGAGATACTATGACTTTAAGTATATTATAAAAAGTTTCAAGAAAGATAATAAAGTCTGACTAAGTCTAAAAAATATTATTACACAGAGATCTAGTAAGAAGCTGAATCTCTTACAGATAGAGTGTTATAAGATTATAAAGAAAGTTAGTTTACAGTTCTATAGATTAAAACTATTATCTAAGTTATAGATATACAATGTTTTTCATATCTCTTTACTTTATAAATATAAGAAATTCTTAAAAGAGAAATTATTAACTCAGAGAAGTAAGATTATAAGCTCTGATTCAAGATTCAGTGATAAGAGTATTCTGATAAGATAAATAAGTTTACTTGAGAATTATTCAGATAGATAAGATATCTATAGAAGCTGAGATATAACTTTCATACTATAAATTCTAGTAAGTCAGAATGACATAGTCTTTACTAAGAATCTGATTGTGATAAAGACATTAACACTGTTATTTATAAACTCTAGACTATAAAGATAATAAGTTTCTACTGAGATAAACAGTCTGCAGTGTATGCAAAAAGAAGAAGAAATCATGTTATTATTAAAGTTAAAAATAAAGAAAAATAAAAACAGAACTGCAAACACAATTTAAAGATTAATATAGAAAAAATAAAGAAAACTTATATTTATATTTTTAATATCTGTGATACTTAATTTCTCTGTAACTATCAATTTCTCTCTTCAAAGAAGCAGAGAGTATTATACTCACAGTATAGATAATTATTGTATTTGATACAAAAGTCATCAGAAATGCACAGACTTCAAAAAAGTCATATATCAGAGTATATACAGTTATAGCAGAGTCTTGAGAACTGATTATCTATATATATTATCAGATATCTCTTACAAAGCTATATTCACTTTCTCAGTTATACTGAAGTATTCAGTCTGAAAATCATTGAGATGCAGAGAGAAGACTTATCTACTCAGATTGACTTTTATCACAAATTTATAGTATTTACATTGTCTTAATTATCTGAATTTTATAAGTACTCAGAGACTCATCTTCTACTAATATCAGAATTGTGGAAATGCACTGCAGTATGAGAACTATTAATAGAAAATCTAGACATATTACATATATCTGATCAGAGATTGTGTGAGTAGAAAGAGAGTGATCATAGATCTGTGAGACTGCAGAGAATACTAGCAGTATCAGAAGCTTCACAGAAACTGTCAGCTTGAATCTGTAAGAATTACTTATATAGAGACTTACAGTAAAGAGCCGAACCACACTGCTAAGAGTTAGAGACTGATATAAGAAAGATTCAGAATTAACTACTGATCTGAAGATCAGATACAGTGACAGATCTGAAAAGAGTAAAGATACTATTATAAGTAATAATATCTCTGCTTCATCAGTCAGTAGAAGGTAATCAGAGAAGTTATAGAAATACTCATAAGAAGCTTAACAGTAATCAGATATTGTTTATAATGATATTAAAATGAAAAAAAAATTTTATTCTTGAGAAGTTCTTGAATTAATATATAAATATTGTTAAACACTCTCTCTCTATTATCTGAGTGAAAACACTTCACAGAGAAATGAGAATACTTACAGTTTATAAAAATAAGAGCTGTTATAGAAAAAGAGAAAAGAAGATAAGATTCTATAGATAGATCTGAGATATTTATACTACTTTAGAGAAATTTGTTTATACTATAAGTGATTCTATGAAACAGTCAGATCACTTTAGTAAATAAAGAATTATTATAGATTGCAGATCTGAATCTTTCTATCTAACTATAAAAAGTGATTACAGACTGTAAATATCTTGATTCTACAATTCTACAGAGTTAATAAAAGAATAAAAAATTCCTTATAACTCTACAGTGTCAAAGAATGATGATTTATAAGAATAAGTAAAAGATTAACTTATAAATACTTCTCTTTAATAAGAGTGATCTCACAGAAAGTGATTCATCAGCAGAATAAATCTATGTAACAGTTACATAAGAATCTTACAGAAAAATTATTGAAGATTAACTGAAACTCTTTAGATTAAAAGATGTAAAATGAATCTGTGTGATAATTATATAAGAATCTTATGAAAATGATTAAGAGTTAACTGAAACTCTTCTGTATAAAAGATGTAAGATAAATCTATATATAGTCAGAAAAAGATCTGCAGATTATAAAGAATCTTACAGAATAAAAAACTAAGTAATAGACTCTTTTTTCTTCACAGTAACAAGGAATTTTTTCTCTGTTAGTAATTCTCTTCTATTTAGTGAACAAATGAGAGGTAGAAAATAATACTCTGCAATTGACACTGTTCTCTCAGTTATTTATGACATTTAACTAGTAAAGTATGAAGATCTGGTCTCAACTGCAGTTTTTATTAATATAAAAGATGCATTTGATCATGTTTCAAAGTCAAAGATGATTCAGACTTTGAAGATGTTAAAACTGCCACTTTCTCTAATAAAATAAGTTAACTGTTTTATATCTAAAAGAATCATACAACGATTCTTTGAGAAGATGAAATAAGATAAGACTGAGATAAAAAATAAAAGTACTGCAAGAATCTTCAATCTTATCTGTTTTATTTACAATATACACTGCATATTTATTCAAGAATAGAGAGATGAAAATTGTAAGATCTTTAAGTTATAGAGATGATATTGATCTAGTCTACAGTTCAAAGACAATCAAAGAGAATTTAGAAGTGATTGAAAAAGTAGTAAAGAAAATCTTTGTTAGAGCAGATAATAATCTAATTCAATTTAATATGAATAAAACTGAGTTAATTCACTTTCTCCTCAGATTTAATGAGAAAGAACTAAGTCTGACTCTTTTGAATAAAGAGATTAAACTCAGTTTGAATGTCAAATGACTAGAAGTATGATTAAGCTCCCAGTTGAATTTTAAATATCATATTCAACAAAGAATTATCAAGATAGAGAGACTACTAAATAGTGTAATCAGACTATCAAATACTGAGAGAGATCTATTCTTTCAGACTATGAGACAGTTATACATAGTCTGTATTATCTCAATAGCTGATTATAAAGTTCAAGTTTAATAGAATAATCAAGGAAATTTTACTGAACTATTTCAAACTCTGCAAAACAGAGCTTTGAGAAGAAGTCTACAAGTATTCAAATCATCTTCTATTAAAGTAATGAAAATTGAAGCTTCAATTCTGTCTTTAACTATCAGATTTGAAAAGACCTGTATGAATTATACTCTGAGAGTTATAAAGATAAGCTTAAATTATATAATCAGAGAAAGAGTCTCTTCTTCATTTTCATCAATTAACTCAGAAAGTGAACTGAATTAGAATAGATTTCTTAATTGAAATGAAAATAATTCTTCAAAGAAAATACTTTCTCAACTTTACAGACTATATTCACTGATTAAAAATCAATTTTCTTTATTAAATATTGAGAAAGTTGATCATGAGAAGATATCTCTCTGCAGAGAAAAGCTTGAATCTCTTATAGACTTATAAATAAGTAAACTATCTAAAGAGAGAGAATATGAACAGTATTTGAAGAATATCTCTACAATCAATATAAAATTATTATTATTATTATTATTATTATTATTATTCAATTATAGATGTATACAGTCAGAGACTATGACATCTACCTGAGAACTTTTAGTTCTCAGAGTTTTTTAATATCTATAGAGTTAACTATTATACATTTACTAATTTCAGATATGCAAAATCAGAAAATTTCAGCTCAGAATATAAAAACTCTTTACAAATTACAGGATTTTAACACCTTCTGATACTTTGAACTTATTTGAAAATGTCATGACAAAAGAAACAAGAACATACTCTTAAAGATAGACATATTAAATAAGTAGATAGAAAAGAACAGAAAAGAAAAAAGTACAGTAAAGAGAGACTATAACAAAACAAAGTTATTAAAAGATAGTATATAGCTGTTTTAACAGACTATATCTGATTAATTTCCACCTTTTCATATTCAGATATTTCTGAATTCAGTCATTTTCTTGTAGCTGCTTAAGTTTCTAATAGAAAGTCTATTAAGTATTTAATTCCTGTCTCAGTTGAGAATAGAAATCTTATATTTAATTGATTTAAATCATACTTCTCTTTCAATCTGGCTCTGAGACTATTGTATAATGCACAGTGCATTACAATATACTCAGAATTTTCATTTACATTGCAGAATAAGCATTGTATTGAATCAGATCTATCATCAAATCTTTGTTTACAGAGCGAAGCGAAGCAAATATATGATGAAAACCCTGGTTATTAAAAGTGGAGAATTTCCTTTTTAGAGTTCTTAGCATGAATACAGCTCACTGATTGATGTAGAATTAAGTGAAGCACAATTTCATGACATTGCACTATGACTTCTACACACTCACAACGCGTTCATCTTTCATCTCATTAATCATATCATCTACTCTGTACAGATTCTTGAATAATAGATCACGCATCTCATCAACTACCTACTCTGTACAGATTCTTGAATAGATAACGCATCTGATTAAGCATCTTTCATAGATTCTCAAGAATGAATAACATGTCAAAAGCCTGCATTTGCTGCTTGTGAAACCAGTGTCTTGATCAATTCATTTCTTTACAGCATTCTACTACTTCTATAGCTGTCTGCCTTCAATGCCACACTCAGAGAACTCAGGTATTGAAATCTTCTCTCATTACATCTTTTCTATCACTGATTACCTCTTTACACTGTGTAGAACTGTAAACAGATGTGTGCAGTGAAATCAGATTCTTCTACAGTCATAGATTCTGTAATAAATGAGCCTGAACTCTCTCTGTCATCTCAGACATATTAACACTTCATGTAATCAACAGCAGCCTCTCAAGCCTGTGAACAGTCTATTGAAACAGACATGTCATCTGAGATTAAGTTTTATTACTATGAAATTCATAGTTCTGATACATCTTCATTGACAGTAATCTGTAAAAAGAAAACTGTCATTCAAAGAGCTCACTGTGTTGTCAGATGTTATAGAGAACATGTTTCATCAACTTCATTCTTAACTCAATTGAGAAAACAGCTGCAGCTGTTATCTTTGATAATTAATTTATCTCTCAGTTCTGCAGATCTCTCTTCAGTCTTTCATCAATCATCTGTATTATTATTCAACTCATTCTCAAGTTAATCTCATTTCACTTTTACAGGCATGCTTCTGCTACAGACATCTTTTACATTATTTTTCTTACTCTTAACTTCTCAAAGTTCTGTTTCTCAGAGTTCTGCAGATCTGTTCATTAATTAGCTTAATAGAAGTGTTAGCAATCTCTTGATATCTCAGCACTCTATATGATCTGAAAGCTCAATTGACATATCAAATATAGAAGTTCTCACAATTCTTCAGAAATATAATCAGTTACAGGCTGCAATTGTCTCAGATTCTTCAATGAATTCTCAGAGTTCTACTTATCTTACAGATTCAGCTGTTAATTCTGATAATTAACAGTGTTTACAGAAATTTCATCATATACTTGAAGATTTACAGATGAAGATCTGTAGTCATTGTCAAATTTACTAGTTCAGAATGAATCTTCAAGATAATGTTTATACTCATTATTATACTGTTGATTTGAGATAACTGTCTGATAAGCTGTTTTTATTCTCTCAAGAGAATAATCTTAATTTCAGTAATCTTGATTCAGATCTCCCTGTCCTCAGTTAGATTGAAGAGATGTTAATTTCACACATGCATATCTTCATTGAGATTCATTAAGTCAGAGAACATCAGTATAAGTATAAAGATTATGTTATTAGCTTTCTTAGAGATACTAGCTGTGTTTATGACACTCTCTCACTTCTTTCTAAGAATCTTGATATTATTATATTGAAGTCTTCAAATTCAAATGCAGATTCTCACTTATAATATCAGTTTTATCAAGATTTCATGATTTATAAAGAAGCTGTTACTCAATAACTAATCTATCTCTGTAAAAATCATCTCAGTTATCAGAACATTGTAATTGATGAAGAGACTTAAAATCAGTTATCTAAAAATAAAGATGTCTTTGGTCAGATTTCTTTTCATAAGCTTGATAAGCAAGAATTGACAGTCATTGAAAATGAGAATTATTTAAATCTTGATAACTTGAATATCTCATCTGAATACTCTGATATTTCAGATCTTTTAATCTCATGATCTGAAGTTGAGCAACTCTGCTATGAACTTGAAATATCACAGTGAGAACAGATTGATTATCTCACTCTGTCTTCAGTCTGTAATACATCACTTAGTGAGTTTAACAACACTCATTTACTCTTTTCTTAAGTCTTTTCAACACTTTTCTTATAAGATGAAGCTGAATTCATTCTCTCTAGATAAAGAATAATTAGTCTTACAGATTACACACAGTTTCTTCTTAAATATCATGACAGCTGCTTTGCTTATTATAGCTGTTTTTGATATATTCTTTTCAATTCTCTATTTCATAGACAGATTAATAATCAGAGTCACTTTTTCTACAATCAAACTAATTCTCTTATTAAGAACCTTATTCTAGAGAAGCTGCAGACTGCTTTTACTGCTGACACTTCATAATCTGTTACAATTTTGAATTCACTTACATGATTTACAGAGAGTCTTTGTGAAATTCATTCTTTTTAAGATCTAAAATGTTGTCAGCTATGAGTCTATGTTTGAAATATTAGATCTTCACATCTATTTCTTACTCTCTCAGCTGCAGATCATCACTGAGATAATCTGATACATCATCTCTCTGACTATGCTATTTAAAAGTATGACACTGATCTTAAGAGGTTGAAGTTTGTAAGAGATATTTATGACTATTTCACTATAGTCACATATTACTTTCATTTATAACTTATAATCTTCAAGAAAAAGATTCTAGATCTGAAATTCAAAATTCTAGATCACTGAACTTGTTACAAGTGACAAGATCATAGATCAGTGCACTCACATAGTATATTTTAGTGTAAGAATGCACTGAATCTCAAACTTGATATGAATAAAGACTTCTATCAAGTCTTTGCTAACTACTGAGATCTCATTATTATGACTGAGAATTCTGAGCCTAATCACACTCAGTCTGAAGATGTATAATCACTTCTTTCTCTCAGTCATTCTAATCAGATGAATATCATTGAATATTTATCTGTGATTCTCAACTGTGTTCAATATTATCACTGTAGTGAAAAGTACTGTATTTATAAATATCAGATCACTGATAATCTATATTATTAATTTTACTTCCTGTATAAATACTGAACTGACTGTGCTATTCTCAAATCTTTGAATAGTAGATATTATCAGCTGCACCTCTGTTATAATGACTCAATTCTCAATAACTATAACAGATTGATTACAGTTAGCTGACTAGTAAATACTGACATTGCTTCCTACACTGGCAGCTGTGCTGTTCTTGATTATCTGTCTAAGTATATTGTCAAGGCTGAAACAGACACAGAATTCTATCATCAGATTGTTTAATAAGTGATTTCAAGAGTCAGTTCAAGTCATTCACTGCTCTCTATGATTGTTAAACTTATGAATCAGCTCATTAATGAGTATGATTGATCTGCTCAGAAGATTTATTATCTTCTTTTAAATCTTTCTTTACAAATGAGTTCTCATGAGTCAATTACAGTTGATTATCAGCCTGAATCTCAATATTATCATAGCTATATTCTTGAATCTGATGAATTATAATGTAATTCATTCTTTTTAAAAAAATATAAGCAGCAGTTAACTAAATTTGAAGATCTTTTATTTTTTAAATTTCTTCAAATCTTTTCTCATAGTCATCAAATTAAGAGATATTCTCATGTAAAACTCTGAGTGTTGATCTACTTTTCTATTTATCAGTTTGAAACTGATTTAGAGAACTATACTCATGTCAAACTTCTTCTTCATCATTCTTTTTATTAAATTGAAGATCTCAAGATTATTAATCTCTTCACTTCTTGATTCTCTTTTACAGAGATCTTTAATTATTATCATCTTTCTTATAATCACTCAGTTGATGTCTATGATGAAGACATGTCAGAATCAGAACCTGAGTTTGAAGATAATCAGAATAATGAAGAGAAGCTTGATCTTTCTTAAGTATTACTCATCTGTTAAAACTCACAGTATGATAATAATGATCTCATTGATACCTGAAACTGTGAACAGCTTGATCATCAGTTCTTAGATTTCAACTATGATTGAAGCTCTCATGTTAACACTTATATCAATCTTGATACAGAATTTTAAAACAATATGAAGACTGACTTTTCTGCAGACACTACTCTTCATGAATATGACTCACTCAAGACTCTAGACTCTGATCAATGTCTTCTTCATGACACTATTCTCTATCATTATACTGAGATTCTTAACAGCAGATTCTCAGATTCTTTACTAATTAATCTAGATAATGAAGATGATACTGATAAAACTTATCTGATTATAACTTTGTCTACAACTCTTCAAAATCTTGCAGAGGCTCAAGATCTCTCAATCTCAATTATTCAAGCTGTATCAACTGATGTAGCTGCTTACTTCATTAATACTTGAACCTTGCATGTGTTATTTCAGCTTCTTATATACAAGAACATGTTATATGAACTGTTCAATTCTCAAAATCTTTGATCTTTGCAGGCTCTTTTTAAGGATATTCACTATTTATTAATTGATGAAAGGTTAATGATTAATTTATAACAACTTTCATGAATTGATCAGACCTGTCATTACATATTCTCTCATAAGAATGCTTATTTTGATGGTCTCAGTGTCATTCTCAGTGAAGATTTCTATCAGCTTTTATCTGTTTTTCAAACCCTGCTCTATTATAATGAGTGTATTGATTATAAAGAAGACATTCAGAGCTGTCAAATCTACTTGACTTTTAGTAAAATCATTTAACTTACTGTGATTCAATAATAAGTGAATAAAGATATCATCAGCTATCAGTTCTGTGAGATCTTGAAAAATCTTCAGCTTGATCAGTTAACTCTGAATGATTAAGAGTTTCTTTCAAAGTATGTGCAGGCTCTTATCTCTTATAAAACTCTGATCTTTGAGAATGCAATTCATCTTTACATTAAGAAGTATCATATTCATGTCTATAATAATGATATTATTCAAAGTCATAAACAATCTGTTATTAATATTCAGACTATAAATATTGATATAGACACTTCTCAGTTAGATTCTGATAAGACTAATAATCTTTATCAGAATCTTTCTCTCTTTATTGACTACTAAATTATACTTCTACAGAATATTTGAACAGACTGCAGCCTTGTTAACAGTGCTCTTAAAATTCTTCATAACATTGTATAAAGTTCAGATGTGAAGAATCTCTGTCAAGATTCTTCATTTACACTGCTAATCAATTTTGATAGATATAACAGCCCTGCTTATTTGAAATGAGAGAATCTTAAACTTATGTCTATCTTTCACAGCTGTTATAACTTTTCTCATGTTAATCAAGTCTGCAGCTGTATGCAGTTCTCTATTACAGTTGTATATACTATTACAGTTCATAAATCTCAAGAATTATCACTTAATCAGGCTGTTCTTGATATTTTCAAGACTGAATTCCAGACTGGTCTCACATATGTTGCAATTTCACAGGTTAAAATATATTAAGATCTTCTGTTTAAGTAATTCTTTGATTATTTCAGATTTTACTGACCTGATGATGAAGTGAGCAGAAGCATGCAGATATATAAGATTGATTATATAAGATATTAAAGTTAACAGATAACTAAGTTATATCTCTTTTCTTTTTATAGATCTCTGCTAATCTATATTCTATATAGATTTATTCACTCTTTATTTCATCTTTTTCACAGTTTATATTTAATCTGTTTATTCACTCATTCTTCATTACTGTAAGTTCTTTATTCTCTGTTCTATTATTCTCTCTATCTATTCTGCTCACAGATTCACTGAGTTTAATCATTGAACTTGATGAATTTATTACAGTTAATTCTATTATAATCACTGAATCTAAGAATGAGTAGTTAGCAGTCTATAGAAGATATTGAAACAATCTAAATATTAATCTACATAGCTCAGATTTAATATAATAACATCTTTGATTTGAGAGATCAAGAATCTTCTGAGATCTGTGTTATTAAGACCTGTGTTATATTATATGATAAGAAATATTGAATTCTTACAGCTATCAACACATGTATAAGAAGAAGTGAATGAATCTCAGAGTATTTCTTTTCTCTTTGAAGAATCTATCTTATCTCTCATCTTTCATCTCTATCAGCTGTTTTTTTTTTTTTCAGAAATCATGTCATTTATCTCTATTAATTCATCAGAAGTTCAAAAAATCATCAATACTATTATTATAACTGAAAACAATATCTTGAAACATATTCATTGTAAGTGAGATTCTTTAAAATAATAAAAATTGCAATTCTGACAGTCAGCACAGTTCTTAATAATCTTGTTCAGTCTGCTGAGCTGTCAGCTGTCAATCTCATTCTCAGTTCTGCATCTGCGCCTGTATCTGTCTCTGTCTCTGTCTCTGCTGCATCTGCTGATTCTAGATCATCAAGTCAACTGTTGACTCATTTAACTGAAAGAATGTCTGAGAAGCTGTTAAAGAAGCTACAGACTCTCATTAAATTATTCTATTCTCAGAAGTCAGTCTTATGAAAGAGTTGTCAGATTAATATAAAAATTAATACAAATTATAAAACTCTTCTTCTACAATTCTGTTATGCTGTTTTTACAGTCTTCTGCAGTCACTGTGTCAGAGAAGAAGGCTCTTTTACCATCTGTATCAGCACTCTGAATCAGTGTTATGAAGCTTGTATCAGTTGTCATTATAATAACACTGAAAGTTGCTGCTCTTATCATAGAAGTGAGTTACTTTTCAACATGAAATATATCAATTTTAATACAATTAACTAATAGTTATACATAGTCAATATCAGTAAGAAGAATAATAAAGTGAAAGAAAAGAAGCAGAAGAATGATAAGAGAAAGAAAGTTAAGAAGAAGAGCTTATTTAAAAAGTATTCTACAGCTGAGAATACAGAAGCTAGAATCTTGAAAAAATAGACAGTAAGTATTGAGTCAGTTGACAGTTATAATATTGAGATTTTGACTCTTTGTATTGAAAATGAGACTGTGTATAAGAAGAATACAGCTCTGAAGATCAAATTCAGAACTATTATAAGCCTTCTTCAGATCACTTAAACTATTCTTGAGAATGATATATAAGTCAGCAGAGCAGGGCAGAGCAGAGTATTTTTTGTTTTTTTTCTTGCTTAGTTAGATAATGCTTTTACACTGAAAAATGAATCTCTGTGGTTCGGAAGAACGTACGACCGTCGGATAATACCGCGGCCGCTTCCGAACTACTAGCATACGCGTACAAGTGTAAAGGGGCCATAGCAGCTGCTAATTAAATTAGTGTACAATATTACAATATATAAGAAGCCAGTGTATGCCTGTAATTGTACACTGGCTTAAGCAACCTTTGAATCACATCTGATAGCATGTCTAAAAACTGGTGAGAAGTGCAGGCTCCTCCAGAGTGTGATAATTCCGCCTACAAAGTGATTTGTAGTTATTATGTCAGTGTGGTCCTAGAACACCTCAAAAGATAGCATACAAAGAGTGATGAGTGGAAGAGCATTTGATTAATACTGCTTCACTTGTTGGGGGAAAACTCCATGCCCAGATGAATGCCACATATGAGATGCGAACAGATGAGATGTGAGAAAGAGAATGAGAGTGATGAACCAGATTCAAAGAAGTTCACTTCCTACCCAGAAGAAGAATAAAAAGGGAGGGATGGCCATCACCAGAGTCATATAATGATAACAGAAATCATATAACAATATAATGATACAGTGATATAATGATAGACATTGTATAATCAATGAGAAAACCACTGAAATGAATATCTTCTCTAGCTAATACAAACAACACCCTTCTCTGCTACCTGAACCAGAAGGTATGCAGAACCTCTCAGAGAAATTACTTGAAGCAGTAAGAAAAGCAGCTGAAATCACTGAACTAGAATTGAAGCTTCATATATGTACAAGGATTCTAAACAAGATCAAGGTCTTGTATACACAGTGACAGGCTGAGACAGAAGTTAAACAACAATTGACATTCACTGTGAATCAAGCATTCACTATGAAGAGCTTCGCTGACACAATCACCATCATTAATAAGAATAGAGAAAACCAGATCTTAGGCCTGCAGCAGAAGATCAAACATTTACATAGACAGGTGACTATACTGAACCTGAAGATTTCATTATGATTATTCATGACCTTTTCAGAAGTGTACACATCATTGAAGACCACTGTGCAGAATGAGAATTTAAGCATGAAATACATCAAGTCAGGAGATCTGTTGAAGCCATCAAGCTTCAATGACAACTGAAAAAATGATGCTGCAATCAGCTGGCTAAGTCAGATGCAATCATATTATCAGATTAAATGTGAACTCACAGACAGACAGTCAATGAAATTCTAACAAGTCTTAAGATCTGTCATGTTTCTATGTGGAAAAGTGAAGTCATTATGAATAACTGATAAAAAGATGAATCTCACAGACCTGAAGCAATATTCATTTCCATGAATATGAAATAAGTTTTTCAAATGAATCTTGCACAACTTTAAGAAAGTGAATGTGTGAGATAAGTGTTATGAATACTTCACTGAGTGTAGACAAGTGAGCAATCTTATATCATACTTCACATACTTCAGTTTACACTATCTCACATTGAATGAAGAGCTTTCAACATCTTTCTGTTTACAGATCTTCATTCATGATCTTACACTCAAGTTGAGAGTGAAATGAAAATGCTTAACCTCATAACCAGGCACAGTGAAAGAAGCATACAACATCCTCATCATATGAGAACAAGTGAGTCAATTGTGACAGAAAATACTGCAATTGAGTATGTCTCAGCAGAGAATGAATAATCAGACTTCTACAACACAAGTCACACACCTGGACATGATGAATCTAGATCTGAATGCCATCACTAAAGCACTGAATTCTCTGAAAAAGAGATCCCCTGGGTGGAAATCTTGATGTTGTAAGCATCAAGCTTGCTTCAACTGCAGACATCAAAATCATGATGCAAAAGATTGCACTCAGTGTGTGCAGTCAAGAGAAGCAAGAAAGTTAAAAAACTAGCAGGATCAGTGAGCTCAGAGACACTTGCTGATATTCTATGAAAAGTCTTCAAAGTGAAAGAGATGCCTGCATTAGATGACTCTCTGAATCCTGCAAATGCAAAGAAGAAGCAGGCTCTTAAATGAGGTGCAGATGAGAATGATGAAGTGAACACTCATCTCAATGCCTTGAGGCCTGAAATGTTAATGTATAGAGAGCACTTGAATAAGAATCAAGAGATAGCTGCAAAAGTGTTAGCAGACACAGAAGCTTCTATACAATATATTAATGATCATATAATCTGAAGATTGAAAGAGGTTCACTAAGTGAAGAATCCCTGATATATAAGATTATCTGATAACTGATATTTGATATCACCTGCAAGAGTAAGAGTTCCCTTGCACTTCAGAGAATGATCTTGCTATATTTGAGCGTGAGAGCTGCAGAACATGGAATATGACCTTATTCTTGAACTCAATTGATTTCAAAGGTTCAATTCACAGATTTAATGACATACATGCCATATACAGTTGACTGATAGGAAGAAAATGATTCATACAATTCTATCAACTGATATGAGAAGAACATTCCACATCTCTGATATAGAAGAGTTAAATCTGCTTACACACTAACAAGCAAAGAGAACAATTTGCAAGACCTTATCTGAAAGCATCCTGTATGTCATACAGAACCTGAAAGTGAAGGAAATCAAGATAAAGAATATATGAGAGAACAAGTGTATGAAGAAGCTTCTGAAGAAGTATAGAAAGGTCTTCTGAACAGATCTTTCACTGGAATTATCATCAGAACAAGAATTCATACATAAGATTGACACAGGGGACACAAAATCAGTCAACCAGAATGCATACTCTCTGTCACAAACACATCTTGAAGAACAGAAGCATCAGATCACTGACCTTCTAGAACATGATCTCATACAATTCTCATCAAGTGTATGGGGCTTTTCAGTTCTATTTGTGAAAAAGGCAGGTGAAGAGTGACAGATGTGTATCAATTATCAAGCACTTAATAAGCTTATAATCAAGAATGAATATTCACTGTCACAGATTCAACAACAGTTGAATACAGTTGAAAACACCTGATATCTATCAAAGATCAATCTTCTCTCAGAATACTGACAGATCTGTGTAGACAAACTGTCAGTTCTGTGAACCACATTTAATATATAATAAGAGAAGTTTGAATTCCTAGCAATGCTATTCAGTCTGATAAATGTGCTCATCATCTTTCAAATAATGATGAATACAATTCTTCATAAACAGAATGAAACCTCATGTCTCATATATCTTGATGACATTCTAGTCTTTTCAAACTCATATAATGAACATCTGAAGTATCTTGATGAAGTGCTTACAACTCTGGCAGAGCATAAGCTCTACATCAAATCAATCAAGTGTGTATTTGAAATGAAAGAGTTGAAGTTTGTGAGACATGTAGTGAGTGATGACTGTATACACCTCATCTCAGAGAAATTGAATGTCATAGTGAATTGACTGCAGCTGAGAAACATACATCATGTACAACAGTTTCTTGAGTTGATCTCATATTACTGCAGATTCATCAAGGATTTCACATGAATATCTACATCACTCTCAGATCTCTTAAGAGAAATGAATGCAAATCTGTGAAAGAAGAAGTTTTATTCAATCATCTGAAATGCTGTGTGTGAAGAGGCTTTTCTCACACTGAGAGAACATGTAATAACATTCTCAGTACTTATTCAATCAGATTGTAATAAATCTTTCTACATTGAGATAAACACATTTAAATGAGCTATCAGAGGCGCTCTTCTACAGATGAGTAAGAACAGCAAGCTGCATCTGATGATGTATGATGATAGGAAACTATCAGGCGCTGAGCTCAATTACTCAGTATATGAAAAGAAATTGCTAGTAATCAAGCACACACTGGTGTTATGAGATAGATATATCAATAACAGGTATATGACAACAGTGATCACAGATCATGAAAGTCTTGTCTATCTATAATCAATAATAAAACCTTTCAAATACTTAGCATGTTGAATCTCAGAGTTTCAAGTGTACAATCTTCATATCAAATACTGAAAAGAATCAGACATAGTGATATCTGACACAATCAGTTACAGACCTGATTTCATGAGTGAGAATTCTGCAAACCAGGTATAAGAAACATTCACATTAAACACACTGAGAAGATGCAAGGAATCAGAATGAGTGAATGTCATAATCTCTCACTTGAAGAATGACAAGATGTTGAATGACAAGTATCTTATGAAAGTAGTAGAAGAGATGCTTCTGAACTTCAAGCTGAGAAAATTGAAAAATGATGTTATGCTTTATCACAATCTAGAATACACAGAAGCTCTCTATCTAGAATCTTCATTTCAATGTGACTTGATGACTCACATGCACAAGGAATTCAGTCACTTAGAAAGCTCTGAACTCATGAGTGTACTTGAATCAAGAGTGTACTGGCCAAGCATGGCTGAGAACATTCAGATGTACACTCACGAGTGCCCGAATTGCCAGGTCACAAAAGGATTGAAGAAAGGATTAGAACATGAGAAAGCATAATATCAGATAAAGTGTATGATATAACTGTTTGAACAATGAAGAATGAACCTCATAGACATATTGCTACAAATGCTAAATAGAAATTGATGAATAATCACTGCTATTGATTACACTACTGGCTGGCCAGTCGCGAAAGCAGTTCCAGAGGTGACAGAGAAGGTAATAACAAAGTTCCTACATGATGAGATCTATGTTAACTATGAAATGCTGTGTGAGATTCTAACTGATAACAGTGCAAATCTCATAGAAGAAGCAGTGAGGCATTTCATGAGCCAGTTACAGACAAGACATTGTAGAACAATGCTATATCATTCACAGATGAATAGAAAGATGAAACACTTGAATGAAATCTTGAGCAATATGCTGATGAAATATCTAGTGAGCAAGCCTATGAGACTATGAGATGAATATCTCGGGCAGGTGCTATTGACCACATGGATTCAACAGCATGCAGTCTTCAAGTGTTCATCATTCTATCTGTTGTATGAATTGCATCCGCGCATCCCGGAGAATGCTTTGAAAAAGATGAGAGAGGAAACAGTTACAGACACAGCAGAAACAGCAGTTGTGAATGCAACAGTTACAGATGCAGAACCAAGATTGAAAAAGATCAGCCACACACACACAAAAGCTAACAAGTTACTCCTGAACTGAGCAATTCAATTGAAAAGAATATGAGACTCACTTGTTAAGAAATTGAGTCTCAAGATAAGAACATAAGTTCTCATATACAATGAGAGTTCTGAGAAGTTTCAATCTAGGTGATTTGAGTCATATAAAATACTCAAATTACATTCTCTGAGAATATATGCATTGAAAGAATCAGAGGAACAGATCTTATACAACTTAATCAATGATTCATAACTTGTGAAAGCAAGAGTGTAAGACTCAAGTGAATTATGATTATCTACAGCACTATTATCAGCATTGAAAAAGAAGAAGCTTACAATTGAAAAGTCTTACAAAGTAAGAGAAATCATAGACACTTATGAATCAGATGATCTCACTTATTTCAATCTTTTCATGATTATAAGAAAAGAATGAGAAGAAATGAAGAAATCAGACAAATATCACACTTCAATAAGTGATGAGACTGTAGCTGGTTGTATGATAACATGCTGCAGACAGTGAGTGCAATGTGATAAAGAGCAGTCTCAGAGCAGCAGACTTGCACATGAATCAGATCACAGAAGAAAAAGAAATTCAGAGTTGAATTCAACTGTTTATATCAGTTCAATCACAGAGATCACAGAAGACAAACTATCTGAAACATCTGCAAACATGTGAGATCAAGCCATCTCAACCCCTGAAGATGCTCAGAGATTGAGTGAGATTAGTTTTAATGAGCTGTTCACTGTAGTGATCTGAGCAGGTAAAGAGAGACAGTATAATGTGTGAGACAGAATCACAAAAGTTGAAAGCTGCTGAACCTAGTCACTGAACACTGTATTATATAGAGATTATATAAGAGTAGTGACTAGCAGATAAAGAAAAAGCATAAGAAAAGAGATAATAGATTGATTATCAATTATAAGAGTCAGTCATAAAAGACAAATATTATTATATACATCTCATTCATTTTTATATATCACACATTTAATCTATTTCCAACATCACATCATCTGAAAAACATTAAAAACAAAGGAAATCTCAAAACTCAAGATCTGTGAGAGATTTGAGAGCTGTAAGTCACTCTTATAATAACACTGTACACATCTCTGATTTCTCTATCACTCTGTGTATGACATTAATGTCATTTATCACAAGATTGACTGAAATGCCAATATAGAAATGCGCACATGTATGTGTAGAGAAATTGAAGAAGAGCACAGAACTCACAGAACCAGAAGCCAGGGCAGGAAGAGCAGAGATGAAAGAAACAGAAGAAGAAGAAGATACAGAATCAGATGAATGACAGTGAGAGTTATCTGAGACTGAACACTTATGATCTGATGTGCACACAACCTTCCCTGCAGAGAAGGAAGAGAAAGTGACAGAAGAAGCTTGAGAATAGAAGAGAGTAGTCTCAGCAGTATTATCATCTTCAATCAGAATGATCTCTGACATCAGAGCAACTAAGAATCATTGTTAGTATATGAAAATCACAAAATCAGAGGTGGGAACAGTTACTGAATAAACACTCACTGATCTTAGAGTTGTATGTGTAATTACAACACACATGAGACTTCTCAGAAAGAGAGAGAGAGATACAGAGAAATGCAGGAAGCAGAATGCAGTGTATGAACAGCTCATTTTCATGACAACATCTCAGATAAGGCATATGAGTCTCATGTCTGTGAGTGTAAAAGAGTACAATATCTGCATTTTCATTCCTGAAAATACAGATATTCTTCATCTGCATCATGAAGTTAAATGACAACTGTCAGAGAATAGACTGATACAGGTCAATCATTCTGAAGATATTAGTCAGAATGAATATACTCATAATATTGAATTTAACAGTTATAAAAAGTTTCTTGATATCTGTGAACATCATGACTTCATACACAGCAAAACTCATAACAATTTCTTCTAAAAACAGAAAAATCAGTATCAGAAAAAAAAAGATGAAAAGAAAAAGACTTACAATCTCAATACTGTTAAAGAGAGAGATAATTCTCTGATACAAATGAACAATTCTCTCATCACAAATATTTAAAATAAATATAATAATAGACATCTACAACTGAGCTTCAGAAAGTCATGTTATACACAGTCTTTATATAATAAATCATTCTGAGAGTCAGTAAGAAGGGTGAAAGTGTACATGCTGAGAGATGTGATTCACTGAGTCTATACAACATCTTCTTGAAACAGGAAGAGCTAGTAACAAAGGCAGAGACAGTAAAACCAGGAGTAGTGGGAGTAGGGGTCGCGGGAACAGGGGTAGCGGGAGCGGGAGAACCAGACACAGGAACAAGTGTAGAAGATTGAAAAGTGACAGAGAAAGGAACAGAGAGGGGAGCAGCAGAGAAAGAAGCAGCAGAAGGGGCAAGGGAAGACACAGGAGACCCGGCCACACATGACATGAGCAATTTCTTCATTATCATGTTCTTCAAGTTCTCAATCAAGAATGCAACATCGGGTTCACTATCATCAGCAGACACAGATCTGTCAACATGTGAAGATTCTACACAAATAAAAACAAACATATCAGCATCTGCATCCATGCAAAATTGTGCCAGAAAAACACAATCAGAAAACTCACTGAGAAGGAAACAGTTGGGGGTGTATGAGGAGGTGAAGAAGCATTACACTTACTGCTAATGAACTGCCTGGTATGGGCACTACAATGACGCTTGTTGTGGGAACAGGGGGCCATTGCCAGGAACACGTACAATGTGATAGAGAGATAGATGAAAGGAGTTGAACAGAAGAAGGGGTAGGAATCTTGAATGAGATGATGGCATTCAATGATGATGGAATGAAGAAGATGGTTGAAGGATGGGAAAAGTTAGTGAATGAGTGATGTAATATAGTGGAAGTTTCTTTGTGAGGGCATACACAGAACACTAGCTGAATCAGGAATAGGTCACACAATCACAAAACACTAGTGGCGAGCTAATCCGCATGAAGCTAGGGTGTACAACATGGTCACATGGGCATGACTGAATCTGGTGAGAGAGGATGTGGTTCGGAAGAATGTACAACCATCAGATAATACCGCGGCCGCTTCCGAACTACTAGCATACACATACAAGTGTAAAGGGGCCATAGCGGCTGCTAATTAAATTAGCGTACGATATTACAATATATAAGAAGCCGGTGTACGCCTGTAATCGTACGCTGGCTTAAGCAACCTTTGAATCACATCTCTATATGTTTTTACAGTTCTATCCCTTCTATTATTATTAATAATAAGCTGTAAAATCAATCTTGCAGAGTCTTCTGTTTTGAGCTTAGCTCTGCAATATCTTTGCACACAGAGGCTTATGTGCATTAAGATATTTTATATAAGATTTGAAATAATCATGTTCTAGTTTCAGCTGAATTATAGATGAGAATATTTTCTTTTTACATTTAATTAAACAAGATTTTGACTTAAGTTTTATTTCAAATCTTGAATAATGTATACTCTTCTTTTGTTTCTACCAGCTTTTATTTCATTTATCTAAACAAGATTCTTTTATCTTTCTCATTATAAAAGATCAGAATACTGTTTTTTGAATAGATCTGCTTAATTCTGAACTCTTTTTTACAGCTGAATCATCATACATCTTACCGCTCCACCACGAACTCGCTCGATTTTTCGAATAAGAAGCCGCTGATAGATCCATTGAAAAGCGCTCGACCATACGAACATTTTGACCCCATCGCCGACCGCATACCCCGTGTGGTGGTGGAGCTATCCAGCCAAATGTGAACCAGACATTGTTCGAAACTCCTGTGTGGGATTATCCCCTGTTCACCCCTACCACACCACAACCCCGGGCCAAAGTGCCATACAAATTGTAAGGTGAAGAGACCTAGCCATATGCATCAATCTCCTTGATTTTGGAAGATCCCTGATCTGTAATTGTGGAGATATCTGAGAAGCAATCTCTGTGAAAACTCTGTCTATCTTTGATGTTCCAAAACATCAATGCCAAGTCTCACCCACATACCGCCCTTCTCAATCTGGCCCACCTCTGGCAGAAAGATACAAAATACCTTGGCAGTACTATCAAGCACATAATCAACAGACACATTTAAAGTGCAATCTTCATGTCTGTTATTGATGTATCAAGACATCAACGCCAAGTCCCACTTGTGTATCATCTCATTCAACCTGGCCTATCTCCGGAAGAAAGATATAAAAAGATACCTTGTCAATGATCTTTGATATATAATCAACAGATATGACAACTATAAAATCAGTATATTTCAAGGTCTGACTGAGTCTTTGATCTCTGCACAGTGAGATATATTAAATCTAGTTTTAATATCTCAATATTCAACAGATTCTGCAAGATTATTATTATTATTCTTCTTCAATTATAAATATATGCAGTCAGAGACTATGACATCTATCTGAGAATCTTTAGTTCTCAAAGTTTTTTCTATATCTATAGAGTCAACTATTATAGATTTATCAATTTCAGATATATAAAATTAAAAAATTCCAGCTCAGAATACAAAAACTGTTTATAAATTACAGTATTTCAACACCTTTTAATACTTTGAAATCATTTGAAAATATCATAACAAAGAAAAACAAAATATAGTCTTAAAGATAGACACATTAGATAGATGAATAGAAAAGAACAGAAAGAAACAAGTACAGTAAAGAGAGACTATAACAAAATAAAAATATTAAAAGATAGTGTATAGCTGTTTTAACAGACTATATCTAATCAATTTCCACCTCTTCATATTCAGATACTTCTGAATTTAGTCATTTTCTTATAGCTGCTTGAGTTTCTGATAGAAAGTCTATTAAGTATTTAATTCCTGTCTCAGTTGAGAATAAGAATCTCGTATTTAATTAATTTAAATCATACTTCTTCTTCAATCTGACTCTGAGACTATTGTATAATGCATAATACATTACAATATACTCAGGATTTTCATTTGCATTGCAGAATGAGTACTCTGTTAAATCAAATCTATCATCAAATCTTTGTATATAAGATTTGAAATAATCATGTTCTAGTTTCAGCTGAATTATAGATGAGAATATTTTCTTTTTACATTTAATTGAACAAGATTTTCACTTTGATTTTATCTCAAATCTGAAATAATGTATGCTCTTCTTTTGTTTCTGCCAGCTTTCATTTCACTTATTTAAACAAGATTCTTTTATCTTTCTCTTTATGAAAGATCAGGACACTGTTTTTTGAATAGATCTGCTTAATTCTGAACTCTTCTTTGCAGCTGAATCAGCCAATTCATTGCCATGAATATTCATATGAGCTGAAATTCAGTGTAGATGAATTATCAGTTTTGATATTCTTCTTTTTTAAATTCTCAAAACAGAGTTTAAAATCAGTTCAAGATTCATTTGACTATTATAAATCTGACTATTTCTAAGTCTTTTTAAAGCAGCTTGACTATCAGAGAATATTCATATCTCTTTCAAACTATTTTCTCTTTTATGAGATTTTGTGATTCTGCAAGAGATTGAGAACAGCAGCACGAGATTTCTGTTGAATTTGAGAATTAACTCTATATTAATATAATTATTGACAAAGTCTTCTATTTTGAGATATAAATAACCAGTTTCTCTACATCTCACTGACAATATTTATATTATTATATAGAAACAGACTTATATTCTCTATAATATCAAGACTCTAAAGAGAGAAAGTCTTAATAGAGAGTATACAGTAGTGTATATCTTAACAGTTTCTATCTCATTCTTCTGCAGCAGTTAATGCAAAAGAAAAAAAAAAAGATCTTAGAATTAGTTTTTTACTTCTCTTGAAAAAGTAAGATGTTTTTCTCTGAGTTTTACACAATATTCTTACAAAGAATTAAAAACAGAGCTGTTTTCTATCATAATTTCACATTCTTTTAAGTAAGAATTACTTTTTCAGTGACTGAAGAGCTTTCATTAATACTTAATTCTTTTTTACACTCTCTATTAACTGATTTGAGTTGCACACTTGTTGTGTGAGAAGAATTGAATGATTTAGAATAAAATTGAATAGTTTTAATCAATTTCTCTGTAAAAAATTGACTTATTTTTTATCAGTTTTTCTCTCAAAAACTGTCATATTATCTGATTTATTATTAATTAATATCATACTTTTTCTCACTGCATTCTAAGAAAGAGTTTGTAAAGATTTTATTAATTTATCTTAAAAATCAATTTTAGTTTATTAGATTCTCTTCAAAAATCTAACCTAGTTACTGAACTAGTGTGAAAAAAATCAGGTGTTTTAAACACAAAAGTCTTGCATTCTTCTTGTGAAACAGTCTGACTAACTTTTCAATTGAAAATAGACTAATAAACCTCACAATTGAAACAGTCTGACTAACTTTTCATTTGAAAATAGATTATAAACCTCTCAATTGAAACAGTCTGACCAACTTTTCATTTGAAAATAGTCTGATAAATCTCTCAATTGAAACAGTCTGATCAACTTTTCATTTGAAAATAGATTAATAAATCTCTCAATTGAAACAGTGTGATTAACTTTTCATTCAGTGAGTAAAATGAGTTCAAAATTACACTCAGTTAATGTGGAAAAAGATGGTTTCTCAGATGCTATTACTGAGATTGAAATTCTAAGGAGAAGAAAGAAGGAAGAAGTAGAGAAATAACAAGTTCTTGAAATACAGAAACTTGAAAAAGTAAGCAAAATTCTTGAAAAACAGTGTCTGAGTGAGAAGAATGAAGAAGTTCTGTTAATTCTTCATGCTCAGACTAGACAACTATAAGAGATAATTAAGTTCAAACTTGAAATTTTAAACACAGTTCAAAAAACATTGAAAACTTCTAGTACAATCACTGACTCTTCTTTATCTTCTACTTCTTCTTCTTCTTCTTCAAATCAGAAGAAAATATACACTCAAGCAGTAGAATCTACTGTCTTTAAATCTGCTATCTCAAAATCTGCTTAAAATTCTGAGAAAACTGAGAAGAATACCTCTCAGATCTCCATTCATAGAAAAGAAGAGAAAAAAATATAAAAAGAGAAAAACTTTCAAATCTTCAGAAATAGAAGACTTATTCTCAAAGTCTTAAATCAGAAGATCTTGCAAAGAAACAAGCTAAACTCAAATCTTATTTTCAGAATTAGAAATAAAATTAATCAGCAGTTCTTTTCTCAGTTAATAACTGATATTGAAGCTGAAAAGTCAGTTATAACTTCAATTGAGTTATCTTTCTTTGAAAATTTCATTATTTTGACTATAATGTCTGAATTCAGTGCAGAATTCATCCTTCAGAATGAGAATCTCTGAAAATCTGCAATAGAATCTCTACTAAATATAATAATTCTATCTAAGAGAGATGAAAAGTGAGACAAATTCATTCTCTATAATATTTCAGTTGAAATTTTTGACTGTGAGAAAGATATGCTACTTCTTGAAAATGAATTAGAAGAATACAATTCTATTCAACTGAGAAAAGAGCCTGTATAACTTAATTCAATTAAGTTCAGATAAAGTAGAAGAAATGTCTCTGTTCTAGTGTATACAAAGATACTTAAATAATTAAGAATCTCTGAAGTAAGAGTAGCAGGTTTGAAAATGAGAGTTCATGAATACAAAGACTCAAGAATGAATCTCAAAGCTTAAACACAGTGTTCAAACTGTCAAAGATATGAATACTTTATAATCTCTTATTACAGAGACTCAAAATGTGCATTCTATACTAGAGATTATAAAACTAGTGAGCATAAATATAAAACATGCTTAAAAAGAGATGAAATATGTCAATATACTCTTCTTAAATACTTCAATTGTAAAGAAAAACATGCATCTAGCTCAATAGAATGTATGTTTACTTCAAGAATTCAGAAGAACTGAAGAAAAGATGAAGCTTAAAGTAAATCTAAAACTGAAGAGAAAAGTCAAGTCAGTAAATCTACAACTGTAAGCTTAAAAAGAAGAAACTCTTAATTATCTAAATCTTTAAACTTCAATTCTTCAGCTAAATGTAAATAGAATTTGAATTCTTAAACACCTGTTAAGATTAGAGAATTGTGAAATAACTCTGATAATAAACTAGATAGAATATAAGCAGTTGAGATTCCTGCTTTTCAAAATAGTTATAATCTACTATCTGATAATAGTGATTAGATTCTACTCTATCTTCACTCTCTTTTAGTATGAATATATAATAAAAATAACAAAAAAAGTTTAAAATCTCTTCAAAAATCACATTTATTTAAGACAATATAAATAGAAACTCAAATTGCATTTATTCTTATCTTCAGATTGTATTTAAATAAAAAGTTGACTTTATACTTCTTCAAGAATCAAACTTTGATACTGAGTAAAAGTATATTATTTCTGATTCAAGCTATTACTGCTTTCTACCTGAAAAATCTGAGATAAAATCAAGAGTAGTGATTTATAAAAGAAAAAGATCAAGATATCAATTTAATCTGAGATTTAATATTATATCTGACTCTGATATTCTAGTGAGTGATATTATAGATAAATAGAATGAGTTTGATACTATTCAACTCATAAATATCTATAATGAAAAGTTATTGAAAGAAAATAATAATATCTGAACAATTGATAGAGAATTTTTGAATATAACTCTCTTAAAAAACTCTATAATTGCAGAAGACTTCAATACACATTATCTCTGATATAACTCAGAATACAGAAGAGCAGTAAGAGTAGATAAACTAGTTAAATGAACTTTTAAGTATTTAATAGATTTAGTTAACAAGTCTGATCAATAAACATTCTTTAGAAAAGATATGAAACAGAAATCTATTATAGATCTAACTTTTATATCATAAAATCTAATTGAAAAAAGCCTTATAAACTGATTTATTAATTCAAATGAAATCTCAGAATCATGTCATAAGATCATTCAATTTAATATTGAACTGAGTAAAAAACAAAGGAGTGAGAATTCTCCTCTCTCTAATCAGTATAACTTTGAAAAAGCTGATTGAAAAGCAGTTGAAGAAAGTATAAAACAGCTGAAATCTGAAAAGAAGAGTGAGCTCTATTGAAATAAAAGTGAAGATATCTCAAATGAAATGCTTAAGAATAGATTAAAGCTGATTATATCTATTCTTCTAATAAGTATTAGAGAAAATATTCTAAAGAAAAAGTCTTCTAAGTATTTCAAATCTTGATGAAATGAGAATATTACTTCTAAAAGAAAATATTTAGTCACTGCTAAGAGAGATTAGAAGAATAACTTAATATCTAATAAAGAGTTCAAAGCTATTCAAAATGAATATTTTTCAGATATTAAAAGAGTTAAAACAGACTGCTGAAACAAATTTCTTGAAGTAGTAGAAGAAAAAGAAGTTTTTAAAGTCTTCAACTATACTAAAACAAGAAGTGTAGCAAAGCTTTTCATCTTAGAATATGAATTTCAGAATGAATCATATACAGTAAACTCTTTTGAGAAAAAGTATTAAGTTTTTATAAAAATTCTCTTTCAAAACTCATCACATTTAGAAGAGAAGAATATATCATTTCATGAATATATTAATAAAAATAACTGGGAATGGCCTGAGCTTATATATAATGAACTAGAGTCAGCTATCTTCTCAAGTTTAATTAAAACTGCTGCAGGGCCTGATTCAATCAATTACTTAATTATTTAAAACATATATTTCTACTTAAAGAATGAATATTTTGAGCTCTTTTTCAATCTCTTAAAAAATGATTATTATTCTGAATACTGAAGAGAAGCTACTGGAGTAATTCTTATAAAATCTAATAGAAAAGCTTCAATTTCTAAGTTATATAGAGTAATATCTCTGTTAAACTGTTTAAAAAAAATTCTAGAAAAGATAATAGCTACTAAATTATCTTTTATAAGCTCTATTAGTAATTCTCTTCTATTTAATGAATAAATGAGAGATAGAAAACAATGTTCTGTAATTAACACTATTCTTTTAGTTATTCATAATATTCAAGTAGCAAAGTATGAAGATCTGATCTCAACTGCAGTTTTTATTAATATAAAAGAGACATTTTATCATGTTTCAATGTCTAAGATGATTCAAACTTTGAAGATGTTAAAACTGTCACTTTCTCTAATAAAATGAGTTAACTGTTTTATATCTAAAAGAATTATACAACTATTCTTTGATGAAATAAAACAAGATAAGACTGAGATAAAAATAGAAGTACTGTAAGAATCTTCAATCTCATCTGTTTTATTTACAATATACAGTGCATATCTATTCAAGAATAGAGAGATAAAAATAGTGAGATCTTCAAGTTATATAGATGATATTGATCTACTCTACAGTTCAAAAACAATCAAAGAGAATTTAGAAGTAATTGAAAAAGTAGTAAACAAAATCTTTGTTAGAGCAGATAATAATCTAATTCAATTTAATATGAATAAAACTGAGTTAATTCACTTTTTTCTCAGATTTAATGAGAAAGAACTAAGTCTGACTCTTTTGAATAAAGAGATTAAACTCAGTTTGAATGTCAAATGACTAGGAGTATGATTAAACTCCAAGTTGAATTTTAAATATCATATTTAACAAAGAATCATCAAGGCAGAGAGACTACTGAATAGTATAATCAGACTATCAAATACTGAGAGAGGTCTATTCTTTCAGGCTATGAGACAGTTTTACATAGCCTGTATTATCTCACTAGCTGTAAGAAATCCCGCTCCTCGCGGATTCTTTACCTCTATTCTCATCTCTTATGTAATTAATAGGGTTAGCAGCCCTTCACTACACACAACTATATAGACTGAAGTTCATGACTACTATTTATAACTCAGCTTAAATACTATTATATATTTAATCTCTATATTTTATCTTTCTACTGTGAATACTTCTAGTAGTTAACAGTATATATCATGTCAAGCTGCAAATATCTGAATAATTGTTTGTGAATACTTATTCTTACATTTCAAGCTCTGTCAGACAGCAACTGTCTGTTATAACTGAAAGAACTAGAAACTTATATACTTCAATCTCTGTGAACTCTACTGCAGATAGTTAGAAGCAGTTATCTGAATCATAAATAATTCTTATAAAAGAAGTCTCAGAGAACTTATTAATTACTCTCAGAATATCATTCTCTATATCTGTGACAGAGAAATTCTCTGAATCAATGAATGAATCAATCTTAGTAAAGAATATTCTTAAGTATCTTTTATAAGATTAAGCTATTTTTCTATAAGAAATACTTACTGTCTGTAAACATTCTTAAACTGAGTCTCTAGACATAATCTTCAGAGATATCTGTAAATTAAAAAGAAACTTTCTTAAGCTGTAATCACTTAAGATTAACTACTGAACTATAATCTATAAAAGCTTTTATAAGTTTGTATTTAAAATTGACTTACAAGTCTGACTGTGTAATATGAAAGATAAAGAAGCTGTTATCTATATAATAACAGATCTCTACTACACTGAAGTCAAGAACTGATTAAATCATTTAAAGAATGATTATAAGAGATCTTACTAATCTGTTCTTAAGATCTATCTAGAGAATAAGTTAAGAAACTTTATAAGTCAGATAGAGAACATCTGAGCTGTAATCATTAATATTAGAAAAAGAGATAAGAAATCTGATAAAGACTACTTACAGTGCTTTATAGAATTGTGATATGAATTGAGATCTGTAGAAACAGAGCTCTGAAACAAGACCTGAATAATAATATTTATAAAGAGACTGAATCAAGACATGCAGAATAAGCTTATTAAGTAAGACTCTAAGTTTATAACTCTGAAGAAACTAATGACTCTTATTCACTACTTACAGATCACTATAAGAGTCACAGATCTATAAAGAGTAAATCACTAACTAATTCTGTAAGAATCAGAATAACAGAGAACAGATTTATTAGCAAAAGATGATAAGATATAGAGAGATTTGTATCTGAATACTGAGTAGAGAGAGAGAGCTTCAGAAGCTTCTGTGAACAGAGTGTATAATAGAGAGATTAAGAAAAAGAGTCTCTGCTTTATCTATTCTAAATCAGAATATATTCACACAAACTATTCAGATAAATCAAAATAGAAATTTAAAGAGTTATGAATAGAGTCAGTAACAGTCTTCTTAAGAGTCTTGAAATTAATACCTGAATCTGTTACTCTTGCAATGAAAATATATACTTATAAGAAGAGACTGTGCTGTGATACTGCTGTCTTATAAGTATGAGAAGTATTAATAAACTCAGAATCTCAGATCACTGTAGTGTTTCTCAAGCTTATAAAGTAAATGAGTTGAATGATAGAAACTGAGAATCTACTCTTATAATAAGCAGAATGTGAGAACTCAGATCTAAGAAATGAGAGACTTATAAGAATTATCTTTAAATTATAAAATCTCTCTGAAATCTGAAGAAGATTTATAGAAACTGTGATTATCACAGATATTATAGATAATATATACTTAAGACTTATATAACTTTAAAGACATAATTTATACATAGCTGTCTATGAGTCAGATTTATACTTCTCATCAGTGTTAATAGACTCACTTACAGAGATAGAATCAGTTAATACTGTAGAGTTAATTAGAGAAGACAAGCTTATCTATATAATGACTTTATAAATATCTGAGAACTTTATAGTCATGAAAACTGAGCTTCAGATATCAGAGAAATACTAAGATCTTACAGAGATATTCAGTTTAACTAAGATAGCTGAGCTTTTATCTCTCTATAAGAAGAATCTGATAATAAATTTGATAAAAGAGTAGAAACTCTTCTGAGAATCAATCTATAAGCTTTTTCATTATAAGATGGAGATCTTACAGACTTATATAAAGAAGAATCTGAAGAATAACTTTATTTAATCTTCATAGATCTCTGCAGAAGCCTCTATAATATTTATGAAAAAAAAGAATAAAGATCTCAGATTATATATAAACTACTGTAATCTGAACTTCAAGATTATAAAGAGTCACTATTTTCTGTCTCTGATTAAGAATGTAATTAACTGTCTTATAGAAGCTATTATATTCACACAACTGAATGTGATTAATATATATATACAGCTGTGAATACAGTCTGAGAATGAATAAAAGACTGTCTTTAAAACTATACTGAGATTATTTGAATATCTAGTAATGTCTTTTAATTTGACTAATACTCTCACAGTATTTCAGTCTTTTATTAATAAAATACTTCATATATATCTGAATGTCTTTATAGTAATATATCTAAATAACATGATAATGTACTCTGTAAAGAAGAAAGAATACAGTGAGTATATATAAACTATATTAAAGATCTTAGATGAGATAGAACTGTATATTAAGATTATAAAGTACAACTTCAGTATCTATTAGATTAATTTTCTAGAATATATAATCACTGCAGATGATATTCAGATGAAATCTTCATAAATTAAGACTATTCTATCATAATCAGAGTTAACTAGTATTCATGAGATTCAGATCTTTCTGAGCTTTGTGAATTTCTATAGATAATTTATCTTTATATTTATAAGAATCTTCTTAACTCTTACAGACATGCTGAAGAATGAAAATAAGAAGAAGTTATTCTATAAATAAAGAATAAAAAGATTATTGAGAAGAGAGAGCTGTGAGAATTTTCTTATTTTAGAAGCTCACAGAGTCTTTATAAGATTGAAACAGATATTTATAAATACAGTAATACTGTTTCATTTTAATCTCTTACTTTTGATTAGATTAAAGACAGATATTTTCTTCTTTATAATTTCAGAAATAGTCTTATAACTATAGTTAAATGAGAACTGAGTTTCAGTGATCTTTTTCTCACAGAAGATATAACTTACAGAAATTAACTATAATATTTATAATCAGAAGCTTTTTATAATAGTGAAATTCTTCTATCACTGATATCACTATTTTAAGAGTCTTATAACAGTGATTACTGTTAGAACTGATTATAATAGCTTATAATAGTTTACTTCAATCAAGAAACTCTTATAATAGTAGATTTCCTGAGCTCAGAGACTGAGTGAGTTCTGATTCAAGATAGAGTATATTAAGAGAACTAAGAACTCAGTGAACAGACTCTCTCACAGGTCTGAATATATCAAAAAGGCCAGAATAACAGATATAGAGAAGTTAGAGAAGATAGAAAAGCTTTATAAGATGCTCAGACTGAGTGTTATAAAGAGATTAACTAAAGAGTCTCTTAATTCTCTATGAGAGAAGAGAGAGAAGAGAGAAAAGAAGCCTGTATAATTACTCTCTATAATACTGAGAGTTAACAATCTGAGAATCTCTGTGAGAATTCTTGAAGAAAGCATCTATAATCTGAAGAGTTTACAGACTTTGAGAAGCACTGTAGAAGATCTGATATAAGAAGAAACAGAGTATAAGTCTTTATAAGATCTTCTATTTAGATTATCTGAACTGTAACTAAAGAATGAATATACTCAGTATATTCAGAAACTGCTCACAGCAGGGATTAATTCTGCAGAAATAAAGAATTGAAGAGACTTAAATAATCTCTTATAAAGAGAGAACTGAATTTATATATCTATAAATAAGTTTCTATATATAGAACTTATTAAAAGATATTATAACTCTTCTCTAGTAAGTTATTTTACAGATACTAGAACTTATAAGTTACTGATAAAAAAATATCTCTGATTAACAATATAAGAACTTGTGAAGAAAATAGTGAATTCTTATACTATTTATCAGAATTTATAAGAAGTATAATTCAGATTATATAAAGAACTTACTTCTCTACTCATTCTGCAGAAATCTTGAGAACAGTTAAAAATAAATACTCTTATAAATCTCTCTGAAAGTAAGAATATATATGATGTCTGTTTTAACAGTGTGCTGATAATAGTAGATTACTTTATCAAGATAATACACTTTATATTCACTTATAAGAACTTAAAGTCAAAGAATTTAACATATATCTTTGTCTGTAATGTGATTCAGTTGCATGAATTATGTATAAACATTGTTTCAGATAGAGAATTAATCTTTATAAGAGAGTTCTAATCTGATCTGATAACTATACTGTAGATCTTATGAGATCTAAGTATGATTTTTCATCAATAGACAGATAATCTGTGGTTTGAAAGAACGTACGACCGCCGGATAATAACGCGGTCGCTTCCGAACACGCTTCCGAACACACTTACGAATGTAAAGGGGCTCTAGCAGCCACTAATTAATTTAGATAATGTATATAAGAAGCCGGCGTACGCCTGTAATCATACACTGGCTCAAGCAACCTTTGAATCACATCTGATAGCATGTCTAAAAACTGGTGAGAAGTGCAGACTTCTTCAGAATATGATAATTCTATCTATGAAGTGATTCATAGTTATCATATCAGTGTAGTTCTAGAATGTCTCAAAAGATAGTGTATGAAGAGCAGTGAGTAAAAGTGCATCTGATTAATGCTGCTTTGCTTGTTAAAGAAAAACTTCATGCTCAGGTGAATATCATGTATGCAAACAGATAAGATGTGAGAAAGAGAATAAAAGCAGTGAACCAGATTCAAAGAAGTTCACTCCCTACTCAAAAGAAGAATAAAAAGAGAGAATGACTATCACTGAAGTCATATGATAATAACAGAAATTATATAATAATATAGTAATATAATAATACAGTGATATAACAATATAAGTGATATAATAATAGATATTATACAATTAACAAGAAATCACTGAAATAAATATCTTCTCTAGTTAATACAAATAATATTCTTCTCTACTATCTGAACTGAAAGATATGCAGAATCTCTCAGAGAGTTTACTCAAAGCAGTAAGAAAAGTGACTGAAACTGTTAAACTGAAATTGAAGCTTTATACATGTACAAGAATTCTAAATGAAATTGAGACCTTGTGTACACAGTAGCAGGCTGAGATAGAAGTCAAATAACAATTGATATTTGCTGCAGATCAAGCATTCATGATGAAGAGCTTTATTAATATAATTATCATTATTAATAAGAATAGAGAAAACCAGGTCTTAGACCTGCAGCAGAAGATTGAATATTTATATAGATAGATAACTACACTGAATCTGAAGATCTTATTACAATTATTTATAATCTCTTCAGAAGTATACATATTATCAGAAATCACTGCACAGAATAAGAATCTGAGTATAAGATATATCAAGCTGAGAGATCTGTCAGAACTATTAAGCTTTAATAATGACTGAAAGAATGATATCATAATCAGCTAACTAAGTCAGATATGATTATATTATTAGATTAAATATGAACTTACAGACAGACAGCTAATAGAATTTTAATAAGTCTTAAGATTTACTATGTTTCTACATAAAAAAGTGAAGTCATTATAAATAACTGATGAAAAGATAAATCACACAGACTCAGAATAATATTCATTCTTATAAATATGAAATGAGTTTTTCAAATAAATCTTGTCTAACTTTGAGAAAGTGAATATATAAGATAAGTATTATAAACACTTCACTGAGTGTAGATAAGTGAGTAATTTTATATTATACTTCATACACTTCAGTTTACACTATCTTATATTGAATGAAGAGCTTTTAACATCTTTCTGTTTACAGATTTTCATTCATAATCTTACATCTAAGTTAAGAGTAAAATGAAAATGCTTAATCTTATAATCAGACACAGTGAAAGAAGCATATAATATTCTCATTATATGAGAATAAGTGAGTCAATTATAACAGAAAATACTGCAATTGAGTCTATCTTAATAAAGAATAGATAATCAGACTTCTATAACACAAGTCACACATCTGAATGCAATGAATCTAGATTTGAATATCATCACTAAAGCACTGAATTCTCTAAAAAAAAATTCTCTAAATAAAAATCTTAATATTATAAGCATTGAGCTTGCTTTAACTGCAAATATCAAAATCATGATACAAAAGATTATATAAAGTATGCACAGTTAAGAGAAGTAAGAGAGTTAAAAAACTAGCAGAATCAGTAAGCTCAGAGACACTTACTGATATTTTATAAAGAATCTTCAAAGTGAAAGAGATGTCTGTGTTAGATGACTCTCTGAATTCTGTAAATATTAAGAGAAAGCAGGCTTCTAACTGAAATATGAGTGAGAATGAAGTGAACACTCATCTCAATATCTTAAGACCTGAAATATTAATGTATAAGAGACACTTGAGTAAGAATTGAGAAATAGCTGTAAAAGTATTAGCAGACACAGAAGTGTCTACACACTATATTAATAATTATATAATTTGAAGACTGAAAGAGATTCACTGAGTAAAGAATTCTCAATATATAAGATTATCTAATAACTGATATTTGATATTATCTGTAAGAGTAAGAGTTCTCTTACACTTCAGAGAATAATCTTACTATATTTAAGTGTAAGAGCTGCAGAATTTGAAATATAATCTTATTCTCAGACTTGATTAATTTCAAAGATTCAATCTGTAGATTCAATAATATACATATTATATGCAGTTAACTGATAGAAAGAAAATAATTCATACAATTCTATCAACTGATATGAGAAGAACATTCTATGTCTCTAATATAGAAGAATTAAATCTGCTTATATATTAATAAGTAAAGAGAATAATTTATAAGATCTTATCTGAAAGCATTCTGTATATCATACAGAATCTGAAAGTTAAGAAAATCAAGATAAAGAATATATAAAAGAACAAGTGTATGAAGAAGCTTCTGAAGAAGTATGAGAAGATCTTTTAAACAGATCTTTCATCAGAATTGCTGCTGAAACAAGAATTTGTATATAAGATTGATATAGAGAATATGAAATCAGTCAATCAGAATATATACTCTCTGTTACAAACATATCTTGAAGAACAGAAGTATCAGATCACAGACCTTCTAGAATGTAATCTTATACAACTCTTATCAAGTGTGTGAGACTTCTCAGTTCTATTCATGAAAAAGATAAGTAGAGAGTGACAGATGTGTATCAATGATCAAGTACTTAATAAGCTTATAATCAAGAATAAATATTCACTGTTATAAATTCAACAACAGTTAAATACAGTTGAAAATATCTGATATCTATTGAAGATTAATCTTCTCTCAGAATACTGACAGATCTGTATAGATAAACTATCAGTTCTGTGAACTGTGTTTAATATATAATGAGAGAAGTTCAAATTTCTGATAATATTATTCAGTCTAATAAACATATCTGTTATCTTTCAAATAATAATGAATATAATTCTTTATAAACAGAATAAAATCTCATATCTTATATATCTCAATAATATTCTAGTCTTTTTAAACTTATATAATAAATATCTGAAGTATCTTAATAAAGTGCTTACAACTCTGACAGAGCACAAGCTCTATGTTAAATCAATAAAGTATATGTTTAAAATGAAAGAGCTGAAGTTTATAGAATATATAGTGAGTGATAACTGTATATATCTTATTCTGAAGAAATTGAATATCATAGTGAATTAACTGCAGCTGAGAAATGTATATTATGTATAATAGTTTCTTAAGTTAATCTCATATTATCACAGATTTATCAAGAATTTTACATGAATATCTGCATCACTCTCAGATCTCTTAAGAGAAATAGATACAAATCTGTAAAAGAAGAAGTTTTATTCAATTATCTGAAATACTGTATATGAAGAGGCTTTTCTCACACTGAGAAAATATATAATAACATTCTCAGTGCTTATTTAATCAGATTGTGATAAATCTTTCTATATTAAGATAAATGCATCTAAATGAGCTATCAGAGATACTCTTCTACAGATGAGTAAGAATAGCAAGCTGCACTCAGTGATATATAATAATAGAAAACTATCAGATATTGAGCTCAATTATTCAGTGTATGAAAAGAAATTGCTAGTAATTAAGCATATATTGATGTTATGAAATAGATATATCAATAACAGATATACAACAACAGTGGTCACAGATTATGAAAGTCTTCTCTATCTACAATTGATAATGAAATCTTTTAAATACTTAACATATTGAATCTCAGAGTTTTAAGTGTATAATCTTAATATTAAATACTGAAAGAGATTAGACACTGTAGTGCCTGATACAATCAGTTATAGACTCAATTTCATGAGTGAGAATTCTGCAAATCAGATATAAGAGAAGTTTACATTAAATACACTGAGAAAATGCAAGAAATCAGAATGAATAAATGCAATGATCTCTTGCTTAAAGAATGATAAGATATCAGATGATAAGTATCTTATAAAAGTAGTAGAAGAGATACTTTCAAACTTCAAGCTGAGAAAATTGAAAAATAATATTATACTTTACTGTAATCTAGAATATATAGAAGCTCTCTATCTAGAACATTTATTTAGATATAACTTGATAACTCACATGCACAAGAAATTCAGTCACTTAGAAAGCTCTGAACTCATGAGTATACTTAAATCAAGAGTGTACTGATCAAGCATAACTGAGAATATTCAGATATACACTCACAAGTGCCTGAATTGTCAGATTATGAAAGAATCTAAGAAAGAATTAAAATATGAGAAAGTGTAATATCAGATAAAGTGTATAATACAACTGTTTAAATAATGAGAGATGAATCTCATAGACATACTGCTATGAATATTAAATAAAAATTGATGAATAATCACTGCTATTGATTATACTACTGACTGATCAGTTGTGAAAGCAGTTTCAGAGATAATAGAGAAGATAATGATGAAGTTTCTATATAATGAAATCTATATTAACTATAGAATGTCACATGAGATTCTAACTGATAATAGTGTGAATCTTGTAGAAGAAGTAGTGAGACATTTTATAGACTAGTTACAGATAAGATATTGTAGAACAATATTATATCATCTGCAGATGAATAGAAAAGTAGAATACTTGAATGAAATCTTGAATAACATGCTGATAAAATATCTGATGAGCAAGTTTACAAGACTATGAGATGAATATCTCAGACAGGCACTATTAGTCATGTGAATTTGACAGTATGCAGTCTTTAAGCATTCATCATTCTATCTGTTGTATGAATTGCATTCACACATCTCAGAGAATGCTTCAGAAAAGATGAGAAAGAGAACAGTGATTACAGATACAGCAGAAACAACAGTTATAAACACAATAGTTACAGACACAGAATCAAGATTGAAAGAGATCAGTCATGTATATGCAAAAGCTAACAAGTTACTTCTGAATTAAGCAATTCAATCAAAAAGAATACAAGACTCACTAGTTAAGAAATTAAGTCTTAAGATAAGAATGTAAGTTCTTGTATACAATGAAAGTTCTGAGAAGTTTCAATCTAGATAATTTGAGTCATATAAAATACTCAAATCACATTCTCTGAAAATATATGCATTGAAAGAATCAGAGAGACAGATCTTATACAACTTAATAAATAATTCATCTCTCTATATATTAAAGAAAAACCAACTTTTCCGTGCAAAAAACGCTGTAACATGATCTCATGTGATACTATGTGCACCTTATCAAATTTATGGTTGAGATTAACAGCCGGCTCTGCGGCCTGTACAACTCTGATAGATAATCTTCATTCTTTTCTTTACAGGTGTTCTCTACTGTATTTACATTCTTTATACTCTTATCTACATTCATTACAACCTGTGTACTATGTTCATTACAATCTAATATACTCTTTCATACGCCGCTGCTTGACATGTGAGGATTCTCATCCTCTCAGTGTGTTTGAACATTCTCAATTCAATGCATTATTCTGTACATGCTCTACATGTTATCAAGCTCAGTGTCATGTATATCAGACACATTCAGTTCAAATCTTCTGTCTATCATTGAGGAATGTAGCTGCTTCTATGCTCAACTCACAGTGAGTTGAGCTGTCACACTATGATATGTGCTGTGAAGACTGTTCATCTCACCTGTTCTGCACTGTTAATCATGTGTTCAAGAACTGCAACAACTGCTGGGCTCTCAATTGTGAATGTGTCTGTGATGTCAAATGCTGTCATCTGATAGCTGCTGCAGCAGTTCATGCAGGCCATATATATGCGGATTCATTAGAGTGGCTGTCCCTTGATATTCTCAACAATTGAACTGGCTTAACTATCTCTGAATCAGCTGTTAATTCTTTAATCACTCACAGTCACTGATCTGTTCTCTGCAGCTTTCAGTTCTACACTCATCACTGTCAATCACTTGATTTTGACTGAATGAATGTCTGCTGCTCTGTCTGCAGAGCTAAGCATTGAATTGATGAATATATACATGAATCATCAAAGACTCTATCAGTGTTTTTCACATGCTGTGTAAGAGATGCTGTAAGACTGCTGTCTGTCAAAGAACTCTCACAAGAGCTATGTGAGCTGTTTAATGATAATACAGCTGATACAAAGCATTTCTGTAAGTATATTCAGAACTACAACTCTGCTCTGACATTTACATCTATTAAGTGCAAGCAGGATTCATGTCTGGGTCATCTGACTACTAGTGACCCAGTGTCATTTCAAATACAGAAGGAACTCTATCATCTGCAAGAACTGTTAGAGTCTGAGTCAGGTAAGAATATCTGTTTTACATAAATGTGAATTCATGATTCATGGTTTGATGCAGGTATTTTAAACAGTACAGACTCTATTATATATTCTAGTGTGTTTAATTGTATCTGTATTACATTGCTTACTGTTTATTCATTTACTTTTTCATATTCTTCTATTATATTGTTATAACTGCTAATATTCTCAAGATTAATTCTTTTATTCAGCTTTACTGATCTGTATGAGAGATACTACAGAACAGCCCTGCTGCATGTGTCAGTTTGAACCCTGTTCTATAGCTGAAGACAGGCAATGACTGCTGCTGTGAGAATCTGTCTACTGTCTCTGAGATTGCAGTTATTATACAGAACACTCTCAGCAGCATCTGTCACTTCTGTGTCATTCTTCTGATACTATGACAGCTCAGTGCTGACTTGAGTCTCACATATATTGATTCTTGCAGTCTGTTATATCTTTCACTGCATTATGTTCTACTTTTTTCTTCTGAAGATCACAGCTGATATATTGATATGAATGTGCTTGCAGATCTCTCACCTGTCTGCAATGACTCTGATAATGATGTTGATAATGCTGTTGAGAATAAAGATGAGTGTGATGACTGTAGCCTGACTCTGTGTATGTAGCATGTATATAATCTTTTTCAATGAGATGATGTTGATGCTTCTCTTTTTCAGGCTGAATGTCTATTTCAACAATATTTAGTTAATGTCTATATAAATGTTGATGAACAGTGACTGAACTGAGTTCATACTCATCAACTGAAAATTCATGCAGATCAATATAGTGGTCTATATAATGTTATACAGGCAGATGATACAGATTATAAGCAGCTTGATCACTGTGTAATATTATCTGCTTCTTATATAGACAGTGAACATTTTATATATAAACTGTTTCAGGATTCTATGACAATGATCTTCAACTACAGATGTTTAATTCTTTTCATTACATTCACAGTCAATTCTGAGTGAGAGAAGATTATCTGTGAGTTGCTTTCTAATCAGACTGCAGCAGACTGCTCAGATTTGATTGTATATATTTTTATAATGAAGATTTTTCATTTTCTTAACATTCTCAAATTCAGACAGCTGTTCAGACTGATATTGACCAGAGTATGAACAATTGAATATTAAAAACATGAACTGCCTTATATGCATCTGTTAATCTGACTAGAGAACTCTGAGCAGTTTTTACAGTCTGATACAATTGATGATATTATATCTGCAGAGCTGTCAAGCCCTGCTGAGAATATAGATGAGTTGAGTGAATTAATCTGTAAATTCATGATTCATGATTCATGTAATGCTGACAGGGCAAGCCTCTGTCATGAGAATGACAGATGTATAAAATGTTTTTCCAAAGCTTTTCAGAGTGCTACAGCTGTTGAAGAGAATGACTATTCTCTGTATAGATGAGAGCATGATTTATCTATCTTCTTTAAATATACTGTCAACAATAGTGAGATTGTAATTGACAATCAATAAGTTATTTTATACAATCTCTATCTCATCTGCATATATAAAGCACATATAAATGTAGAGATCTGCACCTCTGTTGAAGTTATTAAATATATTAATAAATACATCTACAAGGGCCTGAACTGCACTACTCTCTGTATTGTTGACTTCAATAATGAGATTGATATTCAACTGCACAGATGTTATATCAGCTCAACTGAGGCTGTATAATGTATATTCATATTCTGTATACATCAGAAGTTTTCATCTGTTGAGATATTATCTATTCATCTACTAAACTGCTAGATGATTTACTTCTCTGAATCTGAATGTGAAGATCATGAATGTATTACTGAATATTTAATAAATAATATATCTAAGTTCATGACATTCTTTATCTATAACAATTCACATCTGAATATTCAGTATCTCTATCAAGAATTTTCTCATCATTTTATTTGAGATAAATGTAACTGAAGGTGAAAGAGCTGTGTAAAGAGAAGATCAGTTGACTGTCTATCTCATCTCAGTTCATATAATGATGAGATATTCTTTTTACAGCTGTTTCTTATTAATATATATGATTCACTGAGCTTTGAGACTCTGTGAACAGTGAATGATGTTTTTCATTCTACATTTCATATAGTATGTCAGGCACTTGATCTTCTGCATGATGATAATGAGTAAATCATTATATTTGAATCTGCTGTTGTATTTACAACTGCTCACTGCATGCAGTCAGTATTTATCACTGCATTAATTTATGAAAATATTGCAGATTCACCTGCTCTCTGAGCATGTTTTCATCATACTCTCTATGATAATCTTTCATATTGACTGTATCAGATGAATTCAGACTGTATTATTAATACTTCTGCAGAAGATTCACATTATAACTATAATCTATTTCTTATTCAGCAGCTTCTGCATGAGTTTGACAAGATTCTTACAGACTTTGACCTGCCTGCATGCAGCTCTGTATGAGATAATCTTATTGAAAACTGGCTACTTTTTGAGAAGCAGAACTACAATCTTATAGAGAAAATCATCACTGTAAATACTCTGCAGATGCAGTTAAATAATGATTAACACTATGCATATAATTCAATTCTGACTGCAATAGAATTACAGTCATCTCACTATTTTCTACAAGATCTCAGTGACACTGATAAAACATTTCTTTACAGAGCTCTCTATAGCTGTCTATATACAGGTGAAAAAACAGTTCTTTATGTGACTTTCTCTGACATTGCAGCTGTTCTTTTATCACATGACAGAACTGCTCACTCACATTTTATTATCTCAATTGAATTGAATGCAGATTCTGTGTCAAAGATAATTATTCACAGTGAACTGAGCTGTCTACTGCAGGCTGTAGACTTGATTATTTGAGATAAGACTCTCATATAGTATCACTATTATATGAAGATTATTGACTGTCTTCTTCAAGATTTATATTCATTGAATGAGCTTTTTGATGATATATCTGTTATATTTGATGATGATTTTATACAGACTCTGTCTGTTATACTGTGTAGCAGCTGTGCTGCAGTTGTTGCAGCTTGTCTGCAGTATTTATATATATGACAGCAGTTAACTGTACTGTACTTGAGAAGAAATATGAGACTGACTGCAGATGATGACAACATGATATTTATAAATTGACTTAATTAAATATCATATAATCTGAACTGTATTGACTGTGTTAATCTTCTATTCTATATTCATTGAATCACTGACATCAGTATGCTGTGTGAGAGAGTGTTTTCTACAGCTGAACTTAGAACTGCAGCAGTCTGTTCTGATTACTTTGAAAGCTGTGTCATTCTCACTGTATTAAATCAGAATGCATTCTGCATTAATGAATGAGTTATAACAGTTATGTTAGATAATATTCATATGTTTTATGCTGCAGACATGACTTATATGAATGATCTGGTCCTGGGCTGTGAGAAGTTCTTCTGTAAATATCTGATCATCATTAACTGTTCAGCCCTGTCACTGTCTGTATTGAGATTGAAAGTGAGCACTTCTGTTATGCTTCTGTGTAATCTCTGACTGTCTGAAGGGCTCTGCAATGACACAAGAATGATTATTCAGTGAATAACAATCTATTTACTTGAGATGAAGATTATATCTGACATGTATAAGAGTTCAGTTCATATACTGTCATGAATTGATCTACATGCTCAATCTGTTGAGATTTCATTTAATATGACTCACTGTCAGTTTTCAGTCTGTTCATGCTTTGCAATGACAATTAACAAGTCTCAGAAACAGTCTCTTTCTACAGTTAATATTAATCTCAGAAACTCTGTATTCTCACATGATCAGCTATACATTGCACTCTCTTAAACTACAGATATCAATCAGTTGACTGTCTTACTAGATGAGAATGATGAGAGATGTATATTAAATAAGATATATCTGAAGATTCTACAGTTTCTTAACTAATTCTTCTGCTACTGCTGTTTTTTCTCCATTATCTATACAATGTCATTATCAGATGTTAAAATAGAGGTCTTTGAACATGTAAAAAACTGTCATTTCAATTTGACACTAACTATTAAAGAAAAGAAAAAAGCAATAATGTCTTACTAGGTTCATTCTCATATCTCATATAGCTCATACAGCCCGCCCACATCATTCTCTATTTTTCAAATTTTTTAATCAGAGCTGTAATGCCTGCAGAGACGCTCTGTTGACTGAGCTGAGTCATCTGTAACAGACTCATGATCTTATCTCACTCTCTATACAAATGTTTCATCTCTTTCTTCATCTTATAGAGCTGATGCATCTCCACTCACAGTTATAATAACTTCAACTCTGTGATCTCACTATCACTCACTTCATCATTCTTCTCTTCATTCTTCAGAGTTACAAATGTCATCTATTTCTTTTTAATCAGACTGAACAGCTGAGTCATCTAGTCTAGTTTCACACTGACAGTCTGCTTCTTCTTCTTTCTCTTCTCCTTCTTATTCTCCTCTATATTGATGGGGATGAAGAACTGCTGATTCTCTGTTATTTTCATGTCAGTATATATGTTTTACATATACATTTTGCTAATGAATTTACATGCTATAGAGATGATTCATTACTTATCAGGCTGCAAGCTGCAGTGTTTACTCAGTGAATTATAGTGATAATTTACACAGGTTCTCTTCAACATGTCAGAGATCATAACACACTCAATAAATGAACTGTAGCTCTTCTCACACAAGCTGCATGATGAAGTGGCTTTGATGTCACAGCTGTGAGCAAGTACTGATTCTATATTTATTACTCTTTTTAGCTGAGGCTTGAATTTCTTCTTATACAGCACTATATCTCTCTTGAGCTTCATCTCACACAGCTGTGCAATAATCTCACTGTCTTTTTTAGCTATTTGTTCTATCAGCAGCTGTAGTCTACATTCAGGTGTTCACATGTTGGCAGGCTGCTGGCATGACTGCTGAGAAGTGAGCACAGATGAGTTGATGAGCTTCTGAGTCTTCAGAGCTCTCTGAGCTTGCTGGGCTTGCTCTGCACTATTATTAGCTGTAATTTCATAATTTCTAAGCTGTTTCTCTTTCAGTTCTCTACTTACATTCAGTCATTTTGACTGCTTCAATTGTATTCCAGATGATTTGATGATTAATTGAAGTAAATTATGACATGTTTCAATTGCTGATTATGTGTATTATAGTTCTAAGATCTTTACATGAGCTGTCTGATATTTAATTACATCTCATTTGAAGCTTCTACATTAACTCTACAACACTGCTACAGTGTTATTCATCTTTTTTCTATGTAGTTGTTCTCTATTAACAGTTGTGAATTACATGGAATTCATCTATACAAGTCATGTGCAGCTGTTCATATTCATGGATATCTCATTACATTCAACCTGAGGGATTAAACAGCACGTTTTTCAAGCTGAATAAGCGAGCGCAAGCGAGCGATTGAGGCTTGTAACTTATGAAAGTAAAGATATAAGATCTGAGTGAATTATAATTATTCACAGCACTATTATCAGTGTTGAAAAAGAAGAAGCTTATAATTAAAAAGTCTTATGAAGTAAGAGACATTATAGATACTTATAAATCAGATAATCTCACTTATTTCAATCTTTTTATAATTATAAGAAAAGAATGAGAAGCAATGAAGAAATCAGATAAATATCACACTTTAGTAAGTAATGAGACTGTAGCTAGTTGTATGATAATATACTGCAGATAGTGAACACAACATAGTAAAGAGTAGTCTTAAAGTGACAGACTTGTACATGAGTCACATTACAGAAGAAAAAGAGATTCAGAGTTAAATTCAACTGTTTATATCAGTTCAATTACAGAGATTACAGAGAATAAATCATCTGAAACATTTATAAATATATGAGATCAAGTCATCTCAATCTCTGAAAATGCTTAGAGATTGAATGAGATTAGTCTTAATAAGCTGTTCACTGTAGACTGGTAACCAAGGCCGCACACATTAGGGGTGCGTGGGTTCGAATCCCACCGCTGGCACCTGCCACTTCTTACCCATGAAAGCCCCCATGTAATAGGGGCTGAGCCTAATTAGTAAGGCTTGGTGCGGGGTAGAACTCCCTACTGCAGGCCAAGCCACTAGTTAAGTGAGATCCTGCGAACACCCACCAGGGCCGGCATGGGGTGCCAATGTCCCACTATCCTACTGTGCACCCGTCAAGGTTCTAACAATATAGAGCCAAGCCTAATGTAGTGATTATACACTACTTAAGCGAGTCCCTAACTAGGGCCGTCATCGGAGCCTAGCTCCCCCCCAAATACAGGGAATGATTTTGAAAACCACCCGACTAGCAGGCCTAGACGCGCATCTAGGCCCTAGACAGGGCACCCTGATAGGCTAGAGCCTGCAAGCTCCCTGCCAAGCCCTAATACTGGCAGGGAGGACTGCAGTCATCGAGCCTATAGTTAGTCCCTAACACGGGGCGAGGCCACGACGGCTGATTGGTAGGCCTATGGGCATCTAATGGGGCCGAGATCAGCAACCGGAAGCTTGGTGTGTACCAAGTGAGCGGTGGCAGCCACTAACTAACGCCCCTGGAAATTAGTGGCTGGCTCGAGAGGACGGACGCGGTGGTCGGTTAATTATAGGGGGTTAAATGTAATTAGCTTAAGGTGCATCCTGCGGGTGGCTAGCGCCCGTAGTCTGGAATCTAGGCTCTGAATGTGAAGTCTTTGATGCTGAACTATTTGCAATAGTGAAAGCTTTCAAACTTATTGAAATAAAATCTCATAAAAGAGGAAATTGTTTGAAAAAGACATGAATATTCTCTGATAGTCAAGCTGCTTTGAAAAGACTTAGAAATAGTCAGATTCATAATGATCAAATGAATCTTGAACTGATCTTAAACTCTGTTTTAAAAATTCAAAAGAGAAGAATATCAAAGCTGAGAATTCATCTACACTGAGTTCCTGCTCATATGAATATTCATAGCAATGAATTGACTGATTCAGCTGTAAAAAAGAGTGCAGAATTAAGCAGATCTATTCAAAAAATTATGTCCTGGTCTTTTATAAAGAGAAAAATAAAAGAATCTTGTTTAGATAAGTGAAATGAAAGCTGGCAGAAACAAAAGAAGAGTATACATTATTCAAGATTTGAAACAAAACCCAAGTGAAAATCTTGTTTAATTAAATGTAAAAAGAAAATATTCTCATCTATAATACAGCTGAAACTAGAACATGGCTATTTCAAATCTTATATACAAAGATTTGATGATAGATTTGACTCAATAGAATGCTCATTTTGCAATACAAATGAGAATTCTGAGCATATTATAATACACTGTGTATTATACAATAGTCTCAGAGCCAGATTGAAAGAGAAGTATAATCTAAATCAATTAAATATGAGATTCTTATTCTCAACTGAGATAGGAATTAAATACTTAATAGACTTTCTATCAGAAACTCAAGCAGCTATAAGAAAATGGCTAAATTCAGAATTATCTGAATATGAAGAGGAGAAAATCAATCAGATATAGTCTGTTAAAACAGCTATACACTCTCTTTTAATAATTTGTTTTATTACAGTCTTTCTTTATTTTATCTTTTTCTTTAAATTTCTTTCTATCTATCTATTGAATGTGTCTATCTTTAAGACTGTGTTCTCTTTTCTTTTGTCATAATATTATCAAATGATTTCAAAGTATCAAAAGATGTTAAAACACTGCAATTTGTAAACAGTTTTTGTATTCTGAGCTGGAATTTTCTGATTTTGCATATCTGAAATTGATGAATGTACAATAGTTAACTTTACAGACATAGAAAAAACCCTGAGAACTAAAGTTCTCAGGTAGATGTCATAGTCTCTGACTGCATACATCTATAATTGAAGAATAATAATAATAATAGCTGTTCACTGTAGTAATCTGAGCAGATGAAGAGAGATAGCATAATATATAAGATAGAATTACAAAAGATAAAAGCTGCTGAATCTAGTCACTGAACACTGTATTATATAGAGATTGTATAAGAGTAGTAACTAGCAGATAAAGAAAAAGTGTAAGAAAAGAGAAATGAATTGATCATTAACTGTAAGAGTCAGCTGTAAAAGACAAATGTTATTATACATATTTTATTCATTTTCATATATCATATATTTCATCTATTTTCAACACCACCTCATCTGAAAAATGTCAAAAATAAAGAAAATCTCAAACCTTGAGATCTGTAAGAGATTTGAGAGCTGTAAGCTGCTCTTATAATAATACTGTACATGTCTCTGATTTCTCTATCACTCTGTGTATAACATTAATATCATTTATCACAAGATTGACTGAAATATCAATATAGAAATGTGTACATGTGTGTGTAGAAAAATTGAAGAAGAGTACAGAATCTGCAGAATCAGAAGTCAGAGCAGAGAGAATAAAGATGAAAGAATTGAAAGAAGAAAAAGATACAGAACTGAATAAATGATGACAGAAGTTATCTGAGACTGAACACTTATAATCTAATATATATACAATCTTCTCTGTAGAGAAGAGAGAGAAAGTGCTGAAAGAAGCTTAAGAGTGAAAGAGAATAGTCTCAGTAATATTATCATATTTGATTAAAATAATCTCTGACACTGAAGTAACTAAGAACTATTGTTAGTATATAAAAACTGTAAAAGCAGAGATAATAATTATTGAATAAACATCTGCTAGTCTTAGAATTATACATATAATTACAACATATACAAGGCTTCTCAGAAAGAGAGAGAGAAACACAGAGAAATACAGAAAGCAGAATACAGTGTATAAATAGCTCATTTTTATAACAATATCTCAGACAAGATGTATAAATCTCACACTTACAAGTATAAAAGAGTATGATATTTATGTTTCTGTTTCTAAAAACATGAATATCTTTTATCTGTATTACAAAGTCAGACAACAGATATCAGAGAATAGACTGATACAGATCTATTATTCTGAAGAAATTCATCAGAGTAAATATTTCTATAATGTTGAACTTTACAATTGTAAAAAGTTTCTTGATATCTGTGAATACTATGACTTTGTGTATAATAAAACTTATAGTGATTTTCTCTAAGAACAGGAAAATCAGTATTAGAAAGAGAAGATGAAAAAAGAAAGACTTACAATCTTAATACTATTAAGAGAGAAGATAATTCTTCAGTATAAATGAATAATTATCTTATTATAAATATTTAAAATAAATATAATAATCAATATCTGTGACTGAGCTTCAGATAGTTGTATTATATACAGTCTTTGTATAATAAATTATTCTAGGAATTAACAAGAAGAACAGAAGTATACACACTGAGAAACATAATTTATTAAGTTTACATAATATCTTCTTGAAACAGAGAGAGCTGATAATGAAAGCAGAGATAGCAGAATCAGAGAGAGTAGAAGTAGTGAGAGTGAGAGTTAAAAGAACAGAGATAGCAGAAGTGAGAGAATCAGACACAGAGACAGATATAGAAGATTAAGAGAGAGTGATAGAGAAAGAAACAGAGAAAGCAGAGAGAAATGTAAGAGACTTAGTTATATATAATATAAGTAATTTCTTCATTATTATGTTCTTCAAGTTCTTGATCAATGATTTAACATTGAAATTACAATCATTGATAAATACAGATCTGTCAATATATGAAGATTGTATATAAATTAAAATAAAAATATAAGCATCTGCAGCTATATAAAATGATCAGAAAAACATAATCAGATACTGTGAGAGAAAAGAGAATTAAAGATGTATAAAAAGATAAAGAAGATATGTCATTTATAATAGTATATTCTGATAATTGTTAGAAGATAAACAAGTCTCAGTCACATTTCACAATGTGTTATACTTACTACTAATAAACTGTCTGATATAAGTACTATGATGACACTTGTTATGAGAACAGAGAGTCATTGCCAGAAAAGTATATAATATAATAGATAAACAGATAGTGTTAAACAGAAGAAGAAGTAGAAATCTGAAATAAGATAATAATGTTCAATAATGATAATGATGATAAACATGATTGAAAAATGAAAAAAGTTAGTAAATAAGTGATATAATATAGTGAAAGTTTCTTTGTGAGAGTGTACACAGAATGCTAGCTGAATCAGAGATAGACTACACTATCATGAATACTAGTGACATGCTAATCCGCATGAAGCTAAGATGTATATCATGATCATGTGAGTGTGACTGAATCTGATGAGAGAGAATGTAGTTCAGAAGAATGTACAACTGCTGAATAATAATGCAGCCGCTTTCAAACACACTTCTGAACACACTTACAAATGTAAAGAGGCTCTAGCAGCCACTAATTAATTTAGATAATGTATATAAGAAGCCGGTGTACGCCTGTAATCGTACGCTGGCTCAAGCAATCTTTGAATCACAAATCAGATAGAATATCTGATAAGTATATTAAAACAGTATCTGTAATACTTTGTTAATTACAATCAGAATGACTGAGTACATTAATTATCACTTATAGAGTTTATATATAATAACTCAAAGTATGTCAGTACAGATAAAACTCTCTTTGAGATACTTACTGAGACTTATTTACAGATAATCTTGATGAATCTGTGAGAGTATACTATAGAGTGTGATGATATCTGTGAATAGACTGAGAGAATTCAGAATATCTGAGAGAAAGTCTGTGAATTCTTAAGAAAGACTTAAGAGTATCAGAAGAGATACTATAACTTTAAGTATATTATAAAGAGTTTTAAGAAAGATGATAGAGTCTGACTAAGTCTAGAAAATATCATTATATAGAGATCTAGTAAGAAGCTGAATCTCTTACAGACAGAGTCTTGTAAGATTATAAAGAAAGTTAGTTTACAGTTCTATAGATTGAAACTGCTATCTGAGTTACAGATATACAATGTTTTTTATATCTCTTTACTCTGTAAATATAAGAAATTCTTAGAAGAGAACTCTGTGACTCATCACTCTATTTATAAAGTACTAGAGAGTGAAAGAGAATATCAGATCAAAGAGATTATTAACTCAGAGAAGTGAGATTATAAGCTCTGATTCAAGATTCAGTGATAAGAAAATTCTGATAAAATGAATAAGTTCACTTAAGAATCATCTAAGTAGATAAAACATCTGTGAAAGCTGAGATATGACTTTTATACTGTAAATTCTAATAAGTCAGAATAATGTAATCTTTACTAAGAATCTGATTATAATAAAGATATTAACACTATTATTTATAAATTCTAGTCTATAAGATAATGAGTTTCTACTGAAATGAACAGTTCACAGTGTATATAAAGAGAAGAAGAAATTATATTCTTATTAAAGTAAAAAAATAAAGAAAATAAAAACTGAACTGTGAACATAATTTAGAGATTAATAAAGAAAAAACAAAGAAAACTTACACTTATATACTTAATATCTGTAATACTTAATCTCTCTGTGACTATCAATTCCTCTCTTCAAAGAAGTAGAAAGTATTATATCTATAATATAAACAATTGTGACATTTGATATAAAGATTATCAGAAATGCACAGACTTCAGAGAAGCTGAACATCAGAATACATGCAGTTATAACAGAGTCTCAGAGACTAATTATCTATATATGTAATCAGATACTTCTTATGAAGCTGTATTCACTTTCTCAGTTATACTGAAGTATTCAGCCTGGAAATAATTGAGATATGAAGAGAGAGCTCATCTGTTCAGATTAACTTCTATCATGAATTCATGACATTTACATTATCTTGATTACTTAGATTTTACAGATACTCAGAGATTCATCTCTTATTAATAATAAGATTGCAGAAATGCGCTGCAGTATGAGAACTGTTGATAGAGAATTTAGACATATTTGCATATATCTGATTAGAGATTATATAAGTAGAGAGAAGATAATTGTAGGTCTGTAAGACTATAGAAGACACTGATAGTATTGAAAGTGTTACAGAAACTATCAGCTGAAATCTGTAAGAAATTACTTATAAGAAGACTTACAGTAAAGAGCAGAACTGCACTACTTGAAGTCAGAGACTGATCTGAAAAAGACATAAGATTGACTACTGATCTGAAGATCAGATGCAGTAACAGAGCTGAGAGAGATGAAGATACTATTATAAGCAGTAATATCTCTGCTTCACTAGCTAGTAAAAAGTAATTAGAGAAGTTATAAGAATACTTATAAGAAGCTCAGTATAATTAGACATTATTTATAAAGATATTAAAATTGAAAAAAATTTTATTCTTGAGAAGTTCTTGAATTAATATATAAATATTATTAGAAACACTCTCTCTCTGTCATCTGAGTGAAAACACTTCATGAATGAATGAGAATATTCACAGTTTATAAGAATAAAAACTGTTACAGAAAAAGAGAAAAGAAGATGAGATTCTATGAACAGATCTGAGATATTTATACTACTCTAGAGAGGTTTGTTTATACTATAAGTAATTCTATGAAACATTCAGATTACTCTAGTAAATAAAGAGTGATTATAAATTACAGATCTGAATCTTTCTATATAACTACAAAGAGTGATTACAGACTGTAAATATCTTGATTCTATAATTCTACAGAGTTGATGAAAGAATGAAAAATTCCTCACAATTCTACAGTGTTAAAGAATGATAATTTATAAGAATAAGTGAAAGATTAACTCATGAATGCTTCTCTTTGATAAGAGTGATCTTATAGAGAGTAATTCATCTACAGAATGAATCTATGTGATAATCACATAAGAATCTCACAGAAATGATTAAGAGTTAGCTGAAACTCTTCTATATAAAAGATATGAGATAAATCTGTATAATAGTCAGAAAAGATCTGCAGATTATAAAGAATCTCACAGAATAAGAAACTGAGTGACAGACTGTTTTCTCTTTGTGATAACAAGAGATTTTTCCTCACTGAGATTTTTTATAGATGTGAAGAATTTTTAGTGAGTATCACTGCAGTGCTGAGCTGATTCTATGAAATCACTCAGTGAAAGACTTCACAGATGAAGTCTTAGAGAGAGAGAAATATGTAAGAAATTCTGCTTCTCACAGATTCTTTATCTTTATTCTCATCTTTTATATAATCAATAGAGTTAGCAGCTCTTGACTACACACAACTATATAGACTGAAGTTCACAACTACTATTTACAACTCAGCTTGAATGCTATTATACATTTAATCTCTACATTTTATCTTTCTACTGTGAATACTTCTAGTAGTTAACAGTACATATCACGCCAAGCTACAAACACCTGAATAATCGCCTGCGAGCACTTATTCTTACAGTAGCTGATTATAAAGTTTAAGTTTGATGAAATAATCAAGATAATTTCACTGAACTCTTTCAAAGTCTGTAAAACAGAGCTTTGAGAAGAATTCTGAAAGCATTCAAATTATCTTCTATTAAAGCAATGAAAATCAAAGCTTCAATTTCATCTTCTACTATTTGATTTGAAAAGGCCTGTATAAACTATGCTCTGAGAGTCATGAAGATGAGCTCAGATCATATAATCAGAGAAAGAGTCTCTTCTTTATTTTCATCAATTAACTCAGAAAATGAACTGAATTGAAATAGATTTCTTGATTGAAATGAGAATAATACTTCAAAGAACATACTCGCTCAACTGTATAGACTATATTCACTAATTAAAAATCAATTTTCTTTATTAAATGTTGAGAAAATTGATCATGAGAAGATATCTCTCTGAAGAGAAAAGCTGAAATCTCTTATAGACTTATAAATAAGTGAACTATTTAAAGAGAGAGAATATGAACAGCATTTGAAGAAGATCTCTACAATCAATATAAAAGACTCTATTCTGATTTACTCAGATGACTTAAAAAAAGAGAGTTTGAATAGATTAGATGCAGGTATTGCTTATACTGAAGATGATATTAATTTCATCTCAGATTTCTGAAATTTGAGCTGTGAATCTGAAGTCTTTGATACTGAACTATTTATAATAGTAAAAGCTTTCAAACTTATTGAGATAAAATCTCATAAAAGAGAAAATAGCTTGAAAGAGATATGAATATTCTCTGATAATTAAGCTACTTTGAAAAGACTTAAAAATAGTCAGATTCATGAAGATTAAATAAATCTTGAACTAATTTTAAATTCTATTATAAAAATTCAAAAGAGAAGAGTATCAAAACTGAAAATTCATCTGCACTGAGTTTCTACTTCTATGAATATTTATGACAATGAATTGGCTGATTCAGCAGCAAAAAAGAGTTCAGAATTAAGCAGATCTATTCAAAAAACAGTGTTCTGATCTTTCATAAAGAGAAAGATAAAAGAATCTTGTTTAAACAAGTGAAATGAAAGCTGACAGAAACAAAAGAAAAGCATACATTATTCAAGATTTGAGATAAAATCAACATGAAAATATTGTTCAATTAAATGTAGAAAGAAAGTATTCTCATTTATAATTCAACTGAAACTAGAATATGATTATTTCAAATTCTATATACAAAGATTTGATGATAGATTTAATTCAACAGAATGCTCATTCTGCAATACAAATGAAAATTCTGAGCATATTGTAATGTATTATGTATTATACAATAATCTCAGAGTCAGATTGAAGAAAAAGTATGATTTAAATCAATTAAATATAAGATTCTTATTCTCAACTGAGACAGGAATTAAATACTTAATAGACTTTCTATCAGAAACTCAAGCAGCTATAAGAAAATAACTGAATTCAGAAGTATCTGAATATGAAGAGATGGAAATTGATTAGATATATTCTGTTAAAATAGCTATACACTCTTTTTTAATAATTTTGTTTTGTTATAGTCTTTCTTTACTGTACTTGTTCTTTTCTGTTCTTTTCTATCTATTTAATGTGTCTATCTTTAAGACTATGTTCTCTTTTCCTTTGTCATGATATTTTCAAATGATTTCAAAGTATTAAAAGGTGTTGAAATACTGTAATTTGTAAACAGTTTTTGTATTCTGGGCTGAAATTTTCTGATTTTGCATATCTGAAATTGGTAAATGTATAATAGTTAACTTCATAGATATAGAAAAAACTCTGAGAACTAAAAGTTCTCAGATAGATGTCATAGTCTCTGACTGTATACATCTATAATTGAAGAATAATAATAATAATAATACACCTGAATCAGGCAATTCATTGTCATGAATATTTATATAAGCAGAAACTGAGTGTAGATGAATTATCAGTTTTAATATTCTTCTCTTTTAAATTTTCAAAACAGAATTTAAAATCAGTTCAAGATTTATTTAATTATTATAAATTAGACTATTTCTAAGTTTTTTTAAAGCAGCTTGACTATCAGAGAATATTCATGTCTCTTTCAAACTATTTTCTCTTGTATAAGATTTTATTTCAATGAGTTTGAAAGCTTTCACTATTACAAATAGTTTAGTGTCAAAGACTTTAGATTCATAGTCTAAATTTCAGAAATCTGAGATAAAATTAATATTATCTTCAGTATAAGTAATGTCTGCATCTAATCTGTTCAGATACTCATTTTTTAAGTTATCTGAGTAAATCAGAATAGAGTCTTTTATATTAATTATAGAAATCTTCTTTAAATACTGTTCATATTCTCTCTCTTTAGATAGTTCACTTATTTGTAAATTTATAAGAGATTCAAGCTTTTCTCTTCAGAGAGATATCTTCTCATGAGCAACTTTCTCAATATTTAATAAAGAAAATTGATTTTTCATCAGTGAATATAGTTTATATAGTTAAGAGAGTATTTTCTTTAAAGTATTATTTTCATTTCAATCAAGACATCTATTTCAATTCAGTTCATTTTCTGAGTTAATTGATGAAAATGAAGAAGAGACTCTTTCTCTGATTATATGATTTAAGCTCATCTTTATAACTCTCAGAGCATAGTTTATACAGATCTTTTCAAATCTAATAGTAGAAGAAGAAATTGAAGCTTTAATTTTCATTACTTTAATAGAAGATGATTTAAATGCTCTTAGAATTCTTCTCAGAGCTCTGTTTTACAGACTTTGAAATAGTTCAGTGAAATTTCCTTAATTATTTCATCAAAATTGAACTTTATAATCAGTTACTAAGATGATATAGACTATATATAACTGTCTTATAGTCTGGAAGAATAGATCTCTCTCTGTATTTGATAGTCTGATTATGCTATTTAATAGTCTTTCTGTCTTGATAGTTCTTTATTGAATATAATATTTAAAATTCAACTTAAAGTTTAATCATACTTCTAGTTATTTAACATTCAAACTGAGTTTAATCTCTTTATTCAAAAGAGTTAAATATAGTTCTTTTTTATTGAATTTAGAAAAGAAATGAATTAACTCAGTTTTATTAATATTAAATTGAATTTAAGTAATATCTGCTCTAATAAAGATTTTCTTTACTGCTTTTTCAATCACTTCTAAATTCTCTTTAATTATTTTTAAACTGTAGACTAGATCAATATTATTCACATAGCTTGAAGATCTTACTATTTTCATATCTCTATTCTTGAATAGATATGCAGTGTATATTACAAATAAAGTAAGTGAGATTAAAGATTCTTACAGTACTAATATTTTTATCTCAATCTTATCTTATTTTATTTCATTAAAGAATAGTTGTATGATTCTTTTAGATATAAAATAGTTAACTCATTTTATTAGAGAAAGTGACAGTTTTAACATCTTCAAAGTCTGAATCATCTTTGACTTTGAAACATGATTAAATACATCTTTTATATCAATAAAAACTGCAGTTGAGACTAGATCTTTATATTTTGCTATTTAAATATTATAAATAACTGAGAGAACAGTATTAATTACAGAGCATTATTTTCTATCTTTTATTTATTCACTAAATAGAAGAAAATTACTAATAGAGCTTATAAAAGATAGTCTAGTAGTTATTATCTTTTCTAAAATCTTTTTCAGACAGTTCAATAGAGATATTACTCTATATAACTTAGAAATTGAAGCTTTTCTATTAGATTTTATAAGAATCACTTCAGTGACATCTCTTCAGTATTCAGAATAATAATTATTTTTCAAGAGATTAGAAAAGAGCTCAAAATATTCATTTCTTAAGTAGAAATATTTTGAATAATCAAGTAATTGATTGAATCAGGCTCTACAGTAGTTTTAATTAAACTTGAAAAGATAGCTGACTCTAGTTCATTCTGTGTAAGTTCAGATCATTCTCAGTTATTCTTATTAATATAGTTATAAAGTGATATATTCTCTTTCTCTGAATCTGAATCTGATGAGTTTTAAAAGAGAATTCTTATAAAAGCTTGATATTTTTTCTCAAAAGAATTTACTGTATATGATTCATTCTAAAACTTATATTTCAAGACTGAAAGTTTTGCTACACTTCTTATTTTAGTATAGTTAAAGACTTTAAAAACTTCTTTTTCTTATACTTCTTCAAGAAATTTGTTTCAGCAGTCTGTTTTAACTCTTTTAATATCTGAAAAATACTTATTTCTGATAGCTTTACACTCTTTATTAGATATTACATCATTCTTTCAATATTTTCTAGCAGTGACTAATTATTTTCTTTTAAATATAATATTCTCATTTTATCAAGATTTGAAATACTCAGAAGACTTCTTCTTTGAAATATTATCTCTAATACTTATTAAAATAATAGATGTAATCAGCTTTACTCTATTCTTAAGTATTTCATTTAAAATATCTTAACTGAGATTTCAATAGAGCTCACTCTGCTTTTCAGATTTTAATAGTTTTATACTTTCTTTAACTACTTTTCAATCAGCTTTTTTAAAGTTGTACTGATTAGAGAGAAGAGAATTTTCACTTATTTATTTTTCACTCAGTTTAATATTAAATTGAATAATCTCATAATCTGATTCTGATATCTTATTTGAATTAATAAACTAGTTTATAAGTCTTTTTTTAATTAAATTTTATGATATGAAGATTAGATCTATAATAGATTTCTATTTCATATCTTTTCTAAAGAATGTTTATTGATCAGACTTGTTAACTAAATCTATTAAATACTCAAAAGTTTATTTAACTAGTTTATTTACTCTTATTGCTCTTTCATATTCTGAATTTCATCAGAGATAATGTGCATTGAAATCTTCTATAATTATAGAGTTTTTTAATGAAGTTATATTCAAAAATTCTCTATTAATTATTCAGATATTGTTATTTTTCTTCAATGAGTTTTTATTATAGATATGTATAAGCTGTATAGTATTAAACTTATTCTCTTTATCTATAATATCACTCACTAGCATATCAGAGTCAGACATAATATTAAATCTTAGATTAAATTAATATCTTAATTTCTTTCTTTCATAGATTACTACTCTTGACTTTATCTCAGACTTTTGAGATAGAAAGTAGTAGTAGCTTAAATGAAAAATAATGTACTTTTACTCAGTATCAAAATTCAGATTCTGAAGAAGTATAAAATCAACTTTTTATTTAAATATAATTTGATAATAAGAATAAATATAATTTGAGTTTCTATTTATATTCTTTTGAATAAATGTGATTTTTGAAGAGTTTTTAAACTTTTTTTGTTATTTTTATTATATATTTATACTAAAAGAGAGTAGAGATAGAGTAGAATTTAATCACTATCATCAGATAGTAGATTATAACTATATTAAAAAGTAGGAATTTCAACTGCTTACATTCTATCTAGTTTATTATCAGAGTTATTTCTCAATTCTCTAATCTTAATAGAAGTTTGAGAATTTAACTTCTATTTACATTTAACTGAAGAATTGAAGTTTGAAGATTTAAATAATTAAGAGTTTCTTCTTTTTAAGCTTACAGTTGTAGATTTACTGACTTAACTATTCTCTTCAGTTTTAAATTGACTTTGAGCTGTATCTTTTCTTCAGTTCTTTTGACTTCTTGAAGTAAATATGCATTCTTTTGAGCTAGATACATGTTTTTCTTTACAGTTAGAGTATTTAAGCAGAGTATATTAATATATTTCATCTCTTTTTAAGTATGTTTCACATTTATACTTACTAGTTTTATAATCTCTAGTATAACATATGCATTTTGAGTCTCTGAAATAAGAGATTGTAAAGTATCTATATCTTTAACAGTTTGAATACTGTGTTTAAGCTTTGAGATTCATTCTTGAGTCTTTGTATTTATAAACTCTCATTTTCAAATCTGTCACTCTTACTTCAGAGATTTTTGATTATTCAAGTGTCTTTATATATACTATTATTATTATTATTATTATTCTTTCATTATACTCATATACAAGCGGAGCTTATGATGAGTTCTTGTGTGATGTTAAATACAGATCAAGTGTTAATTATACAGAAGGAAATACAGGTGTTGAGATCATGCCAACATAACAAGAACATAGAAAAATACAAAGAAGTAACAATTAGATACATGCAATAATAACTTCTTAGCTCAGAAATATAGAATGATTCATTGAAGCGATTTGTACACCTCTGTATTTATTAGAAATCTGAGGTGCTTGAGTTCCGGATTTAATGTATCCTCTGCGGGTTTCGAACCCACGCGTCTTGATTTCCCACGCCAAGACGCTACTGAGTGGCTGCATTAATCATTCAGTCACTGAGGCTTTATATATACTAGAACAGAGACATTTCTTCTACTTTATCTGAACTTAATTGAATTTAGTCATACAGACTCTTTTCTCAGTTGAATAGAATTGTATTTTTCTAATTCATTTTTAAGAAGTAGTATTTCTTCTTTGCAGTCAAAAATTTCAACTGAAATATTATAAAGAATGAATTTATCTCACTTTTCATCTCTCTTAGATAGAATTGTTATGTTTAACAAAGATTCTAATACTGATTTTCAGTGATTCTGTGATTCAAAGATTGCTTAAGTCAGTATACGATTACAGATGTACACTGACTTCTTATATACTGTACACTAAATTAATTGATGGCCGCTATGACCTCTTTACATTTGTAAGCATGTTTAAAAGTGTGTTCAGAAGCAGCTGTGTTATTATTCAGTGATTATACATTCTTCTGAATCACATTCTCTCTCATCAGATTCAGTCATGTTCATATAATCATGATATACACTCTAGCTTTATGTGACTTAGCATGTCACTAGTGTTTATAATTATATAATCTATCTCTGATTCAGCTAGTGTTCTGTGTACACTCTCACAAAGAAACTTTCACTATATTACATTACTTATTTACTAACTTTTTTCATTCTTCAATCATCTTCTTTATCATTATCATTATTAAATATTATCATCTCATTTAAGATTTCTATCTCTTCTTCTATTTAACACTTTCTATCTATTCATCTATTATATTATATATATTTCTGACAATAACTCTCTGTTCTCATAGCAAGTATTATTGTAGTACTCATATCAGGCAGTTTATTAGTAGTAAGTGTAATATATTATGAAATGTGACTGAGACTTGTTTATCTTCTAATAATTGTTAGAATATACTATTATAAATAACACATCTTCTTCATCTCTTTATATATCTCTGACTCTCTTTTTTTTTCAGTGAGTATTTAATTATATTTTTCTAATCATGTTTTCTGATTGTTTTACATAATCACAGATGCTGATATATTTATTTTAATTTATATAGAATCTTCATACATTGACAGATCTGTATCTGTTAATAATTGTAATCTCAATATTAAATTATTAATTGAGAACTTGAAGAATATAATAATAAAGAAATTGTCTGTATTATATGTGACTGAGTCTTCTATATCTCTCTCTACTCTCTCTATTTCTTTCTCTGCTACTCTCTCTTAATCTTCTATATCTATCTCTGTGTCTGATTTTCTCACTTCTACTATTACTGTTCTTATAATTTTTACTTCTGCTACTTCTACTCTCTTTAATTCTATCATCTCTGCTTTTATTACTAGCTCTTCTCATTTTAAGAAGATATTGTATAGACTTAATAAATTACATTTCTCAGTATATACACTCTCACTCTTCTTATCAATTTCTAGAATAATTTATTGTATGAAGACTGTGTATAATACAACTATCTAAAGCTCAGTCACAGACACTGATTATTATATTCATTTTAAATATTCATAATAAGATAATTATTTATTTATATCAGAGAATCATCTCTCTTCTCAACAGTGTGAAGATTATAAGTCTTTCTTTTTTTCTCTTCTCTTTCTGATACTGATTTTTCTGTTCTTAGAGAAAATTATTATAGATTTTATTATACATGAAGTTATGATATTCACAGATATTAAGAAACTTTTTATAACTGTTAAATTTAATATTATAGATACATTTACTCTGATGAATACTTTTGAAATAATTAACTCATATCAGTCTATTCTCTGACATTTATTATCTGACTTTGTGATACAGATGAAGAATATCTGTGTTTTCAGAAATGAGAATGCAGATATTATACTCTTTTACATCTGTAAGTGTTAAGACTTGTATATCTTGTCTGAAATGTCATTATAAAAATGAGCTATTTATATGCTGTGTTCTACTTTCTATATTTCTCTATGTCTCTCTCTCTCTTTCTGAGAAGTCTTGTATATGTTGTAATTATATATACAATTCTAAGATCAGCAGATGTTCATTCAGTAATTATTATCTCTGCTTTTACAGTTTCATATGCTAACAATAGTTCTTAGTTACTTCAGTATCAGAGATTATTTTAATTGAAGATAATAACATCACTGAGACTACTCTCTTCTATTCTCAAGCTTCTTCTGTTACTTTCTCTTTCTTCTCTGTGAAGAAGATGATGTATATATCAGATTATAAGCATTCAGTTCTAAGTGACTTCTGCTGTTATTTATTTAGTTCTGTGTCTTCTTCTTCTTTCATTTCTTTCATCTCTGTTCTCTGTGTTCTGATCTCTAGTTCTGTAGATTCTGTACTCTTCTTCAATTTTTCTACATGTATGTGTACACATTTCTATATTGACATTTCAGTCAATCTTGTGATAAATGACATTAATGTTATACACAGAGTGATAGAGAAATCAGAGATGTATATAATGTTATTATAAGAGTGACTTACAGCTCTTAAATCTCTTACAGATCTTGAGTTTTGAAATTTCCTTTATTTTTAGTGTTTTTCAGATGACATGGTGTTGAAAATAGATTAAATATGTAATGTATGAAAATGAATGAGATATATATGATAACATTTGTCTTTTACAGCTGATTCTTACAGTTGATGATCAATTCATTTCTTTTTTCTTATGCTTTTTCTTTGTCTGCTAGTTACTACTCTTACACAATCTCTATATAATACAGTGTTCAGTGACTAGATTCAGCAGCTTTTATCTTTTATAATTCTATCTCATGTATTATACTATCTCTCTTCACTCACTCAGATTACTACAGTGAACAGCTCATTAAAACTAACCTTGTCTGATCTTTGAGCATTCTCAGAGATTGAGATGACTTAATCTCATATATTCACAGATATTTTAGATGATTCATTTTCTATTATCTCTGTAATTGAACTAATATAAACAGTTGAATTCAACTCTGAATTTCTTTTTCTTCTATAATCTGATTTATATGCAAGTTTGCTGCTTTGAGACTGCTCTTTACTATATTGCATCTGCTATCTGTAGTATGTTATTATATAATTAGCTACAGTCTTATCACTTATTAAAGTATGATGTTCATCTGATTTCTTCATTTCTTCTCATTCTTTTCTTATAATTATGAAAAGATTGAAATAAGTGAGATTATCTGATTTGTAAGTGTCTATGATTTCTCTTACTTTGTAAGACTTTTCAATTATAAGTCTCTTCTTTTTCAATGCTGATGATAGTACTGTGAATAATTATAATCTGCTCAGATCTTGTATCTTTACTTTTATAAGTTATGAATTATTTATTAAGTTGTGTAAGATCTGTCTCTCTGATTTCTTCAATACATAAGTTCTCAGAGAATATGATTTAAGTATTTTATAGAGTTCAAATCATCTAGATTGAAACTTCTCAGAGCTCTCATTGTGTATAAGAACTCACATTCTCATCTTGAGACTCAATTTCTTAACTAGTGAGTCTCATATTCTTTTCAATTGAATTGCTTGATTCAGAAGTAACTTGTTAGCTTTTACATGTGTGTGACTGATCTCTTTCAATCTTGATTTCATATCTGTGACTGTTGTATCTGTAACTGCTGTTTCTGCTATGTCTGCAACTGATGTGTCTGCAATCAGTGTGTCTGCAACTGCTGTTTTCTCTCTCATCTTTTCTGAAGCATTTCTCAGAATGTGCAGATGCAATTCATATAACAGGCAGAATGATGAATGCTTGAAGACTGCATGCTGTTGAATCCGTGTGGCTAATAGTACCTGTCTGAGATATTCATCTCATAGTCTTATAGACTTGCTCACTAGATATTTTATCAGCATGTTGCTCAAGATTCTATTTAAGTGTTTCATCTTTCTGTTTATCTGCAGATGATATGATATTGTTCTATAATATCTTGTCTGTAACTGACTTATAAAATGCCTCATTAGTTCTTCTATGAGGTTTGCACTGTTATCAGTTAAAATCTCATATAACATTTCATAGTTGATATAGATCTTATTATGTAGAAACTTCACTATTATCTTCTCTATTATCTTTAAAACTGCTTTCATGACTGATCAGTCAGTAGTGTAATTAATAGCAGTGATTATTCATCAATTTTCATTTAATATTTGCAGTAATATGTCTATGAGATTCACTTCTCATTGTTTAAATAATTGTATTATACATTTCATCTGATGTTACACTTTCTCATATTCTAACTCTTTCTTAGATTCTTTTGCAACCTGATAATTCAGGCACTTATGAGTATATATCTGAATGTTCTCAGTCATGCTTGATCAGTATACTCTTGATTCAAGTACACTTATGAGTTCAGAGCTTTCTAAGTGATTAAATTCCTTGTGCATGTGTAAGAAATTCTGCTTCTCATGAATTCTTTACCTCTATTCCTATCTCTCGCGTAATCAATAGAGCTAGCGGCTCTTGGCTACACACAACTATATAGACTGGAGTTCGCGAATACTATTCACAACTCAGCTTGAATACTATTATACATTTGATCTCTATATTTTATCTTTCTACTGTGAATACTTCTAGTAGTTAACAGTACATATTATATCAAGCTGTAAACACCTGAATAATCATCTGTGAGCACTTATTCTTACATTTCAAGCTCAGTCAGTCAGCAATTGCCTGTTATAACTGAAAGAACTAGAAACTCATATACTCTCACCTCTGCAAACTCTACTACAGGCACTCAGAAGCAGTCATCTGAATCATGAATAACTTCTGTAAAAGAAGTTTCAGAGAACTTATCAATCACTTATGAAACATCATTCTCTACATCTCAGACAGAGAAACTCTCTGAATTCACAAACAAATCAATCTCAGTGAAGAACATTCTTGAGCATCTCTCACAGAATCAAGCTATTTTTCTACAAGAAATGCTTACTATCTGCAAACACTCTTAAACTGAGTTTCTAGACATGATCTTCAGAGACACTCACAAACTGAAAAGAAACTTTCTTAAGTTACAATTACTTAAGATCATCTATTGAATTATAATCTATAAAAGCTTTTATAAGTTTGTATTTGAAATTGACTCACAAGTCTGACTGTGTGATATGAAAGATGAAGAAGCTGTTATCTATATAATAACAGATCTCTATTACACTGAAGTCAAGAACTGGCTGAATTATCTAGAGAATAATCATGAGAGATCTCACTGATCTGTTCTTAAGATCTATTCAGAGAACAAGTTAAGAGACTCTGCAAGCTGAACAGAGAATATCTGAGCTATGATCATCAATATTAGAAAAAGAGGTGAGAAATCTGATAAAGACTACTCACAGTGCTTTATAAAATTATAATATAAATTGAGATCTGTGAAAACAGAGCTCTGAAACAAGATCTGAATGATGATGTTTATAAAGAGACTGAATAAAGATATGCAGAACAAGCTCATTAAATAAGACTCTAAACTCTTAGCTCTGAAGAAACTGATAACTCTCATTCATCACTTACAGATCACTGTGAGAGTCACAGATCTGTGAAGAGTGAATCATCAACTAACTCTGTGAGAATCAGAATAACAGAGAACAGATTTGTCAGAAAAAGATAACAAGATATAGAGAGATTTATATCTGACTACTGAGCAGAGAGAGAGAGCTTTACAAGCTTCTATAAACAGAGTATATAACAGAGAGACTAAGAAAAAGAAACTCTGCTTCATCTGTTCTAAATCAGAACATCTCTGTATAAACTGTTCAGATAAATCAAAATAGAAATTTGAGAAGTCTAGACTGAGTCAGTAACAGCTTCTTAAGAGTCTTGAAGCTGATA